>NW_020175674.1:529170-562441 GCF_003031525.2 Neophocaena asiaeorientalis asiaeorientalis | reverse complement strand
TGGGTTTTTTTTTTTTTTTTTTTTTTTTTTTTTTTTTTTTTACCAAAAGCAGATTGGCAAGCAGATACTCTGCTTCAGGTTGCTAGGAAGCCGGCAAGCAGAAAAAGGGTTTGTGCTAATATTAACTACATAAAAAGTGTTTGATCTAAGTAGCAGTGATTCTGAGAAGGGGGAGGACTGCTCCTGGGGACACTTAGCCCTTTTTCAGTGCACATGAGGTCAATGACAATTTAAAGTTTTCTAGTTTTCTGTTTATGCCCTCAATATACAGTATTCAAATCTGGCTTTAAAAAAACCCCTGCTCTCCCCTATTCCGGTTCTAACTCCGTGTATAATTAACAGAAACAGCCTTTATTAGTGATTTCCTGTTTCCCATCAAGTGATTCATTTTGCACAGAAACACATGGTTGGGAGCTCTCATGGTGCTGGGCTGGGCTTCTCAATCTAATGTATTCCCGCTGAAGGTGAAACTTAACTCCTGTAATATCCACACTGCCAGTCAGAGTCAGGTTGGTGGGGTCAGAGTTGTTCTTTTGGTTTATTAGCAAAACTTTAGTGTCTTGTTGAAGCTCTTGAGAAAACCACATGATTATAGGCTTTCAATCATATTGACTGTGGTTCCCATCACATAATGCAAATACATCTGGATGTATTTTCTACTGATGAGGAATGATGAACTTTGTAGTTATGACGGAACTGACTTTGACCAAACGTACTCCCATCTGGTTGTATACTTGTTTTTCCAGTAATGGTGATGAGTATGAAGTACCCTTACTTCATCCCAACTTGTACCAAAGAACACACTGGTGGCAACAGAATTTCAGTCTGTGACGATGGAATAGAGTTTTCCCCTGTGTTATGCTAACTGGGGGTTTTAAATCATAAACCCGGCTCGTTATCACGGTATTCTAAACAAGGGAGCTAACTAGTTAGCCCTGAGACAGGACCATTATAAAGTTTGTCTTTTTTGCGATTTCTCACTTTTATTGCTTTTTCGTAGTCTCCAAATTCATCTAATTCCAAATGGCTAAAGACGAATTTATTACAGAAACGTCACTGGACTGGAATTTGCAAATTTTCCCTATGTTGTCTCTGCCACATATACATGTGCTCCTTTCAAGATAAAAATGGAAAATATTAATTTTGAAGCAACCAGTGGTTTGGAATTAGCGAGAAAGTTAAAGTCAGAAAATAGTTGAATGGAAAGGCAATGTGTTTCCATGCAGGGCGAGAGGACGAAGCACAGACACAGAGTCAGGCTAGCTGTACAGTGTCTTTGTGCAAATTAGAAAGAGGTGCCCGCTTCTTCCAGGAGACACAACCCTGAGTCAGAGTGCAGCCTGCCTAAGGGGCAAAGAGTGGGCTGTAGTTCACGCCTATTCAGTCCCTCTGCCAGGCACCCCTATGCAAGGCACAACTCCACATCTGTGTATGGTGACCCTGTACTGAAGGAGTCCAAGGTATGTCCATTGTTCTCAGTCTTCAGGCAGACGATGTAAACAAAGAGCTTTGCAGCTGTAAATAAGTAGCTATTTTAATTTAAAAGTTTAAGCTATCCACTTTAAAAATATGTAAATATTATTGGTATCTTTCTCTTTTTTTTTGCGGTACGCGGGCCTCTCACTGTTGTGGCCTCTCCCGTCGCGGAGCACAGGCTCCGGACGCACAGGCTCAGCGGCCATGGCTCAGGGGCCTAGCCGCTCCGCGTCCCGGACCGGGGCACAAACCCGTGTCCCCTGCATCGAAGGGCGGACTCTTCAACCACTGCGCCACCAGGGAAGCCCGTATCTTTCTTTTTAACCAAATCTTTCTAGTTCTCTTGGAAGAAAACGACTGATGTGAAACACCTATTTCTTTTCTCCCTAAAAAATGTGCTTATGCTTGAACTGTATGGACTGTGTTATGCTGCATATGCCAGACACTGCATTCTGAGTTCAATTACCCTAGACGCCAATTACCAAAGAAAAAGAGGCTATGGTTATGTAACACTGCATTATGTATTTAGAGTCACATTACTCTTCAGGGACTAACTAAAAGCTTTTTAATTGCTGTAATAATGATCATAGAAGGAAGACGAATGTTGCCCATAAATCACTACTATTGAGAATAGTTTACTGTAGTAAATCAAATATTCATATTGTGATATCTGTTTAATCAATGGAATAATAAAGATGTGATCACAATCAATTTTTTTCATTACTTTAAACATGTGATTCAATTTATGTAATTAAGATCCTACGTTTTGGGGATAAAACCACTTTACGCCTCTGAGAGTCTTGTTAATTTTTGTAGAAAAGACTGAAGTTCAAAATGTAAGAAAGTTCCTATCCTTGAACGTTACTATTTTCACTCGGAAGTTTTTGTTGTTGTTGTTGGTTTTTTGTGTTTTTTTTTCTGTGGTACGTGGGCCTCTCACTGTTGTGGACTCTCCCGTTGCGGAGCACAGGCTCCGGACGCGCAGGCTCAGCGGCCATGGCTCACGGGCCCAGCCGCTCCGCGGCATGTGGGATCTTCCCGGACTGGGGCACGAACCCGTGTCCCCTGCATCGGCAGGCGGACTCTCAACCACTGCGCCACTAGGGAAGGCCCCACTTGGAAGTTTTATCACAAGCAAGGAAAGTCTTAGGGTACTGGGGAGCTGCTAAATAGGCCACTGTATTTACGTAGATGTAAAAGGACACAGAGGGAGGAATACTTTGAAGAGGGTTCTAGAAAGGGGAGAAAAGGAGGTCACAGGAAGAAGAGACAATGAAAATGTTCAACTGACTTAGTCCTGGTGATGGAGGAGAATAAATAGGAGCTTAGGGTATAGAAACAGACACAGAGGGGTCACAGCCTTCTCTTCCATCCTACCTGGATCCCCTTTGTGCCAAGGGAGACATACGGACGCCCAAAACAAAGATGTGCCTGCAGAATTGAAACTGCACCCCGTGGAGGGGTTGTCTCAATTGGCTGCATAAGGAGCGGATTCCAAACACAGGGGGGCAGCAGAGGGCCGCTGTGCAAAGCCTGGGGCCGACAGGTGAGTGTGTGATCCGTCTCACAAAGTCAAGGGTGGGTGTCTGGTCTTTGCTGTGAAAGTAGGGATGGGGCGACAGACACAGGACAGGTGGAGCCCACACAGGTGGTATAGTTCCAAAGAAGGCTGAATCCAACCATCCATTCAATAAATATTTGTGCGCATTCAGTACTGGAGATATAATTGCATCCTGAGGCATTGAAGTCTAGGGAGAAATAGACAATCAGTTGAGAGTCACTTACATTATAACATGACAAACCTTGGGATGGAGGAGATACAGGGGGCTAAGAACTTGGTCCGGAAGAACACTTGACTTGAATCTGAGCTGACGGAGGAGGCTTCCTGGAGAAAGTGACCCGAAATCTCACAATAAGTACTTGAGCCAGAGAAAGAGGGGTGGAGCTAGGCTAAGAGTGTTCTTGGCCAAGGGAAACCTGTAGGCAAAGGCCAAACTGAATAGATTTAGATGCATGGGCTGGGGCCACAGGAGGCCGAAGTGATAAACAACGGGCAACTCACGAAAAGCCTCTAAACCAGGCAGTGAGTTTGCATTTTATCACAGAACAGCAAGAAGCCTTGGAATTTTTAAGCATCGGGATTGTGACAAGGTCAGATGGTTGGAAAGATCATCCATCTGCTGTGTTAAACACAAATTCTGAATCAGCAGATCTGATGGTGTAACCCAGGAATTGTGATTTAAAATATCTCTGCAGGTGATTATGAAGCATAGCTGCACTTAGAAACCACTACTTTAGGCCAATTCAGCACCGAAAGCACTTAAAATGTCTGCTCTCTTCCAGGTTCCCAGCAGGCTCACCTGATTCCCGGGGACTTGCTTGCCCCAGAGGTTTCTCCTGTTCTCACTGTGTTATCAATCCCACTGATTCTTCTTCACCAAGGAATCATGGTCACTTCAGACCAGCAGCATAAACTAGGAGGGTCCCCAGAAACTGGTGAAAGTATTTGCTACCTCTGTGCAAATGGGGGTGACCAACTGTCCTGGTTTGCCTGGGACCAAGAAGAACAGAATCCCACAAAGCTGGACTTCTGCGAATCTGGACAGCTCCAGGCAAGATGGGACGAGTTGGTTATCCCAGGGCAAACACGGAGTGGTCAGGAGACTGGATATTCCAAAATGTCCCTGCATCTGGCAGGGCAGCCATGGTGGACTTAACTGTACTCAGAAACTGAATTTCACTGACAGTGTTTCCAAAACTTAGCTTTCTTTACAGGCAAAACTCCATCATTGATGATTATGCCTAGTGACAATCTTAACTATTTTTCGAACTTGTGGGTTTTTTTAATCTTTGGGAAAAACCCATAATGAGTAGGAAAGAATGCTTAGTTCTTATGCCCATGTGACATAGCTGTTCTACACTCCTAAAATGGGTACATGTCTAACTTTGGGAGGACAGAGGAATCAGAATGAGCTGTGGAACTTCAAATTAAACATGGTGCATCCTCTTGAAGCACTCAGATTGCTTAAAGACTAGGGTAGGTGGTAAGTAGTTTAAAACCCTTTCAGAAGATTAATACAATATTAATATTTACTTGAATGTTTAGGACAAAACACAAGACTTAAAAAACACTTGCTTGAGGTGGACAGCTTGGGACAGCTTCTTAGACGATGCCACCATGATCCCCAGACTGGCAGTCCACTCACTTAGGTTGAGAGGGAACACAGCCAGGTGGGAAGTTTGAGAAGCCTGCCCCTAACTATTGACATTGCACACCTCAAACAAGACATTCCCTGCCAAGAGCTGTTGACCTTGAATGGAGAATGCATTTTTTTTTTTCTTTTTGGGCACGCCAAGCAGCATGTGGGATCTTAGTTCCCCAACCAGGGATCAAACCCGCAACCCCTGCAGTGGAAGCACGGAGTCTTAACCACTGGACACCAGGGAAGTCCCTGGAGGATGCATTTTGAGGAAAGAATAAATTTGTTTCTATGCTATGGAAGGATCAGAATGTCACGGTTTCTAAACACCATCACTTCTTCAAATTATTCAGTTAACCACATAAATATGGTCTATTGCTGCACTGAGCTAAGGAGCGCTGGAAAAGATGGTCCTGGAATACCAACATATGCCCATTCTGTAAATGCCTTCCCATTCTGGGAACTCAACTCAATGTTCCGTATCTGTTTAAATAATGTAATTTATTAGTTTACTTGCCTATTTCTTTCTTAGGCTGTGAGCTGCTTTGAGAGCAGGGACTGTGTCTGCAGTGTCTACTAAAGGGTGCCTGCCCACATGATAGGCACTCAGTAAATATTTGTGGAAATAAAAGTAAAATTAAGTGATGTGAAGTCAGAGAGGCATAAACTGCCGCTGAAAATCTCAGAACAACCTTAATTATTTAGCTTTGTTTAAAAGAGTTAAACAATAACATTTTTCAACTTCTGCTCTTTCATCTGACGTTCCTGTCTACAATTTAGGAGTCACTTTGTTCTTCTTAAGTTTATTCCAAAAAGAAAATATGTAAACTGAATAAGGAAAAACAGTACATTCCACTAGAATGAAACAGGAAACAATCTTTAAACCTCATACAAATTGAATTATACTATTTACCTTAGTTAGGTAAAATGGAATATTATAAACGTATTGGAAGAAAAAAAGCTAAGTAATTTATGATGACATTAGCTATTATTATAGAAATTAAACCCATTTTTTTGCTCCTCAGTGTTAGAAAGCAAAGTTAACATAATTAGTGACAAAACAACATACAAGGAGAAGATTCAGCTATGGTTAGTTTAGAGGGCCATTGGGGCTAAAAATGCGTCTTTAGGTTTTTTCTGGAGAAATTTCTCTCCACAACTATATGGTTAATAATAGCCTAAAAGTCTCTATACTGCTTGTTCATTAAAGATTACTCCTTTCTAGCACTTCAGACCAAATATTATCTAAAAGAAAACTTTTATTAAAATATCACAAGCAGATGCTGTTTTTCATATTAAAACTTGCTTTTATTAATACCATGACAGCTTGAATTTTTAAAAGTAAAATTCCTAAAAATCCCAATTATGTTTTTTGCAGAAATAGAAAAATCCATTCTAAAGTGCATATAGCATTTCAAGGGACCCCGAAGAGCCAAACAGTCTTGAAAGAGAACAAAGTTGGAGGTCTCACACTTCCTGATTTCAAAACTTACAACAAAGCTACAGCAATCAAAACAGTGTGATACTGCCATAAATACAGACATTTAGACTAGTAGAATAGAATAGAGATCCCAGAAATAAAACCTCACATATATGGTCAAATGATTTTCAATCAGAATGCCAAGACCATTCAATGGAAAAGGATAGTCTTCAACAAATGATGCTAGGAAAACTGTATATCCACAAAGAAAGAAGATGCAAAAGAATGAAGATGGACCCTTACCTTACACCACATACAAAAATTAACTCAAAACGAATCAAAGACCTGAATGGAGAACTAAAACTCTTAGAAGAAAACAGGGGGAAAACTTCATAATATTGGATTTGGCAATGATTTCTTGGATATAACACCAAAAAAGCAAGCAATAAAATAAAAAATAGAGACGTTGAACTACATCTAAATTTAAAACTTCTGTGTATCAAAGAACACAATCAATAGAGTGAAAAGCAACCCACAGAATGGGAGAAAATATTTGCAAATCATATATCTGATAAGGGGTTAATATCCAGAATATACAAAGGACTCCTATAACTGAACAACAACAACAAAAACCCTGATTTTAAAATGGGCAAAAAGACCTAAATAGATGTTTCTTTTTTAAATTTTACTGAAGCATAGTTGATGTACAATATTATGTAAGTTACAGGTGTACAATATAGTGATTCACAAGTTTTAAAGTTTATCCTCCATTTATAGTTATTATAAAATAGTGGCTAGATTCCCCACGTGGTACAATACATCCTTGTGGCTTACTTTATACCTAATAGTTTGTACCTCTTAATCCCCTACCCCTGTATTGCCCTTCCCCACTTCCCTCTCCCCACAGGTAACCACTAGTTTGTTCTGTATATCTGTGAGTCTGCTTCCTTTTTGTATATTCACTAGTTTGTCGTATTTTTTAGATTCTACATATAAGTGATATCATACAGTATTTGTCTTTCTCTGCCTGACTTATTTCACTTAGCTTAATGCCCTTCCCACAGGTAACCACTAGTTTGTTCTGTATATCTGTGAGTCTGCTTCCTTTTTGTATATTCACTAGTTTGTCGTATTTTTTAGATTCTACATATAAGTGATATCATACAGTATTTGTCTTTCTCTGCCTGACTTATTTCACTTAGCTTAATGCCCTTCAAGTCCATCCACGGTGTTACAAATGGCAAAATTTTGTTCTTTTTTATGGTTAAGTAGTATTCCATTGTATGTATATATTTATGTGTGTCTGTGTGTGTGTATATATATATATATATACACACACATATACGCACCTTCTTTATCCATTCATCTGTTGCTTCCATATCTTGTTAGGTTGCTTCCATATCTTGGCAGTTGTAAATAATGCTGCTATGAACATTGGGGTGCATGTATCTTTTTGAATTTGTGTTTTTGGGTTTTTTCAGATACATACCTAAATAGACATTTCTCTAAAAATATACAAATGGCCAACAAGCACATGAAAAGACACTCAATATTGCTGATCATTAGGGAAATGCAAATCAAAACCACAACGAGATCCCACTTCACACACATTAGGATGGCTATCATCAAAACAAACAAAAAAACAAAAAACAGGAAATAAGTATTGGCAAGGATGTAGAGAAATTGGAATCCTTGTACACTGTAAAATGGTTTAGGCACTATGGAAAACAGTATGGTGGTTTTTCAAAAAATTACAAATAAATTACCATATGATCCAGTAATTCTATTACTAATAAATTACCATATGATCCAGTAATTGAAAGCAGGAACACTTAGGTTTATAGCAGCATACTATTAGCAATCGCCAAAAGGAGGAATACAACATCTGTACTCACTGACAGATGAATGGATAAACAGATGTAGTATATACATACCCTCCAATATTGCTCAGCCTTTTGAGAAAAAGGAAATTCTGACACATGCTACAACCTGGATGCACCTTGAAGACACTTAGCCAAGTGAAATAAGCCAGTCACAAAAGGACAAATACTATTCCATTTATATGAGGTACTTAGAAAAGTCAAATTCATAGAGACAAAGGAGAGTGGTGGTTGGCAGGGACAGGAGGGAAAGGAGGATGGAGAGCTATTGTTTAATGTGTACAGAGTTCCAGGTTTGGAAGATGAAAAACATTCTAGAGATGGATGCATGGCGGTGATAGTGCACAGCAAGGTGAATGCATTTAATGCCAATGGACTGTACACTTAAAAATGGTTAAAATGTTGTTAAAATGGTAAATGTTATGTATATTTTGCCACAATTAAAAAAAAAGTACCACCTTGTTCACCCCCGAAAAGTTCAAATAAGAAAAGAAAATACAAACCATCCCCAATCCTTTACCTAGAGAATACCACTTTTTTAAAAAGGTAAAATTCCATGTAGAAAATTATAAAAGTGCAGTCATGTTTTCTTGTGATTAGTTATCTGAACATGACAGTCATCCATGGATTTAAACACATTTTCTTTACTTATGTGGTTTTCTTTTTCTTTCTTTTTTTTTTTTTTTTGCGGTATGCGGGCCTCTCACTGTTGTGGCCTCTTCCGTTGCGGAGCACAGGCTCCGGATGCGCAGGCTCAGCGGCCATGGCTCACGGGCCCAGCCGCTCCATGGCATGTGGGATCCTCCCGGACCGGGGCACGAACCTGCGTACCCTGCATCGGCAGGCAGACTCTCAACCACTGCGCCACCAGGGAAGCCCTCTTCTATTTTCTTTTTTACCCACATTGGGATATTAATAGCAAGATACCTGCTGTGTCCCGGATTAGAAATTAGATAAGGCCACAGGTTCCCCCCTTCAGTGCTGTGGTTCTGCAGTGTATAGTTTCTTAAGTTCCAAAAGACTACAGGCTTTTGGTTCTGTGCTAATAAAGACCTTAGGCAGAGCCCTTGAACTGCCTACCCCTACATGTAATCAGGTCCAACAGACAGAGTCCAGCTTTCTGTGCGCTGGTTGAGAAGCTGAATTCCGTAAAACGTGGGAGAAGTCATTGCTGAGGCACAACTCTGTGATTGTTTTCTCACTGTAGTTGTTTACCCAGCTGCATGAATTTAACCCCATCAACATAAACCAGCTAGAGGAGAGAGACCCAAGACAGATACAGCATCTGTACCAGACCTTGCACCGATAGCTGTATACAGACACCTCTGGTCCAATTTTGCTTATTTATGTAAATTTTCTTCACCTCCTTACTTTATCCTGTGATTGTCTCCTTCCCATATAGTCTCTAGAAGTATTTTTCAAGCTTGAGTGAAATCCTTCCATGTAATCTTGTCTGGAGGACTGACTGGCAGGGTGGCCCTGACACAGGGCTATTTGCATGAGGAACCCCGGCTCTTCCTGGGAAAGAGCTCATCCCAGAGGAGGAAGGGCATCATTTTGGTTGAAGGACAATGGGGCAGGGTCAGAGGGGAAGGGTGAGTCTGAGTGCAGCCCAGCGTCTGTCACTCTGACACCCTTCCAGCCCAGACGCCTCGACCCCCGCCTGAGTCCCAGGGTGAGGGACTGTCGTAAGAGAGCCCAATAAGAACTAGAAGAATTGGTAAATTAGAATTCAGCAGTCGGCAGGGAAGGCGGGAAGGGGCGGCCCTCTCTATCTGGCATCTTGCTCTCAGCGTACACATCATTCTGAGCCGCCTCTAAGTAGACACCAACTGATGTACACGGAGGAGAAAGCCCTGGGTCTCACACAGCAGAGCTGGCTGTGGGTTGGAGGGGGGAAAAGGGCCAAGTGGCAAATGCCAAACGGTAGCCTGGAGCAGGCTGTGCAACACGTGTGGGTCACCCTCTGGGGAGTCCCTGCGCATAAGGGGCCTGGCATCCCACAGAGCAGGTGAGGGCACAGGGAACGAGAGGGAGAAGGTAGTTTCTTTGATCTTATTTTCATCCTCTGACTGGTGAGGGCTGGGAAATATAAGTAATACTCTTTCAAAAGAGAAGATATTTCAATCAAACAAGACTACACTGTCTAGAAAAAATTTATATGTAAGGTTTATTTGAATCACGTAACATTAAATTCCTTAGGATTTGTTGTGTTTTTTGAGATATTCATTTCAGCCTCTGACCTAAGTGCTTTGTATATTTGTAGCATACATTTGACCAACTTAGAACAAGTAGAGTTTAATTTTTTGAACAAAAATACAAGAAAATCTCAGCCACTATGAACCTACAGGGCATGTCACACTGAATATTTACTTTTATAAGTAATTGAAAAATATTTACTTTAAACAACAGAGTTGTTTAACTGTAGGGGTTTGGGAATAGGATGAATTCCCAAACTGAATTCATTTAGAATTCAAATGAATTATGAAGTCCCTTTCCTTTCAAAAAAGAGTGTAATATACATAAGTTAATGTCTTTCTGAGAACTCGGGGTCGTCATTCTAAGTATCAGCTGTTCTGGTGTACTGAAGATGTTTATTGTAATGTGCTTCCTTAACCCACTTGCTTTTTGTCTTTCTCTTTATTTTTTTATTATTTTTATTTTTGGCTGCATCGGGTCTTAGTTGCAGCACGCAGCCTCTTCGTTGTGGCACTTGGGCTCTCTCTAGTTGAGGTGTGCAGGCTCTGTAGTTGTGACATGCAGGCTTAGTTGCCCTGCAGCATGTGGGATCTTTGTTCCCCAACCAGGGATTGAACCCACGTCCCCTGCATTGGTAGGTGGATTCTCAACCACTGGACCACCAGGGAAGTCCCTGTCTTTCTCTTTAAACAAGTTGCTGATGGAAACTGAGAGCTAGTTTTTTGCTTATTTTTACTCCTGCTCAAGAGAAGCAACGTAGTACAAACAGCATGCACTTGGGACTCTTGAGTTAGAAACATACATCAGCACTACTGCTAGTGTGACTTGAATGAGTTAGCTTCTCTGAACTCAGTTTCTTCATCTGTAAAATGGGCACAGCAGTAGTTCCCTCACAGGTTTTACATGAGCTGATGTATAAAGGTACCTGGCAAATGTTAGCTACCCTGCCCTTTGGCAGCCAAACAGACATATTGTGGCTCTGCTAACGTGACCTTCAGCCACTTAGCTCTGAACTTCATCTTCCCCACCCTGTAAGAGATTGAAATATATGTGAAGTGGTTAATATAGTGCCTGAAATACTGTGGATGCCCAATAAAAGGCAATTTCCTCTTTTTTCTTTTCTCACAGGAGTGAGTTGACTGATGTGGAACAGCTGGATCTATTGGGCAACACAGCGAAAAGCCTTTCCACAAACTGCATCAGTAAGTCAAAGGCTAAGGCAGTTCTCCTCAGCCCTGTGGCTCTCGATATCCTGTGAATCCCCTGACCACTCATAACAGTACCTGCAGTACCTGTGCCACAGGCTTCACAGACACTGGCAGCCCCTGCTGGCTTGCCCCGCGCCTCCGAGCCCCCTGCACTATTTGTTGGTGTGCTTTGAAGGAGCAGCTCCTTGCTGAATTCAAGCATTTGGACTCCACAGTTTACGCGAGAGTCTGCAGTTTCTTCATCACCCCTGTCAAAAGTTTATGTTGCAGCAGGAATGACTTAACAATTTTACCTAAACTTTTCTGAGTATTCTATTTAAAACCTGGCATCAGTAAGAAACAATGTCAAACAGCACATCTTGTGCTAGCACTGAGGCTGGAAGCATTGCCTCTAAATGAAGGTGCAACCAAAGCCAAGCCCTCTGATTTAGGAAAAGAAAGTAAAAATAAGTACAAAAATAGAAATGTTGAGCTTCCCTGATGGCACAGTGGTTAAGAATCCACCTGCCAATGCAGAGGACACGGGTTTGAGCCCTGGTCCAGGAAGATCCCACGTGCCGCGGAGCAACTAAGCCCGTGCGTCACAACTACTGAAGCCCACGCATCACAACTACTGAAGCCCAAGTGCCTAGAGCCACAACAAAGAGAAGCCACTGCAACGAAGAGTAGCCCCCACTCGCTGCAACTAGAGAAAGCCCGCACGCAGCAACGAAGACCCAACGCAGCCAAAACTAAATAAAATAAAATAATTAAAGAAAAAAAATAGAAATGTTAATTTTTTAAAAATTACATCTTTGATGTTTAATAAAATTCTTATGAGTTCCTAGTTGGAATGCCCTTTTTTAAAGAAAGGAGCCTCCTGAAAAAGGCAAAAGATTTCTGTACTGTTTGTGATCGTTTTTTTTTTAAATAAATTTATTTATTATTTATATATTTATTATTTTTGTCTGCGTTGGGTCTTCGTTGCTGCGCATGGGCTTTCTCTAGTTGCGACGAGTGGGGGCTACTCTTCGTTGCGGTGCGTGGGCTTCTCATTGCGGTGGCTTCTCTTGTTGCGGAGCACCGGCTCTAGGCATGCGGGCTTCAGTATGTGGCTCGTGGGCTCTAGAGCGTAGGCTCAGTAGTTGTGGCGCACGGGCTTAGCTGCTCCGTGGCATGTGGGATCTTCCTGGAGCAGGGCTCAAACCCGTGTCCCCTGCCTTGGCAGGCAGATTCTTAACCACTGCGCCACCAGGGAAGCCCCGGCTAACTGCTTTTATGGACAATATTTGGCATTCTGGTGCCAAATCCCAGATTGAAATGCCAAATCTACCCTTTTAAAGTGAAAATGTAGTTGATTACATCTGCTTATACAATTACCAAGCTTTTTTACTCTATTGGACCACATTCAAGAGTTTTTTATCAAGAACACCTCATGTGTGCTGTTACCTAAGTGTCAGTGTTTAGGAGCCATGTGACGCTCTGTGATTTGAGAATAGATGTAAAACGTGTAGCCCTGCCCTTTCTGTCGCCTGATACTTCCCTAATCACTGTACTTATCGCTTCGTAACCACTATTGCTCGTTTTCTCCCTTCCCACAAGACTGGCAGCCCAGGGAGGCCACAGCCTCTTGTTCTCTTGTGTCCCTGGCCCCGAGCACAGGACCCAACTCAATAAACTTTTGTTACATGTATGAGTAAAGTGTGTGTGTGTGTGTGTTGTGTGTATGTTGTGTGCGTGTATTCTCCTTATCCAACAGCAGTGTCCTGTGTTTCCCCTTTTCTAAGCATGTCTACTTTCTCTTTTGAGGACAGAAAAGCTTCTTAAAAATCTACCTTTTACCTTTCACTACACAAAGCTTAGACCCCAAAAGATACTGGCTTATTACTTCCTTTTATGTTCATGAAATTCCTGTCAAATCTCGCCATGATTCAAGGAACAAATAGAAATGAATTACAGTAGATTCTCATTATCTGCAATAGTTGTTTTCTGTAAAGTTACCACAAACAGTGAGTTAGAGAACACGGAATCCTTACTCTGGGGGAAATGCAGTTAGGTTCCCACAATTCTCTCATCACAATATTTTCATCATCCATCAGTATATAACCTTGTTTTATGTGTTTCTTTCTTTAAAGACAGATGAATGAATGAATAAATGAATGATGAATGAATATACATGAGTAGTCATCTGACTTTGAAGGGGGAAAACATTTTCTCTGAAATGACAAAGAAAGAGATTAGAGATTCTACATGTGAAAAAAATCGTAGCCAATTAAATGGCCAAAAAACATATTTGTAACAACTATGACAGACATAAGGTAACTATCCTCAATTATAAAGAGTTCACAGATTCAGTGAAAAAAAACCCTGAGGCTCAATAGAAAGTCATAAATATACAATTTACTTATATATAAAATGTTCATTAGGAAATCGTTCAACTTAACTAACAGCTAAATAAATGTAAATTAAAGCAATGGTGAGATACCGTTGCTCAGCCTTAAACCAGAACACATTTTAGAACTATAATAGTCATTGTAGTGAGAGTTTGATTAATGGGCATTTTCATAGTTTTGTTGGGAAGGTTCTGGAAAACCATTTGGTAATAGATGCATACAAGAGGCCTTTTCATCGAGGAGTTTAACAAGAAGGACAGAGATTTGTGCATAAGCATGCTTACTATGATGCTACTCATAACAGTGAAAAGATTGGAATCAATGTAAATATTCAATGATAAGGAAATATTTGAGTAAAATATAAAACTTCCATAAGATAAAATATTTTACAGACTTCAAATAATGTATTTCGAGGGATGCTGAATGAGGTGGGAAATGCTTATAACGTTATTCAAATTTGTGTGTACACCGTGCTTGCAATTATGTAAAACAAATATATGTGAAGAAAAATACACATATATTCACAATTGTTCTTTCAGGATGTTAGAATTATGGGTGATTAATGTTTTTCTTTGTAACTTTTAAACATTTCTAAATCATTGTTTCTCAAACTTTTTTCAGTTTTGTGCTTCTAAGGAGACTTTTTAGATATTTTTTTCCTAATCTCCCCCTTAATGAAACTTTAATGTACATCTGTTAATGTACTGTGATCTTTCTGAGGTGCACAAACCGTTATGACATTTAAAATTTCTTCACCCCTCTCTAAGAACTAATTTTACCCTGTTGGGAAACTCTCATTGAGAATACATATTCTAAATGATCTACATTGAACTACTTTTACTTTGATAGTCAGATAAAATGTTTTTTAAAAGAAAGTTCCAGAATGGGTAGTATCAACTCAGAGGAATAAATCTCTAATAGTAGAATTTTTCCTACTCTGGTACCTGAAATTTTGAAACAGTTATCTTCTTATCATGTCTAAAATTGCTTATGTAAGTGAACATATATTCCAACTAATATGTCTGGCTCTATATGTGTAATATGAAACTAATATATTTTTCAGGGAAGGATAGAGTTGAATTTAATAACAACCAATATTTTAATTGCACCCTGGTGTGAACAAAATTATTGTCATGGGTATTACTTATTTCTCTTAACTCCATTCTACAGATGAAGAAAATAAGGCTCAAAGAAATTAAATAGCTTGCCCAAGGTTACATGATTTGTAAGAAACAGAGTTATCTGATTTCAAAATATTTATTCTTTCCATTACAAGTTGCTCTGGGGGTCAGTAACAGTTTTCTGTGAGAATATGATATAAACACAAAGCAAGAGAAGGCCCTGGAATGAAACTCACTGGGTAATATTTCCCATAGTAACATTCATCCACAAATGGTACCACCACCATCTGGTCCAGTTTCCCCACACGATGTAACTTGATTCGTTTGCCACGATCTTGCCAACATTTTTTGAGCACTGTCATCTTTTTAGTAACTTCCCTAAAAATGTCACATTTCTCTCTTCACGCCAGGGCATGTGAGGTCGGTGAACCCAGTCCTGCAAACTTCCTTCTCTGACTCTCCAAGACCCCTCCACCGCTGCTGGGAGACGGCCCTAGAGCATGACTTCTTGCAATGTACTTTGAAGTAGATAAAATATGCACTCATGGACATCTGTCTGTTATTTCCTGCACTCACAGCTTTGTTCTTCTTTATTGCCAGAGAATTCTATGGATGATGTCACTTTTCTCTGAAAAGAACAGGCCATCAGAGCTTTTCACTGACATAATTAATTATCTGTAGCTTGACTCTAAGCCAGAAAATTCGCAAGGCACAGCCCCCAAAGAATTAACTCTACTGTGCTTGCTATTCTTAAACTTTTAAAGAGACAGGGTACCCTATCTTTTTTTTCTCAGACCCTGATAATGGTATTTTTGTTCAGTGATATCAAGTAACAGAAAGTGAACTGGGGCAGTATTCTATGATTTCACAAGGAAGAACCTCCGGTTCAATAGGCAGCAAACTCAAAAGGTCGCTACAGATCAAGTATACAAAGCAAAGCTTTTAGGGCTTAGTCTTAAATGCTACAGGACTGCATCACAATTACTGAATAGACTGGGGGATCCTGTGACTCTGCAACCAAAAAATGAGATCTCAACCAAAGCTAACCATGTTAAATTACCCACAAGGTGAAAAGCTTCAGTTTACCAGCCGCAAAAGCCTAAAACATCACTGTATTTAAACTTTACAAGATATAAGAAGTTACCAGAATGACTCACATATTTTGAGTTTTCACCTGTGTCTTTATATAGATCTAAGGCAAATTAGCCAGTTCATCAGAAAATGTCACCATCCATTCTGCTGGGCTTGTGAGATTATGTAAATGAGCTATTACTTGTCTCTTTAAACCTGGGGCTCTGTGGGGAATGATCAACACGGCGCATGTCATAACGTGGTGGAGGGTCTGAAAGAATCAAGGCCCTGAGTTCTGGGCCTGCTCTTCACTGGCTGAGTGATAACATACGATGCAGGAAACCTCTCAACTTTCTCAACTCTAGTAGAAAGAGCAGTATCCTGTCTAGCTCAAAGAATTATCTAAGACTGCAGATTTGAATGTGTATATAATTATGGCCTCCCCCCAAAAGGAATTGTTACTTATGGCCTCTTTTGCTGCCTTGATTCTGCATAAACCAGTTTAAATTGGGCTCTCTCTGGATTAATTTAATTTAGTAAATTATCTCTTTAGATCTACTGTCAAAATTCTTAAAGATTTAAACTTATAATGTAATAAATGTTGATTATTTTTTAAAGATCAACCTTACAGAATCAACAGTAAAGAAAAAGTGAAGGTGTATGCCACTTTCTCCCAAATTCCACTCCCCAGGGCTGATTCTATTAATAATTTGAAGTTGATCTTTTCAGGATTGTTTTTCTCTACAGATACATAAATGCAGATGTCAGCACAGACACACTTTCTCTGTCTCTGTCTCTCTTTCTATTGCTCTCTGCCTAATATTATTGAGCATTTACTATATGCCAGACAATGTGTAGAGTGCTTTGCAAACATTATCTTGTTTAAACTTCACAGTAACCTTAACAAATAGGTACTATTATTATCACCATTTTGTGGACGAGGGATCTGAATTGGTACAAAGAAGTTCTGTAATTCGCCCAGCCTGTGTGGTGTCAGGATGCAAATCTAGGCAGCCTAACTCCAGAGCTGGCAATCTTAATATTATACTTTATGAATTCCCCCTACGTACCTATCAATATAGAGTCTCTCAAATATGTACCACTTTTTTATTCTAATAGAATGGAAAGCTCAAGAAGAATGAAATTCTATTGATGCTAATTCTCATTTCACCGGAGCTAACAGTTACGTCTTGCTTATTTGTTTTTCAATAACTTGATTGTCTTCTTTATTTATACATGTCCAGCTGTCAACTGAGTCTTTTCCAGTTTTCTTAATTCTTTTTGCCTGAATCTGTAACCCAAAGTTTAGATCAAACACTAATACCCACCCCCCAAAAAATTCCAAGGGAAAGACCAGATAATTGTGTTGGACTAGAATCCACTGTGTTGAATTTGTTTGAAATAAACATCTCTACTGTGATTATGCCTGCAGTAATTAAATAAAATCTTTACCAAACATCTCTTTGATTTGTCCCGTTACCTTCTCTGGATGAAAGCTGAAAGACGGGGCCACTGCTTCTGTTTCCACTAACATCAACACACACCATAGATGGAGCAGTTAATTAGCTCCTTCCTTCTTCCTTCCCTCCTTCCTTTCTTCTTTCTATTTACTGATTTATTAACTTAGCAGCTCCGTGTAAATTTATTTTGCTAGTTGTTACGATGAATCCCACATGAGGAGGAAATAATCCCATTCTTGCATGACTTTATAATCCACTAGGAATGAAATTTGGGAAGGTAACTCCTATAGCTAATTATTCATCAAGCCACTTTTTGAAAGGAAGGATGGGAGGAAAGTTCTAGAGCATGGGATAGCATAGGGAAGCCATGAGAAAGGATTAACTTTAATTTCAGTTTTTTGACTAACTTAAATGGCTCCAAGTTTTAGCAGAACAGTTGATTCATAGAATTGCAGGAATTTAGAGTAGGAAAGACCTTGAACCCTTTGATTTACAACTAAGGAAACAGAGGTTCAGAGAAGCCAATGATTTGCCCAAGAGATACAACTGATTGGCTGTTGATTATATATTAGTACCCAGGTCTCTTGATTCTCAGACCAGAGAGCTCTCCACTTTACTAAATCACTAGTGAATACATGGCAACAATCTCAAGTAGGAATTAATCCATATGCTAATTAATTCGTTTTTTAAATGTGAACTGAGCAATTTTTTGGCCAGATCAATTTTTTTTTTTAGGTACGCGGGCCTGTCACTGTTGTGGCCTCTCCCATTGCGGAGCACAGGCTCCGGACGCGCAGGCTCAGCGGCCATGGCTCACGGGCCCAGCCGCTCCGCAGCATGTGCGATCCTCCCGGACCGAGGCACAAACCCGTGTCCCCTGCATCGGCAGGCGGACTCTCAACCACTGCGCCACCAGGGAAGCCCCTGGCCAGATCAATTTTTAAAATAAACATTTGAATTCTATTGGGCACACTTGAAGGAATCTTGGCATGCTATAAAATCAATGCCCTAAAAAAGCAGTTGATATTTCTCTGAAATTTGATTATATATTCAAACATTATTTGTCCATTAGCAATAGGAATATTGATGCTGAGCTCAAAAATATTGGATTCAACATTTTTACCTTAATTTTCAGATCAGTGAGTACATGTATTTATTTATGCATTATTTACAGCATGCGTCTTCCCATGTGCAATTCCTACATCAACCAATTTTTCTATAGTCCTCTTGAGAGAAGATGTTGGAAAAACTTGATTTTGTTATGTTTATCAGCAACTACTGCCAATAACCAATCATCATTCAAAGTGGGGAGCACTCTGGTTCAGCATGTTATATATCATGTTTTCATTACTTGCAGCCCCTTAGGATTTTTTTTTTTCATGATAGCCTAAGCCTGAGCTTTATCTGACAGCATGACTTTGATTCTGATGTTTAAAAATCTCTGCCTTACTAGCTTGTATTATGTTCCCGGTGTATCAGCTTTTTCATAATAAATGACCAAGAACAACTGGCTAAGATTCATATTAATCGCTGGGAAGCTTCAGGGAAAAAAACTTTGATTATGATACAGTGGATAAAATGGTTCATGGTCCCCTAGTCTACTTCACACTCCTGCTGCTTATTTGTAGTTACCAAGTTGCCAAACATTGTTGTTTCAGACGATTGATATGCATTGACCTCTACTGAGTTTTCATGGTTAGGGATCTTATCTGAGCCGTCATTATCATGCTTCATCATCCAAAAGCCAGTGGTCAGATGAAAGTGTGGTGAAGATGACTAAATGAAAGAGGCAGGTGGATGAGATCAGACAACCAGGGTTGCCAGATTGCTCAATGCTGAACTCATCATGTCACGTTCAACAGCGATTAGTCTTAAATAATATGATGGGAATATCCCAAAATTTCCTTCCAATTTCCCCATGACCTTCAAGGCCAACAAGCATGAAGTCTGAATGGCCTCTTTCTGCAGCCACTCTTCACACATGCTTAATCCCAAGAACTAATTTAGCAAGACAGCACGGAGCTGCAGCAATATGGCCTCACTCTTTCCAGCTGAAGTGCTAGTAGCCATCTCACAGATGGTGTCATTTTCATGGGGATCAGTTGAAAGGCTTCCATCCCAAGATGACTTAACCACAGCAAAACTATTTGAAGCATCTCTTCCTGACATATCTGGCGCATCTCCTAAGGACTCACCAAAGCCATAAATAAAGAAAACAATTGTGTCCTTCTGATACTGCAGCTGCTAAAATGGAGACATTTTGTACTTTAGGTACCGCAAGTAAAACCCAGAGAAAACTCAACCCCCTCACCTCTCAGACTCAAGTCTGCTTTTGGCATCTTTTATAATGCTGTATCTCACCTAATCTCCATCTCCTGAAACTCTTTCACTATGCTCTTTGAAACACACATTCAACCACAAGCCACTTCTAAGTTCACAAAAGCTTCTGAAAATGTCCTCATTACCTCCTCGCTCTAAAAGCAGTGATTCTCAAATTTGACAGCACCCTGGAATCCTGTGAAGCTTTGAAAATATACTGATTCCTGCCTCTCACTTCCAGCGGTTGTTATTTAATCGGCCTGGGTGTGGCCTGAGCATTTGTAGCCAAGTTTGAGAATCACTTCCCTAAGAGAACCCTGGCTCTTTTCCTGAGGACACCGCTTCCCCAAGAGCCCTCAGAAGTGTATAGTTTCTCTCCCACTCTCCTTAGATTTCTTCTTCCTCCACATTAACCGCTTCCAGATCATTCTCTCTCCCTCTTCCCTAAAATGTCCTGGCTTTGAATCTCATGACAATATCATTTGTATCCTTTCTGTTTGTAATCATGTTCCATTCACACCCCAGGGCATCCACTCCCCTTCCTTCCTTGAAGATACGGAGCTCCTGGATTGCTGTTATGCCCTCCAACACTACTTCTGTCAAGTTTCTTGGTGATTTTCAATATTCCCTTAGATGATTATTCTGGTACCCTGACCTCCCAATTCCCTGAACTTCTCTCTTCTAATAATTCTGTCCTTCACACTACTTGTGCTCATTTTCCTTCTCTTCCAGCTTCAATTTCCATTGTACACATGCTCAATTTCATACCCCTTCTCTCACTTGATTATACTCTCTTGGTCAAATCACAGCCAAATCAAATCTAACTCTTGGTCAAGTCCCATCTCTAATGCTTGTACCCACAGGCAGAAAAAAACACATCGTGCCAAGTGATCTCACTTTAAATTCATCATCACTAATTTTACCTAGGCTGTTAACGCTACCAGGAAATCACACTATATTCCTCTAGTCCACTTCCATTCACTACAATTTTATAACTTCACTCTTATCAAATCTTTCACACATCTTTCCTCTTGCTACCCAGCCCACCAAGAAAATTGAAGCAATTATAGAAGAACAACCACAATCTCCCACCATCTCTGTACACCCATAGCATCTTTGTCCCTATGTATATAATCTTCTCTTCTGTTACTAGACGTGAACTGTTGGTGCTTCTAGTTAACGCCAACTTCTTGACTTATCCATTAGCTCCCATCCTCTCTTTATGACCTAGGACACGCTCCGGCCTTTGCCCACCACCAATGTTGCCCTCCGTACTAGCTGTTCTCATGAGCGTGCAAACATACTGTTATTTCTACCGTCATAATAAAACCCTCTCTCGACTCCTACAAGTCCCACTTCCTTTTTCTCCTTCTCTCTACAACAAAACTCATTGGAAGAGGTGCCCATACTTCCTGACTCCAATATTCTCTCCTACCAAACGAGCAGTAGCTCACTCATGTGAGCCCACTGCAGTCAGGCTTGTGCTCCTGTCACCCCACTGAAACGTCTCTTATCAAGGCATACCGTGACTTCCCTGTTGCTGAAATCAACGGTCAACTCTCATTTTCCTTGATCTGTTGGCAGCATCTGACACTTCTGATCTTTCTCTCCACCTTGAAAAATTCCTCACTTTGACTCCAGAACATTCTATTTTGCTAATTTCCCTCCAACCTGTCTAGGTGTTCATTCTCCTTTGCTGATTCCTCCTCCTCTTCTTCCCAACCTCTTAGTGCTAGAGTTCCCCAGGGCTCAGTCCTTGAACCTCTTATCTCTTCTATCTAAATTTACTCTCTTCCTGATTTTCACCCAGTTTCATGGCATTAACTACCATCTACATACTGGTGACTTCCAAATCGATTACTCCAGTCCAGATGTCTCCCCTGAACTCTAGACTCTTATCCAGATGCCTACTGGCTATCTCTCTGTAGTTGAATGTCTAACCGCATCTCATGCATAATGCAAAGCTACATTTCCGGTCTCCACTTGTCTACTGTGCTTCCCTACTCAGTAAACGGTAACCCCTCTTTTCCATTTGCTGGATCCAACAACCTTGCAGACAGCCTTAACTAATTGCTTTCTCACATATTCCATATTCAACCTGCCGTCTAATACTATCAGCTCTCCTACAGAATTTGTGCAGAACCGGAGCACTTGTCACCACCACTGATACCACCCTAGTCTGAGCCACCATCAGCTCTTGTCTGGATTACACAAACAGCCGTAAGATGTTCTGGAAAAACTTGAACAAGCTTTTTGGCCAACTCAATAGATAAAGAACTGCTGACAAAGGCAAAGATCTCTGCATTTCCTCTATATGCTCAACCACTGCCAATACAATAAAACTAAAACTGCTTTGGAGTTCACAGGAATGGAATAAAAAAAGACACAATGACATTTTAAATTTTCAGCTAGTTATTCTGCAAGTATTTGTTAAGTACCTCATATATAGAGGTTCTGATTACCATGAACAATGAAACCTCTCCAAAGGAAAATAAATGACTTTTTTAATAAAAAATGTTCTGATTTTTAAATTCCTTTAAAGATCCTTTGAGTATAAAGTCACCTCTTTTAAAAGTAAATAAGAAGAGCTAGGAAAATTCAGAAGGAGTTGTAATGAGAAAGGACTGACCTATTCACATATGAAAACATAGTCCTACAATAATTAAAACAGTGTGGTACTAGAGCATGAAATAGAGAAATCTATGGACTAAACTATAACTTGGAAATAGATTTAAATATTATATTACAGGATAAAAGTGACATTTCAAATCATAGGGGAAAATTCATTGTTCAGTTAACGGGTATTTACTTATTGTCTCTCATTCGTCTTTATTCTACTCTGTGCCACTGAGTCTGGAACACTGCAAATTGCATTTCCTGACTCCTGTGCTTGCTGCTTCCTGTTCGGTTCTGCCATGGGGTCATTAGTGGGATTAGAAGGTGGGGAGCGGAGAGAGGGGAGCTCCTTTCTGCGTTGTTTTGACAGCACTGCTCCAGCAGCAGCATTAGCTCCAGCTCCAGCTTCTTCAGTCCTTCTAGACCCAGCCTCCCTCAGAGGAACCCACAGAACCTGGGCAGTGAGCCCTCCTCAGAGAGGTCCCTCCTCTGAGCTCCTGTGTTGTACTAAGTCTACCTCTTCCCTTTCTTTCTCCAGCTCTTGAGGTGGTAACTGCTTCCTGAAGTTATTATCTTTGGTTACCTCAGCATTCTCTGTCTACCTTTCAGCTTCCGATGTCTGTGTCACCAAATCTTTTTATTAACTCCTCTCTGTTGAAATATCTAGAGTGGTTTCTGTCTTCCTGACAGTAGTCATCTACAAAAAAGTGAAGCGTCTCACCTTAAACAAAGATGAATTCCAGATGGATAAAATATTTAAATGGGAACACTGGGCGGGGGGGGAGTACTAGAAGAAAATTTGAAAGAAATCTTTCATAATCTAAGAGTGAGACAGCCTTTCTAAGTTTGATCCAAATCAGAAGTCATAAAAGAAAAGACTGATGCTTGACTAATAATAGTAATAAAAAATTCTGCACGGCAAGAAATGCCAAAAGCAAAGTCAAAATAAAAATAATGAGGTAGGAAAATATTTTATTTACTTTTATCACAGGTAAAGAACTAATTTCTTTACTATATAAAGAGCTCTTATTAATCAGTAAAAGCCAAAAAATTCACTAGATAAACAGGCAAAGAATAGAAACAGACCAGTCACAGAAAAGAAAATACAAATACTTCTAAAAACATTGGAAAAGATGTTCAACCTCACTCATAAGAGACATGTAAAGTTAAACTACAAGGACATATCCATTTCACCTATCAGATTGGCAAAGGAATTAAAACATCAGATTGGCAAAACAACTGATAATAAAGTGTGTTGTCAGAGTGTGGGAAAGCAGATCTATAAAGGGCAACTTAGCAAAATCTACCACAAATTTATATATCCTTTGACTCAACAATTTCCCATGCTGGCAATGCGACCAAGAAAAATTCTTACCTGTGTGATAATATGTATGCATAATGTATTCAAGCAGCATTGATTGTGGGTACCCCTTAAATGTCCATCCACAGGGGTCTGCACTAAGGTACACCCAACTGTCAGACACTCTGCAGCCTTTAAACAGAATGTAAAATCTCTGTATGTTCTAATAGGGAAAGATTTTCAAGGCATATTTGACATCTGAAAAAGACCAATTGCAGAATGGTATATATAATATGCTCCATTTGTGTAAAAAACAAAAAGAATGTATACATACTTGCATACATTATACCTTTTTCTAGCTTTTCAACCATATGTGTGAATTAACCATTCCAACTTTTAAATTATTTTTAAGTTACCTAGATTTACTGTGGTGATCATTTTGCAACAGACACAAATATCAAATCACTACCTCGTACACCTGAAACTAATATCATGTTTTATGTCAATTTACCTCCATAACAACAAAAAAGAAAAATAATAAAATTGTTGTTTTAAATCACACAAAAAATATTTTTAACATAAAATTTAAAAAATATAAACACTTTACGCTAGAATTGTATTTTCGTATTTGGTCTGATTTGGCGGCTCAGGTTTACTACTGAATCAGGGCGTGGCTCTATCCATACACTTGTTTTATAATTACAAGGTGATTCCTGAGGGTGTAACTACAATAAAACTCCACCTTTGAAGAGATACAGGAATGACACTCTATCAAAATATAAAAACCTCTGAACGCCTGGACAGGACAGAAGTTCTGTCCAAGGAAGTCTTTGAGGAAACGTGATCAAGTTATAACAAGTAATGGAATAAGCTTTTAAGCACAGACAAACAGTAGGTGTTTGTCTGCAGAATTGCCTCCCCTGCCTAAGGACTGTCACTGGATGTGGAAAGACGTTAAAAATAAAGTAGGACAAAATCAATGAATAGAACAAATGCAGTGCCCCCACCAGCCAACCTGAAACATGTGGAATATTAGTGCCTTTCCAATCATTTGCATAATACATAATGAAAGAGAATAGTCCTCAATAAGAAGAGGCTCTCAACAATCCTGAGGACAGGAAATGTTCAGGGGACTGCAGACAAGGCAGTGTGACAGGACCACAGACGGGGGGACACAGTGAAAGATGAACCTCAAGAGGTGAGCAGATGCCCGTGCATGAAAGCCTCTCAGCGCAGTACCTGAATTTTCAGCAGAGGAAGGAGCTGATCAATGTGGATTTTAAAAAGCTAACGCTTGCTGTGACGTGGAGAACTGTGGAGGACGAGACCGCAGGAAGTAGTACCAGTTAGGCTGTTGCAGTAAACCATGAAAACAGCGGGAAGGACACCGAAGTGAGGCACTGACGGTGAAGATTATGTCTCTGCAGTTAGTTGAGGTCAGGGACCCTATGGCTTATTCCTCCCCTTCGCATTCTCCCTACTACCTAGCCGGTTCTCCACGATTGCCTGTCAATTATTCCCTTGTCAGTTGAATCAACTGTCATATGGCAGTAGATAGTCCATAGCAAGGACCAAGTTGTTTTTAATTTTTAATTTGTTTATTTTTGGCTACATTGGGTCTTCGTTGCTGTGCGTGGGCTTTTCTCTAGTTGCGGTGAGCAGGGGCTACTCTTCGTTGCAGTGCGCAGGCTTCTCATTGTGGTGGCTTCTCTCGTGGTGGAGCACAGGCTCTAGGTGTGCGGGCTCAGTAGTTGTGGAATGCGGGCTCAGTAGTTGTGGCACACGGGCTCAGTAGTTGTGGCACACGGGCTTAGTTGCTCCGCAGCATGTGGGATTTTCCCGGACCAGGGATAGAACCCGTGTCCCCTGCATTGGCAGGTGGATTCTTAAGCACTGTGCCACCAAGGAAGTCCCCAGGACCAGGTTGTTGGTCCACTCTCTGCTGTAATGGACAACGGTGGGAAACTATGAAGATCGTGGCACAAGGCAGTGAGACTCAGGGGGAGACGGAATCTTACAACCACTACATCTTATCGCACAGGTGAAGAAGGAGACCCTATATCCCTCCCCACTTAAGCAATTAGAGCTCTGGAGAGGGGGAGAGGGAGGGCAATGTTTGCAGCTTCCTGCGCTCCACTCTTCAGTGACCCAGAAGTGCCTCTCGGTCAGGATGTGTAAGTTTCTTTTCAGGAGACGTCTTTGCCCAGGTCTTTTGCAGCCAGCATACCTGGCACTTCAGGCTGACATGTTAGACCTTGCAACCACCTGTAAAGTCATGTCAGATATTGCAAAGATAAATACTCTGGGCTCACACTCTGCATGCAACAGTAATCTTATCTGCACTCAAATGATTGTCCCTTGTAAACTCAAAGCCAAGAATTTCCATTCCATTTTTTTTAAAAAGGCTTGCACATTTTGATTGTTTCAGAACACAGTTCATCTTATACATTGCTTGCTTTCGGGTTTAAAAAAATGTTTGGTAATTTTCAAAAATTACATGTATATAATTTATATCACATATATATATATATCACATATTAAATTTTTTTCACTATTCCAAGGTGGCAGGGGTTATAATATGCCTTAAATGGGCTGATCCACTTAAGGCTCAAAAACAGTAGCACCGCTCTTCAAGGGACGCTCAGTTTCATTGGTCCCAGTGCTGGTTTTGAGCCCATTAGACCGTTTCCTACATCTGCTTAGGGACATACAAATGTTTGGTTTATCACTGATTTTCCTCATAAATTAGCTATCCCTCACAGAGTCTTGGACTTGCAAATGTGCTTTCATTATTACTATTTTTAAAAGGCAGGGGGAGAGCAGAGTCTACTAAAATTTTTGCACATTGTTTCTTATTTCCTTTCAGGCCCTTGATCAGGAAATGTTTAACATGGGAGTAAGCACTGCCAGGGATTAGGGGCTGCTGTTTGGAAAGGTGGTAGAAGTTCTTTCCTGCCAATAAAAAAAGATGTATCATCAAAGCACAAAACTGTGTCCACAGACAGGATTACATGTGAGCCGAAAAGACCCAGGTGATAACACTTTTCTTGAATCAGTCCATATTCTTTCTTTTGATCATGCACTGACATCACTGTGAAATGATTTCAACAATTCTCATCAGTGCCCTGCTTTCTCTTTTAAATACAGATGGTTTGGATAAAAATAATTCTCTGTTGACAGCTGTGTGACCTGAGTCTCTTTGAGCCCTTCATGTATTTTGAGGCTGGTCTATGACTGGTTGATGTGATGCTTATGAAGTCAGATTTCAAATCCCACCTGGGCCAGTTAGCTTTGCAAGCAGAAATAGTCCACACATTGTCTGCATTTGGAACTCCATCTGGCAAACCCTAGGATGCCACAGATCACTCAAGGTTCAGAACAAAGCCCTGAACCGTCACCACTGCACCAGGAAAGGTCCCCGAGGATCACTGGGGCTGAAACAAGGGAAGACGATGAGGAAGGAAGTGCCTAAAAAAACCGCTGTTCTTTATCTACTAAGTCTTCACCCAGTGAGTTTCAGGATATCACCAGAACGGCTCAGAAGAGAGGAGGGAATAAGAAAGAGTAACCTTGAAAGCTGGCCAGGGAATTTGTGAACAATGTCAAGCTGCTAGCAGTTGTAAGCAGTGCTGCTACAGTGACATCTCACTAACGTGGACACCATCAATTTAAATTCACCATGGTCTAGGTATGCAGTTCTACATTTTACTCTTAAAAACATTTAATAACTATAAAAATGTTAAATGAATTAGTAAACTAGAAAAAAGCACCTAAAGTGAAGATTTTACTTTACTTTTCATGAAAAATGTTTCCAGTCACCAATTTGACAGTGGCATTGGCATCAGTCACGAGTGGATTCATGAGAAGTAATTTCTACTTTTCAGTATGTTATAATTCTACTGAGAAGCATGAAAAAAAGAGGAAGATGCAGGTGAGGAGATAAAGCAGCCTCCTGATGATAGGGATAGAGTAGGATTATTAGTTAGTTTAGAAATCACACTAGGGGATTTAAAAACAGAAAGAGAATTTTTTTGTCCATGCCATTTTGAGTTTATTTTTGTGTATGGTGTTAGGGAGTGTTCCAATTTCATACTTTTACATGTACCTATCCAGTCAGAAAGGGAATTTTAAGAAAGTTTGGGAAACTGTTGTAGGCTAACGACCACTCAAGAAAAGAATCCAGTGACCTAGCAACAATCTACACTACCTTGAAGGAAGACCAGGTGCGTTCAGGCTCCTGACACACTCAAAGCCACAAACCTTGATAGTTAAAGCACAAGAAAATAGATATGGGGTCTGAATCTTGTTACATCAATCAGGGAGTTAATGGTCCTTGAAGAGTAGCATCTCTGCATGTAGCCAAGACAGGAATATAGGTGAAAAGGGAAAGGGGACATTACACAGAAACTTGAGATGAATTACCACATTTTAGTATATGTCACCACCCTTTTGCTAATATACATATAATTTAAATAGCACCATGACAGTCCTGGTTAGACCATATAGGGTCAAAGGAGGAACTAATGATGTAAGCCTTGACATCTCCCCTACTTTTCCTTGGATTATAAAAATGTAGCCCTTTGTTCTTGGGGCTGTGCTCCCTTGCCAGCCTGCTTGTACCTCTCACAGCGTCCATTGTTAATAAGCTCACTCTTTGCCTGTCACTTTGCCTCACGCTGAGTTCTTTCTGTGACAATAGAACCTGAGCTTAAGTAAGTCCTGACACCAGGTGAGCGGTTTCAATTAAAAGACAGTGGGTTTGAGTCCCTTCCTAAGTCAGGGATCATGGGTTCAAGTCCCAATGTGAGGTGCAAGTGGATTCAAGTCCCGGTCTGAGTTTTGGCAGTGTTTAATCCCACCCAAGAAGCAGTGCGGTTTCATTGAAAGGAGCCTAAACATTCATTCAAGTTGTGATTTAGAGACCCAAAAAATTATTCCAAGTTGTAAATTTTAAATTTTGTTGTTTTGTATGGAAAAAGTTCTGTTGGCAAATAATAAATGCTCTGACCCTTATCTGTGGAACAGAGTTCTCTTTTCCAGTGAGCTTGCTCTTCCGTTTGGACTACAAAAACAGCAGTGGCATATTATTTTTCTGGCACACAATAGGCACTGGCTTTAAGGTCAGAAAGGCATGGTACACCTTACTAGGTCATCCTTGGGTGAGTTTACTTAACCCGTCTAAGCCTCTATTTATTCCTCATCTAACTTTTCAGGGCTAGTGTGATTATTAAATCAAATGTGAAGTTCCTGGCGTATAGTAGGCAGCACAGGAAGGACGAATGGGCGACATAGACATTATTATCTTCTGCCATTTCATTGTCATTTATTTGTTTTTCTAATTTTGTATTATGAAAAAGTTCTAAACATACACCAAAGGTGAACAAACTAGTATAATGAACCACTCTTCACCTCCTCATACACGTTTTTGGGGACGAAAGGCTGGAGCATGTTAAAGAAAATTCCAGACTTCCTTTCACCCAGCAAGAAGGAGCTTATGATGACAGTGTTTTCAGGGCAGGTTGCCATCTGGTCCCTGGGTGACAGATGGTTCTGCAACTAATATTGGCCTAACATATCCAACAAGAAAATGCATAAAGTGATGCAGGGGTAAGGTATAGGGTTGGCCAAAAAGTTCGTTCGGGTTTTTCCATACGAGCTTATGAAAAACCCTAACAAACTTTTTGGCCAACCCCACACCATGAAAGGTAGAAACCAGAATGTTCACCACCACCTGATGTTTCCTTGGTACAGCCTCACTCTTGGTCACTGTGCTGAAGGTTCTGCCAAAGCCAGTCTCTGGATTTAACATGCATTACTTTAGAAAAAAATTAAAATGGTAATCCACTTTTTGTTAAAAAAAAAAAGCCTTTATATTTACCAATTGGAACTACAAAGTAATTTTCAAAAAGCATTTATCAAGTGCTTCACAGAGTCTGTCCTCTAGGAATCTGTAATTTAAAATTGTTCTTAAAAAGAAAAACATGGACAAGTAGAAGTTTTGTTAAAAAATAGTCAAACAAGATAGAAAATGATGGAGATGAATTTACCTAGGGTGGAGTAGGGTGGAAGGAGGGAAGGGAAGTAGGCATATAGTCAGGAGAAGATTAGAAAATAAGTGACCTAAATATTCCATGTCCAGACTCCCTGGCCAATGAAGACCTTGCTGACAGACCATAATTCCATGTCTAAATAACCCCAGGAGCTTTGATCAATCTAGCTCCCCTTATATGGAAAGTTTCCATGCCCCCAACAAGTTGGGGATAAAGACCGGGGAGAGGAGAGTGGGAGATTTGGGATGGGAGGGGAGAGGGTAAAGAGGTGTGTAAATTAGTCTGGGAAGAAAGTACGATCAAGTCAACAGAAATAACCTTGATAAAAAGGGAAACTTCTCTCTGAGTGAAGGGGAAGGGGAGAAAGGGGAGGCAAAGAATGGAGATTCGGGGGATGGAGAGAAGTTGGGAAGACCTCAATCGCCTAAGTAAGAGAGATCATCGAAGTATCTGTGAGGGATAAAGGGAGCAAGGGGAGGGGAGGGAGTTTTTCAGGAAGACGTCTGTATCTAACACCTAAAAACCTGTTCAGGTGTTCCCTTCCAAAAAAGGTCAAAAACAAATAAAAAGCCTTCCCCCACCCCTACTATTCCCTCATATCCAGCCCTGCCAACTCTCTCTATCCACAAACAAGAGGAAAGCTGGCCCGAGCACTTCTGGGCACCAGCAATCTGATAACAACACTCACCATTCCTTTGAAACTGCACTTTTCAAATGCTAGCTCAATAAATGGCTGTTCTCGGTTTCCCTCCTCTGACTTTGCAGCAGCACTGACAACTCTAAATGTCTTCTTCCTGAAATTCTCTCCTCCCTGGAACCCATGACACATCGTGGTTCTGGTCTGTCTTCCTTTCTCTTTAATCATGTCCTCTCTTCCTTTTTTTTTTTTTTTTTTTTTTTTTTTGCGGTACGCGGGCCTTTCACTGTTGTGGCCTCTCCCGTTGCGGAGCACAGGCTCCGGATGTGCAGGCCCAGCGGCCATGGCTCACGGGCCCAGCCGCTCCACGGCATGTGGGATCCTCCCGGACCGGGGCACGAACCCGTGTCCCCTGCATCGGCAGGCGGACTCTCAACCACTGCGCCACCAGGGAATCCCCCTCTCTTCCTTTTTGACCAGTTCCTTTCTCTCTCCTCCTCTTAACCATAGTTGTTCTCTAAGGGTCTCTTTTTGGGCTTGACTTTTTCCTTTTATTCTCTATCCCTTGGCTTCAACTACTGTCTCTTCGGATGAGTGCCTTCTTTGTTTCTCTATATCTGTGTTGTAGCCACTAGCCACATGTGGCTATTTAAAGTAATTATTATTAAATAAAGTTTAAAATTCAGTTCCTCAGCCATAGTAGCCATATTTTAAATGCTCACAAGCCACATGTGGCTAGTGGCTGCCATATAGGATGGCACAGATATAAAACATTTTCTTCTTCATAGAAAGTTCTTTTGGACACCACAGGTCTGGATCTTACCTCTCGCCTGAGCGTCTGACCTGTCAGTATTCTAACTGACATCTCTCCCGGAATCACAAATCTATTATGCCCCCAATCTTACTCCATTTAACACACATTTCTCATAACAGTTATCTGTACAAAGTCTAATTTCATTTAAAAGCAGCTCCATGTAATAAGCGGACATGCCCAAATAATTGAGAAATATTTACATAGATAAGTTGGATATTTAAATGTGGTTTGTTTTACTAAAAGTAAACGAGACCATTTTCACTGAAAAAAATACAGACTCTAGTCATTTATGGGAGGACTCTGCGTCTTTCACATGCTACCCCTGTATAGTATTTCCCCATGTCCAAAGTTTCATAAAATAATAAAAAGATTTATTTTGTGGGACATTTTCTTTATTAATTTTTTTACATTTCTCAATAAAATCAAGCTTCTCGCCTACAGTGCCAATGAGTACCTTATTCTCAGTGCAGAGAAGCCAACTTTCTGATTCTATTAGGAGCACTAAAAATATTCTGCCTAACAATGAAAATCAGACACCAAAACTCTCTGCCGAAATACTGACAATCCTACTGGATACATGAGATTCTGAGGCATCATATTCAACAAAGAATCAGATCTGGTCTTGATTTTAATCAGAAAGTAACCTGTCTCTTTGCTGCTTCCTAAACGTAGCCAAGACCTACCGTTGTCAGCATGCTGACCATTTTGGTGGTATGAGGTTTCACTGGGCAGCCTCGCTCAGAGTGACCTCAGCCCAAGATTCTAAAGATGGAGCATAGTAAGTGCAGGTGAGTCATCAATTTCAAAAGTCATGCAGAGTAACTAAAAGCCTCATTCTTCAGAAGCACAGAGATTCCATGAGAGGCCTTACCGTGCGACAAATGGAACTCACTAAGGAAAAGGAAACCCATCCCTAAGGAAAAAAGGGATAAATGGAACTCTTGTAGGATAAACCTATCGTGCTTGGTTGCTCTAGGTAATTCCATCTGAACAGATTATTACCATTCCCAGTGGAGTTATGACATTTCTCGTTAAAGATGACAGAAAAGTAAAATCTTAGTATGGTAGTAGGAACGTGACTGTAAACATGTGGGACCATTACTGTTAAATCAATAACATTGTGTATACTATGAACTTACACTTTCTCTATATAGTTCAAAGTCTTTTGCAGACATTAAAAAATGGATTTTATGACTGTCTCATAGGGTGTACAAATATTAGGACCTTCTGAGATTAATCATCAGTTACCAGTAGACAAACAATGATGTGTCCAGCCCTTTTCTAGGTACAATGAGGTACACGAAAGAAGCGGAAGACACAACCCCTTCTCTCAAGTTGTTTCAGGCAGCAAATATAAGTAAGTACATTAAACACTTGGGGAATGTGTATGTATGGGAACTATGGTTTATATTTATACCAAAATAATGTAGGATTTCAGGACAGGAGAAAGACAAGTGTCAGGGAGCAAGTAATTAATTAGAAAATACTTCACAGAGGAGGTAAGCCTTTGGTGGTCCCTAAAAGAAATCTGTGAGAGGTTGGGAGAGGGATCAATAGGCGAGGCACAGAGGATTTTAAGAGCAGTGAAAATACCCTGTAAGGTGCTAATAACGGAATATACATGTCATAATACATTTTCCAAACCCATAGAGTATACAACACCGAAAATGAACCCTAAGGTAAACTACAGGCCTTGGGTGATTATGATGTGTCCATGTAGGTGCATCAGTTGTACCAAATGTCCCACTCTGGTGGGGGACGCTGATAGTAACAGGAGGCTATGCATGTGTTCAGAGGACATAGGGGAAAATCATTGTACCTTCCTCTCAGTTTTACTGTGATCCCCAAACTGCTATAAAAAATACCCTTTAATAAAAAAGGAAAAAAAGAAACGTTGACTAGTACATGAAGGGAGTATAGGATAGAATAAGGACAAATACATGCCCTGAATTTTCCTAAAGATCCCCAATTTCTGTCCTGTAAGTAGTCTTAAGGTGGAAGAAACGTATAAAGAAGCTTAAGGGAAAAAACACTGGGATGGTGTTAGTATTTGAGATTGTACGTGTGGGTGTCTAGGTCAGGGCTGGGAAAGAATTTGAGACTGCCTGATTGGATAGTCAGGATGAAG
>NW_020175674.1:491130-529049 GCF_003031525.2 Neophocaena asiaeorientalis asiaeorientalis | reverse complement strand
GTGGGGAGCCTGTTAATAAATAGTTTTTAGGGACCAGTCTGATCAATCTAGATTTCAATCTGACAGGGTCTAGAGACCTCTTGTAAATTCCTAAGCGCCAGCATGACATGATCAGAGAAGCATTTTTCGTTGAAATCGTCTGGTAGCAATTATCTATTGAGCTTCTGCTTCCCAGCCCTCATACTTACTAAATGATACAGACTTGCTCTCCACTCCAAATCCTGCCATCATCCTAGGAGGTGTCAACATTCACGACTTAGCCAATATCTTCACTTTACCATTCCTTGACCTCATTAATTCTAATTGCCTTCACTTCCACTCCCAGGACTGCACCCGAGACCTTGCCTTAGTTAAAACCACACCACACAGAAAACGTAAGTGCAAAAAGTCCAGCTTCAGGTCCCTCCAGCCCTCTCCGGCCCACGCTCCCATGGATGTCGCTTCCTTGCTGGGCACTGTCTCACCAATACACTCCACTTTCTTTCATTTCTGTCCTTTCACTGCACCCACTGGGACAACTTCAACCCCAGATCCAGAGCTATAAAATATATCTCCCCTGTACACTCAGGCTTCTAGACAGACTGCTGCCACTGCACACACATGGTCTCTCTGCTGGCTGAGTCCTCAACTCTACTCATTAATGTTCCTATTTGTCCACGGTCTCCTTCCTTTGACATTCCCCTCGGTAGCAATACAGCATGTACATCTTTATCCTTAAGACCACTGCTTGGTCCCATCTCCTTATTTTCAGCAGAATATCACTTTGTCTTTTCCTTGCTGAGAAAGCCGAGGCTTTGGGGAGATCTCCCTCAATTGCCCACCTTCCTCTACAAACGGTATATTTATCCCCACCCATTCTTTCTCCTTCTCTCTGTCACAGAAGATGAAGGCTCTCCCTCCTTTTCAAGGGCAAAACCAAGGTCAGCCCCCAGACTGTGAGGAGAACCACTGAACGAAACCACCCGCCCTGGTCAGGCAAGATAGGAACCACTTGCCTCAGTTCTCTTACAACAGGAGGTCTTGGTAAGGAACACAGAACTAACAAGCTACGGCCAACTGGAAGAATTAGGGAAAGGTCAAAAGGAGAGAGGAGACACCAGTCCACATGTCCTACCAACCTTCCAGAATCCTTCTCGCTGGAATCCATCTTGGCTGAGTGATGTGTGCGCCACCAGGAAGGACCCTGAGTCAGGATGATTGGCCACAGAAAACCCAGAAACTAACCCAATTACCGTCAAACCCGAGACTGCGAGCCACATGGCAGAGCAGTCCTTCTGGGTTCCCTTACCCTGCTGCTCTCCGCTCAGGCTCCCCTTTCCAATAACGTCTCTTGCTTTGTCGGCACACGTGTCTCCTCGGACAATTCATTTCCGGGTGTTAGACAAGAGCCCACGCTCGGGCTCTGGAAGAGGTCCCCCTTCCTGCAACAAAACCATACCTTTGATTCCCTCCCCCTGCCTCCTTCAAGACATTGCTTCATCAAAAATCCTTGCTCTTTCCCATATCTTTGACCCTGCTCATTTTTGGATCTATAACCCTTTAACACAAAAACACGTAAAGTCTCTTTCATCATTAAAAACACTCCCTTCACCTGAGTTTCCTTCTAGCTACCATCCTGTTTTTCTCCTCCTTCATTATCTAAAGTTTTCCAAATAACATCTACATCGGTTGAATGTAGTAATCACAACAGCCCCAGAAAGCAGGAAATACACAGACAGGGAGTAAACAAAGGCTCAGAGTCAACACTAATAAGGTCAACTTCCAAACCATCTGGGTTCTACAACACTTCCCTGCAGTACCTGGCATTCAAGTTGTGCTGTTTTAGCCTTTTACTTTTTAATACTCCCATGTTTCACTTAAAGCCCCCAAATAGAGAAAAGCAGCATGGTGATTTCAAAGCAGGAAGTCATCAAATGTACTAAGGACATACTCTGTGCCAGACAAATGATTTACTGCTATGCTAAACAAAAGGGAAATTTAGCTTCTTCGGCTGTGTTCAAAAAAAAAAAAAAATCTGATTAACCCTTCCAGACAAAAAAAGATTTTCTAAATTCCTGGATTTTCACTAGAACATGTTACTCTAGTTCTTTTTTTTTTTGCGGTACGCGGGCGTCTCACCGCTGTGGCCTCTTCCGTTGCGGAGCACAGGATCCGGATGCGCAGGCTCAGCGGGCATGGCTCACGGGCCCAGCCGCTCCGCGGCATCTGGGATCCTCCCGGACCGGGGCACGAACCCGCGTGCCCCGCATCGGCAGGCGGACTCTCAACCACTGTGCCACCAGGGAAGCCCATTCCTCTAGTTCTTTAACTTCCCTTCACTTCTGCAACCACTGACAGTAGGCTTACACTCACTGAAACTGCCCTGGCAAATGTTCCCAGTGACCTCTGGACCCACAAACCCAACAAACACTCTTCAGTCATATTCAACTGAAACTCTGTGCTGGATGGACTGAAGCAACCTCTCTGTCCTTCTTAACAGTCTTGCCTCCCTTGGATTCTGCATCCTCCACCTCTTCACACCTGCTGATGGTTGTTTTTCGGATGTCTTATTTGTGGCCTCCAAATGGAGGTGCAGTTTTCCCTCCACCGAATACTTCTCCACAGAAGGCAGACCGTTCACTGATGAACACGACCCATACTTTTCCACCCGCTCAGTGTTTGATTCTGCTCAGGGTGGTCCCAAAGCTCCTCTCTGCCTGTCCAAGACCTACCAATCCTTCAAGGTCCAATTCTTCAGTGAAACTTTCCTCCACTCCTCTCCTGAGATTTTCACAATCTTTCCCACCTTTGTACTCCCATAGTTTGCATTGCAGTTACCCTACAAAATATTCATTCCTGTACATTCTCATCTGTCCTACAGGTTGGGAGCTCTTTCTTCATGACTGCTGTAATAGCCGGTGCCGAAAACCACGCTTGACACATAGTTGGAGCTCATCAGATTTTAGCTATGAGTATTAATATTACTCGCCTTTGCATTTTTCAGACCTCCAGTTTCTTAAATATCGGAAACGCAATCAATTTTGAATTAATTAATGCCTTAAGAATGAATAGACTCTCTTGGTGAGAAAAAAGAGTGGACAGAGGACTCACCTATAGTAGGTAGTAGTGAGTTTAAAAAAGAAAAAAAACAGGGCTTCCCTGGTGGCGCAGTGGTTGAGAGCCTGCCTGCTAATGCAGGGACACGGGTTTGAGCCCTGGTCTGGGGAGATCCCACATGCCGTGGAGCAGCTAGGCCCGTGGGCCACAACTGCTGAGCCTGTGCGTCTGGAGCCTGTGCCCCGCAGCGGGAGGGGCCGCGATAGTGAGAGGCCCGCGCAATGCGATGAGGAGTGGCCCCCGCTTGCCACGGCTGGAGAAAGCCCTCGCACAGAAACGAAGACCCAATACAGCAAAATAAATAAATTAATTAATTAAAAAAAAAAAAAAAAAGAAAGAAAAAAAACAAACTAGTGAACAATATTAAAGAAAATGGCTAAGAGCCCCAAAAGGAGAGAACAGAGGAAACTTCTAACAATCCACAGGCATATTGAAACAGAGCGGGGCCTTGTGGGGCTCCTAGGCATGGAGGCCTTTTTTGTTCCCCGTTTCTTGTAGGCAAGACTCCAGCCTCCATGACCTTCCCTGAGCACCAAAGGGCAAATTCAAGCAGTTGCTAATCAAGGGAGGCGCAGCCACGAAGCCACCTGAGGCAAGATTAAACGGACAAGAGAAGCTCATCAAGATTAGGAGACTGGGGACTTCCCTGGTGGTGCAGTGGTTAAGAATCCACCTACCGGGCTTCTCGGGTGGCGCAGTGGTTGAGAGTCCGCCTGCCGATGCAGGGGACACGGGTTCGTGCCCTGGTCCGGGAAGATCCCACATGCCGCGAAGCGGCTGGGCCCGTGAGCCATGGCCGCTGAGCCTGCGCGTCCGGAGCCTGTGCTCCGCAAGGGAAAAGGCCACAACAGTGAGAGGCCCGCGTATGGCAAAAAAAAAAGAATCTGCCTACCAATGCAGGGGACACGGGTTCGAGCCCTGGTCTGGGAAGATTCCACATGCTGTAGAGCAACTAAGCCCATGTGCCACAACTACGGAGCCTGTGCTCTGGAGCCCGTGCTCCGCAACAAGAGAAGCCACCGCAGTGAGAAGCCCGTGCACTGCAACAAAGAGTAGCCCCGCTCGCCGCAACTAAAGAAAGCCAGCATGCAGCAAGGCCCAATGCAGCCATAAATAAATAAATAAAAGATTAGGAGGCCGACCACCTGAGACCCTGCACACACCCTAATCTTGCCAACAACTCCATCCTTGGGAAGTACTGTTGTAAAACTCCTTATCAAATCCTCTTGGGTTGGGACACAACCCCTCATGGGTTTTGGAGACAGGAGACTGCTGTGTCCTCCTTTGCCTGACAAAGTAATAAAGCTCTCCTTTTCTACTTTACCCAGAACGCTGTCTCCGAGATTCGATTCGGCACTGGTGTACAGAGAAGCTGAGCTTTCAGTAACAATATTATCTGTTTCATAAATTATCTTTGAAATACAACAACTCCTTCTGCCGGTCACCCAGATGAAGGAAGATTTCTCACTGTGTAGTGACTCTGCCTCTGACTCAGCCTGGCGAACACCAAAGCCCAGTGGAATGGTAGCGCACTGTAGAGTTACTATCTTGTTTTCTCTGAGCCTCCTTACACACAGGTAGAAGAGAACTAACTATAAGGACAAAGGAAAACATGATGAAAGTCAATTTGAGGTTGTTTTTTCTAATATGTATTTGAGTGGCTATATCAAGGGAATTTACTATATAAAAGAGCTAGATATTTTTTTCATCAAGAAAATGAATCTATTAGTATCCTGCTTTTGAATTATTCTACAAGAATATCCTTCTGCCAAGTATTCTGTGTTACGGCTTTTTGATGTAAGTACCATTTCCTTTGAACTTTTGTCGTTTTTACTTCAGCCAAATTGACTGGCTTCTTGAAAGCTCTATTTTTGGACAAATACAAGGGGAAATTTATCATGATGCCCAAGTGATGGTCTGGGTGTACTATTTCATTATTTTCAGTTTAGTCTAAGAAATATGTAAGCAGTTTTTCACCCAGAGAGTAAAAATGTTCCAATTTATTAGAAAGTACTTGTTACTGGAAGCAGTCAAGGACAGAAGTGTAATCATGGAAACCATCCCAGCTGCTTCTATGCAGGCAATGCCGGCCAGTAATTGTGCTGAAATGAGGAGCTTGCATCTGCTAAGGTGTGGCTTGAAAAGTCTGGAAGATGTCACTCTCCAAGACCAAGGGCATGACATAACCAGTTCCAGACAAGACTCCCTAAAATGCAAAAATCCCTGGGAGGAGCAATTCCATTTCTAATGCATGTCGTGAAGGTGAACTTCAAGAGTTCACTGGACACCTCACTGGCAAAAACAAAACAAGACAAAACAAACAAAAAACCAGCCAATTTGCAAATTTTGCAAAAAGCCAATGCTAACAATAAAGGTCAAAGGTCATTCTGTCTACAATGTTGGTTCAACAAATTCCCACATATCACACAACAGATTCCAAAGACGGCAGAGTACTGGTACCAGAAAACACAGAGAATTGTCTATAATGTCCAAAACCCTTGCTATGGAGAATGAGTGAGATCAAAAAGAAGCCTAAGAAAAAGAAAACTGGCCTGAAGAGCCTGAGTGAACCTCCATCTTCTAGTTTCCCCCCAAGTCGCTCCCAGGGTACATCTCCTACAGGCAGACTTGATCTCGGTCTCACCTCTCCAATATTATAAGCCTTTTTCTCTGTGTGTCACCCTCCTGATTTTGACCCGTGGTTCCAGTCCCCCACAAGGCTGACCCTCATAGAACAGTGAATATGAAGCCCCAGGGTTGCGTGGTGCCCAGCCCGTGGCCATGTGACACTCCTCCCCGCCTCCCCAGTTTTCTCAAGATCCAGATCACACCAAAATGCAAGGCTCAGGTCATGGTCCACTTCCTTGATGTGAAAGAAACCTTCCTTACTTTCTCTTACATAAAAAATTCTCAGGCTTCCCTGGTGGTGCAGTGGTTGAGAGTCCGCCTGCCGATGCAGGGGACACGGGTTCGTGCCCCAGTCCGGGAGGATCCCACATGCTGCAGAGCGACTGGGCCCATGAGCCATGGCCGCTAGGCCTGTGCGTCCGGAGCCTGTGCTCCGCAATGGGAGAGGCCACAACAGTGAGAGGCCCGTGTACCGCAAAAAAAAAAAAAAAAATTCTCATCATTTCACAAAATGGCTTTGGCCCTGGAGTTCACAGAGTGAGTCTACTTCAAAGAAATCCTGAAGACGAAGAATAAATATAAAGGTCCTAGAGCCCACCCCTGCACATCCCCCGAGTGGAAGTGTTATAAAGGAAGGGAAACTGAACTGAGAGACACGGAATCTGGATCTGGAGCAAATGTTAACTAAATTGCTGTGTGACCTTGGGCAAGTCACATAACTTGTCTGAGTGTCAGTTTCACACTTGAAATATAAAGGAGGTGGATAGACACCTCAAAGCTGCTTGTCAGCCCTGATACTTTATAGAACCTCGGAACAGCACATGCAGAGGAAGGGTATTTGAGTCATAACACAGCTGCTCCACAAAGAGAGGTGATAGGTGGCCTTTGAGGTCCAGGAGACAACTCACTAAATGCTCGTAAATGTCAGGCTGAAGAGCATATAGGCCTGAGCCGAGGGTACCTAAACTCTCTGTCTCTCTTCTCAGTGCCAGATCTTTAGATAGACTTTTTTTTGCTTGTCTCTATTGTGGCAAACCTGGCCCATAGCTGTCACATTTTCACCAGCCCACTCACATTTGCTAATGCCGACTCCCTCCCACTCTTAGCTACAACATACACACCCCCTCCTGTGACGACGAAATGTAAATATGGGAAATATAAATATTCCTCTAAATATAGGAACAGTCTCGTTTTTAACAAATCTAGTATTGCAAAATCTGCATTTACAAGTACAGATACTTACATATGTATGTGTGTGCATATAAATATATGGGGGGATGGATTATTTGCTTTACAAATTAACTCACCAAGAAATTCCTTATAATATCAGGTCCTTCATTTCTCCACTGCCTGCCCCACAAATATCTTACACTCTTTCCTTATGTATTGCTGCTCAGGAATACATCTATTTTGGAAGGTAAGGTATCCTGTATTCACAAAGATTAAGGAAGAGCAAAATGCATTTCTTTGGCGCCTTCTACTTAATTTCTTTAATGTCCCGGGTGTATGGGCTTGTAGTTTGCATGCCTAGGCTCTGGAACCATATCTGGAAACACCATGAACATAAAAGCCATGTGAATCTTAAATACGGTCCACAATCTACCATGATATGACATCCTTCTACAGAAAGTAGAGTCTAGAAGAGCCACAGGCTTCACACAAGCCACCATGCCTGGAGGAAATAAGCTGATGACAAGTGCTTTGTGAAGATTTCTTAGGTCAATGTTGTACCTTCCACTCAGGTCAATAGCTGTAGGCTGGGAGCAGCTTAAAAAATTGGACTAATATACTCTGCCTCCTTAAACAATAAATGTTAATAGAACAATAACCACATTTCTGGCAGTGGTGAAGCTATTTTTAGTAATGGTGGTGCTCTGGAAATTTTCATCTTTTGCTGTGAAATGCAAAGGTGATTTTTCTCAGCCTATAAACGGTAAGCTCAATCACACTTGTTTGTTTTTAATTTGAGTTTTGCATGTTTTCTATTTCTCTTTACCCCAGGGGTTTCCTTATCTGTAGGCACTCACAGATTAGAACAGGAACAGATCAGATCCCCCTAGTTGAGGGTAGGTTGCAAGTAATATGTCTGATGCTAACAGCACCAAACAAAGGCTTCATCTCATTCAATTTTTGGTATTCCCCTAGAGGCTTATGCAAGTTAAGAACCTAACAAAAACAAAAAGGAAAACAGCAACCTCACTCTTAAATCATCCTCTCCTCAAAAAAAAAAAAGTTATTGTTTCCCCACTTGGAGAAATATAACTGTCCAAGGCTCAGAAACTCAGAAGAATCCCAGCTCTCTCTTGGATCCTTAAAAACATTCTCTTAGGGCTTCCCTGGTGGCGCAGTGGTTGCGAGTCCACCTGCCGATGCAGGGGACACGGGTTCGTGCCCCAGTCCAGGAGGATCCCACATGACGCGGAGCGGCTGTGCCCGTGGGCCATGGCTGCTGGGCCTGCACGTCCGGAGCCTGTGCTCCACGATGGGAGAGGCCACAGCAGTGAGAGGCCCGTGTACCGCCAAAAAAAAACAAAAACAAAAACAAAAAACATTCTCTTAGTGGGGGACCTGGTAGCCACAGAAGGTTGGTGGGGATTGACAGTGGAAAGTGCCCTGGACCAAGAATCAGGGGGCCTAAGATGAGATCTGGACAACCCATTAACCTTTCTGGGCCTGTCTCCTCATTATAAATTATAGATAATGATACCCACATTATTATTGAGATCGAATGAGATAATAGACTTGAAAATGCTTTGTGAAAGTATCAAGTTTTCACAATACAATGCTCTGCTGATTTGAGTGCATCTCAACTCCTATGACCTTGTAGAAAATTAAAGCTGAAAGTCACAAAAAAGAGAGAAAAGAGTAAGACTGGTTTAAACAAAGTTTCCTTTTTCTCTCTGTCTCTCCCTCTACCTCTTTATCTCTCTTTTACTCTACCTTCTGGAAAAAAGCAAAAGTAGCAATTGATCTTAACTCTGCCTTCTAATAATCATGACCTTTTCACAGTTTGCAAGCACAGTCAAGGGCTAAATTAGATGTTCTCATTGATTACCTACTACTAGGTGTTAAATTATTGTCAAAATTATGTCATGAAGAAATTTTCTGCTTCTAGAGAAGCTTGATGTTAGAATCAGCATCTATTCATTTATTCGTTCATTCAACAAAAAACGTATTCAGTGCAAACTTGTGCCAGGCACTAGGGATGCAGGAATGAGTAAGGAAGACAGTCCTTTTCCCCATGAAGTTCATAATCCAGTGAGGTAGACTGGTTCATAATCTCTTATCTTATACCTTCAGACTAGAGACACAACAACTGAAAAAACTGGACTCTACCTGCAGCTCCCCTTCCATTATACTCAGTAGCTGGATGAGGTCTTCTTTGGATAACTCCAAGGATTTCTTATTCTTTCGTTCACTTTCTCCAGATGGTTTTAGGTGTCGTTTGACAGTTCCTGAGGCCATGATATCTTCCTCCTTTCTATTTGATTTGTTCTTCTTTTTTGTATCTTCCGAGAGACTTTTATCATCAGCATTGCTGATGATGGAGGACTTGGGGCAGGAGACATGCCCGTTGGATGAACTTTCACCACCCTGGTTTCGGGATCTCATTCCCACCTACAACACGTGAAAAAAGATAAGATGTTTTTACCACCACTGAAATTATTTTTGTCTAACTACTTAGAAACTAATAGCAGCTTTACAACATCACCAAGAAAGAAAAGCCAAAAGATCAGTCCCAAGTTAGCTTCTTTACAGCTTTAATGAACGTGTTGTTAAAAACTACAGGAAAATACTTTGACCATCTTCAGGAAAAGATGGAAATGTGATTCTAACCTCACAAACATCTCAAGCCAAGTAATCAAGGTGAACATCAGCAAGGCCAAGTCACGTTGATAGCACTGCTGATTCTATCAAGTATCTTTGATAGAATGTGATAAGAATGGCACTTTACCTTTGTGATCTTCCTTCTCCAAAACATGACCTAAGTCTAACAATGAGAAAAACATCAAGCTGATCCCAACTGAGAGACACTCTACAGAATGCCTGACCAGTAATTTTTAAAACTATCAAGGTCATCAGAACAAGGAAAATTTGAATAACTGTCACAGCCAAGAGAAGACTAAGAACACATGAGAACTAAACATAATGTGGCATCCTGGATGGGATCCTGAAACAGAAAAAAGACATTAGGGAAAAATTGAGGAACTATGAATAAAACATGGACTTTAGTCAATAATAATGTGGCAGTATTGGTTTATTAATTATAGCAAATGTACCACACTAACTAAGGTGTTAATTACAGAGGAAACTGGGGGTGGGGTGTATGGGAACCCCCAGTATTATCTTTGCAATAATTCTGTGAATCTACAGCTTTTGTAAAATAAAAAGTTTATTTTTTTTTAAATGATTCTACATTGTCTATCAGAAAATGCAAACCTCAAACCCTGCCAGGAACAAGTTGGAAGTCACAACGTGCAGAAAAATCCACATAGAGTGAGGGTTGGCGGGGCTTGAAGTGGAGAGAGAAAAAGGGAAAAGCCAAGGGAAGGGGGGGTAGTTTTCAGTGATATGGAATTCTATTTTTCCATAGCCTCTTTTTCAAAAGCAGGTGTTTTGTTTTTGTTTTGTTTTTTAATGTCAGTCATTTACAGTAATAAGAACAAGAGTACAAAGAATTGGGAGAAAACAGATCAATTTCAAAATCAAAATTTTAAAAAATATTTTGAGGTGAAGTAAAGGGAAAAAGACAAAACAGCAGTTAATCTGTCCCATGGGGAGCACGTTTGAGTCATTCCATATTGAATGCTTTGCAGAGTCTGTGTCAATCTCGGAGCAAAAGAACTTGACTAACAGGTATGATACAAACAAACACACTGAGCTCAAAGGCTAAGCCTCCAAGTTCAGGGAAGATAGCTCTAATATCCTGGGAGCGGTACCACAAAATTCACCTAAACCCTTAAATAGAGTAGCTTAGTGCATGGGCTTATTTAAAACTCACAGTATAAATAGTCTTTCCCTTGAACAGCTAAGCAGCAAGATTTTCATTACTCATTCCAGAGAAAATACAGAGACTTGTTTTCTGAAAGTAAATGTCCTTTATGAACCCAACCATAGTTAAGAAACCAAGGAAAGCTTTTCAAAACACTAGGTTTATAATAGAAAAATAAATACAGTGTGATGTTTCCTTTTAGATAGTGAACATTCAATTCTTCTAACAAATCTTGAAATCTACATTCACGCTCCTTTTTTGAACTGAACCCTTACAACCAGATGGACCCTTTTGTGTGTGTGTGAACTTTCTATAGCACCCTAATTTTGAACAGTATAAACTGAAAATGTGGTCCTTAATACTAGCGCCGTGTTTTCTGGTTTACTCAGTGATTAGTTCCTGAAATTTTAGAGCATTTTTGTGCTTTGCTGGTGAACAAAGAATAAATGTTTCTTTGTAATGGAAGCCAGAACACTTTAGAGCAGACCTACTGTATTTTCTCACAGCTTGTTTGTGGCAGAGTGGGCTGACTTAAATCCCAAGCTAAAAAAAAGGACGAGACGAATAGAAGGTTTTGAATGTCAGCACAATACACCACCCTGAATATGCCTCTTTGGCATATTGATTACTTTAAGCTCATTATTTTTAAGAAACAGCAGATACATGTGAAGCTCTGAAACCTGGGTAGAAATTACCCTTTTTTAAGACATATTTACATTTTTAAGGGAAATCTCTGTAAGGGTGTCTCCCTTGCTGTACCAGGAACAGAAGGATGACTCTAAAATCTCTAGAAACTCTTATCAGTGCAGAAGGCAATGACTTAAATCTGCACTTATGATGCTCTCCTTGTTTACTGTGGTTTCCTCATAACCTCTCATAAGTGGCTCCCCAACTCCCGACATCTTCCTTTTGTCTTTAGCTGAAGCTGGTATTTAAGGTGATGGCTTGGGCCATTTCAGAGAGTTACGTGGTTTTCCTGGGTCTCTCCCATGTATACTGGAGGTATACGTGTTATTAAACTTCTGTTTGTTTTCTCCTACTAATCTGTATTTTTATTACAGGGTTATATCAGCCAAGAATCTTAGAAGGGTAAAGGGAAAATTATTTTTCCTCCTCCCACAGTTTCAAATTTAACTCTTGACATGTTACACATCATAACTAAGACACATGGGCTTCCCAAATTGAATTGTGACTCCCTATGACTCCATGCCACATGTGAATTTCTTTGATCTGAAATAATTTTCTCTGTTAGATCTTAAGGCTCTTTGGGACGGTACATCAAATATTGATTTAACAACTTCAGTTTAGATCATGCGTTAATGGAAGTTCCAGGCAATATTTCCCGAGGCATGGGAAGTAAGATGGTAATGTCTGAAAGTCAATCATACGCAACATTTGTGTTTGACTCTAGCATGTGCTTGTGTCTTTTTTCCCTGGATTTCCTGTATCCTTTATAGGATCTATAGCATTAGGATATTTGTAAAATAGGACAAATGCATATCTATCTATATATTACATGCACTTAAGTATATTTGCAAACACACAGAAAGTGGCATTTACCTATCTTTACCTCCACAACAAAGTCAGCCGTCAGCACCTGTTCTATCTCAGAATTGCAAAAGTACTCAGAGATAGCAAACTAGTCAAGAAATGTTTTAGAAAGGAATTGGACAACATGTAAGAAGGAGAAAAACATAATTTCTCAATAGTGTAACCAAGCCTGCCCTCAGTAATATCCACTTTAAACCACTTTATTCTACTTAGTAGGAGATAGAGTCCAGACAGGAACATACTTTCATGTACCACATTTAGTGACATTCATACTCTTCTGTATTCTAACAGCTCTCACTGTTTCTTAAGTGCTGCACAGTGTGCTAAGCATTTTATATACAACATCTCAATTAAATTAATATTCACATCAACCCTAGTGGGTGCTATTATTCTCCGTTTTACAAATGAGGCCACTGAGGTTTAAAGAGATTAAATATCTTTTTCTGGATCACACAGCTACTCCTAGGGAAGAGAAGAGCTAGGATTTGAACCCAGGTGTGACCCTAAATACTTACTCTCTATATGGCTTTTTTCTAAGTTCTTAAACACATGCAAATTGGAAGTGAAGGGGCCACCTCGGAAAGCAGATGACCCAGACAGTTTTACAAATGTTTTCTAAATTCATGTTTTTTCACTTCATACTACAGAGTTGGAGAAATTCATTCATCTGTCTTCTTCCATAGGCACTCTTGCAAAACTCACACAGCAACTGAAATTAGGTTGCTAAGCAAAACTACTCTTCCCAAAATAATTAACCTGCTGCAGACCTTGTAAAATGATGACTCATTTAAAAATCTTTCTGAGAAGCAACAGGGCTAATTATTAAGGATACAGGTTATGAAAACAGGATGTAGTCTGAACAGGGACCATTACAGACCTAATGTGTTAAAAGTCCCAGAGTTGAACAATAGTAAATAAACATTTAGTCAGAGTTGGCCAAATTCTGTCCATTGTGCTCACAGGAGTAGCAGGCAGATAACAGAAAGGCATCTGGCACTTTGCAGGCTTTTTTTTTTTTTTTTGTGTGGTACGCAGGCCTCTCACCGCTGTGGCCTCTACCGTTGCGGAGCACAGGCTCTGGACGTGCAGGCTCAGCGACCATGGCTCATGGGCCCAGCCGCTCCGCGGCATGTGGGATCTTCCCGGACCGGGGCACGAACCCGTGTCCCCTGCGTCGGCAGGTGGACTCTCAACCACTGCGCCACCAGGGAAGCCCCTGTAGGCTTCTTAATAGTTAGTTGGGGGTGGGGGCAGAATACATGACCACAAATATGCCACTTTGGCATGTGGATTGTTTTGAACTAAAGGCAATCAAAACCCAGCAGACTCAGGTAAAGCTCTTTTCCTCCCCATCAACTGCCTAAATTTACATTGGAAAGAGGGCCTATACCAGGAAGAGAGATACGTTTTACCTAAGAAACATAATCTGTAATAAGGCAACATTAGTTTTTCAAACATTTCCTCTGCCTTCCTGTGAACGGCCTTCCTCCCCCTTGTATCCCCAGACCCATACCCCTTTCCTTAGCTCAAGGTTTTATATAAGCTTCAATTACCTGGCTGCCATTCAGGTCTCAGATTTTCATGGGACTCCCGTATGTATAAAATTAAATTTGTTTTTCTCCTATTAATCTCTTATATCAATTTCATTATTAAACCAGCCAAAGAAGGTTGGGACACATAAATAACAAACTTTCTGAATGAAGCCAAGAATGCTTTTGCTTCGTCCCAATGCATATCCTTTGAAGAAAGTGCTCCTCAAGAAAATGGTGTAAAGAAACTGAAGATTCACATCAGATTTAGAACTGTTTTGGTTTTTTTTTTTTTTGAATCAATGTTATTTGGGGCACAGATTCTTCTATTTAATAAATAAATCATCCTAACATAGTTCATGAAATACATTCACTTTTCCTTGCATAGTAATTTGTCAGCAACACTTTGCATGGAATTTTCTGACTACGGTGTGAAGAAAAGAAAGACCAAATTTCATTCCAAACCTCCCTCTTTTAGGTCTATGGTCATCTCTCTTCTTCCTGTTCCTCCCCATATGTTGGGCAATAAACAGTGTACTGTCAGATGAACAATATCCTAGGAATCAGAAAATATTTATAATAATTTTGAGTAATTTATACTGAAGTATTTCTAGAGCCTTTGAACAAGTAAAAAAGGACAAAGAAAAAAGTCCTCAGCAATTAAACACCCGTTCCAGCTGCCATCTTCATTAGCTCCTGCAAATCTTGACCTTGAATTTAACGTAGCAGTCTCACCCTTGCTCTTGCCTCCTTTCAGATTTGTCTTTCCATGTTATGATTCAATGTTGGTCACAATACTCTCCATCCCTACCACCAACAAAAACTTCTTTTCTGCATAAATTAGGTTTTGGCATCTTTCCTATGCTTCTCAAGTATCCATCCACCTCCTGTTTGTTCCTGGTTTTATTTTATTTATGTTCTTTTTCAAGAACCTACCCAATGCACAGGTTGAGATACCACAATAATTTTCCTTATATAATTTCCATTTTTTAATTACTTTATAGAACTATAACTATATGGCATAGCAAAAAGGAAAGCACAAAATTACAGAAAGCCTACTTTTTCCAGTGTGGCCTGGCAAAAAGCCCACTGCAAGTGGGGCTTCCAGAACATGAGCATGGAACTGTCCTGATTCTTTCTTTCATACATAAATGACAATACCCACAGCACCCAAAACCAGAGGCAAAAGAAAACATGTTATGTGAATTTTAAGATGCAAAAGACCCATCAAATCAACTAGTATATTCCCTATCAGTGCCAGATTATTCCCTCTGCTTATCTTACTTACTTGGTTAAGTCGAGTTATAAATATCCCAACTCATGAAACGTTCAAACATTTCTCAGGAGATTATCGTTCATTCTAACAGCACACACTGTTAATAAATGTTCCTAGGTTTGCCCTTAAATTTTCTTTACAATTTTCTTTCATTTTCATAATCCTATTTATGCAGCAAGCCATGTTAAATGATTTTTCACTTCTCATTATCTACACTCATAAAATCCTCAAAATAACTAAGGTTTTTGTTTATGTGAAACCTCTTCATTCTACTAGGACAAATCTACCCAGACCAACTGAAAATTCTTCTAAATGATTTCACAAAATGTTAGAATTCAAGAAAGGGGATTCTGTTGGAGTCACTGCAGTGATGTTGTAACCAAAAGTTTAAGGAAAATATTACAACTGTGGCAAAATAGAAAAATATTATTCTACTCTAGCCTAAAACCATGGTGAAATATTTTATGGAGTTCTGCTTAATATTTTTCAAGGAAGATAACAGCAGACCTGGAAAAGGTTTCCAGAAAAAATAAAAATAAAAAAAATAACGAGACTAGATCAGGGAACTGCCATGAAATAAGAAAAAAAAATTTTAATTGTATATTGAGTCTGAATGAATGTACAATTGGAGGGTTTTAAAACTTTGAATATAAAATAGGGTGGGTTCGTGCCCCGGTCCGGGAAGATCCCACGTGCCGCGGAGCAGCTGGGCCCGTGAGCCATGGCTGCTGAGCCTGCACGTCCGGAGCCTGTGCTCCGCAATGGGAGAGGCCACAACAGTGAGAGGCCCACGTACCGCAAAAAAAAAAAAAAAAAAAGACTGAACTAAAATAGGGTGGCCTCTCTTTTTGTTTTATCTGACAAAGAAAACATCTCTGGAAAATTACCAGACTCCAGGTTAGCCAGAACTAGAATTCCTTCCTGTATTTCATCACTTCTGAAAAGGCCCAGCCCCACAATTGACAAGAATCAGTCATTTCCTTTCACTCACAAAAGAGCCTTATCTATAGCTACAGAGAAAAGTATCTTAGGCTTTCTCTCAGCAGTCTATATGTGATGAATTATTCTTAAATATTATCATACTTCTATTCACAATAATAGTAGCTGACCTTTACTGAGGAGCTTATGCTCTGAGCATTGGGTTAAGTATCTGACATAGATAGTATCATCTCATGAAATCCTAATAGCAATGCATAAAGCAGGTGCTATAATTACTTGTTTTAAAAAGATAAGGAAAGTGAGGCTTAGAGAGATTTAGACATTTGCCCAAAATAGCACGGCCAGTACCTGCGAAAGGCTGAACCAGAACACACGCTTGTTTGGATTCTCCAGGTGCAAGGAGGAAGCTGAATGGCAGTTTTTATCTCTATATCAGGACCACAGCAACACAAATGAACTTGCAGCCATCCTTTCCTGGGGCTGAAATAAGTTTACTCACAGGGTATAGCATTCAGTAAATAGTCTCAAGCCACAAGAGTTAACATAGAATCCCACTGTTGCAGCAGATTTTTTCCCTCTAATTTCTACTTGTGTAACACCTTGTTCTTCTAAGACCACCTTCTCTTCCCCCGACAGTGTCCCCCGACACTGTCTTTTTACTTCTCAGTGCTTGAGGTTCTCAAGGAGCTGAAGAGGAACTTTGCCCTTTGCAGTGTTTTGACTTCTGAGTCTTTGAATTTAAAAAGTCACTAAGACTCAAGAAATACAATAATTGCTATACGACTGGATATGGATGAACTGATTCTTTTAATTAGGCAAATTAAGAAAAATTCTAGTTTGCACAGTGGCCGATTATTCTAGTAAGCCAACTGTGCAAAATTTCCTCTTAGAAAAAAATGTTTGTCTTTCTGCAGAAAAGATTCTCAAATAATTGAATTGCAGTTTTCAAGAAATGCGAGGCAAATCACAATGGCTGGATGTTAACAAGATGGGTTAGCCTCCCTGCGGAGAAAGACATGCAGTGGTGTGAGTGATATCACCGCTTCATGCTGACAAGGGAGAAGATGGAATACTGCACAGATCACCCCATCCGTGTGCTGACGATGACTTCATGAGTTCTAATTGCCTACACTTATGTCAACTGTATGCAGGTGTCCTTTAAATGCCTTTCATTTTTAATTTCTCAACCACTTCTTTTTTTTTTAACATCTTTATTGGTGTATAATTGCTTTACAATGGTGTGTTCGTTTCTGCTGTATAACAAAATGAATCAGCTATATGTATACATACATCCCCATATCCCCTCCCTCTTGCATCTCCCTCCCACCCTCTCTATCCCACCCCTCTAGGTGGTCACAAAGCACCGAGCTGATCTCCCTGTGCTATGCACCTGCTTTCCACTAGCTATCTATTTTACATTTGGTAGTGTATAGATGTCCATGCTACTCTCACACTTCGTCCCAGCTTACCCTTCCTCCTCCCTGCGTCCTCAAGTCCATTCTCTATGTTTGCATCTTTATTCCTGTCCTGCCCCTAGGTTCGTCAGAACCTTTTTTTTTTTAAGATTCCATATATATGTGTTAGCATACAGTACTTATTTTTCTCTTTCTGACTTACTTCAATCTGTATGACAGACTCTAGGTCCATCCACCTACAAATAGTTCGATTTTGTTTCTTTTTATGGCTGAGTAATATTCCATTGTATATATGTGCCACATCTTCTTTATCCATTCATCTGTCAATGGCCACTTAGGTTGCTTCCATGGTCTGGCTACTGTAAATAGTGCTGCAATGTACAGCAACCTAAAATCAGCTGTAAATTAGGAAGTCATGGGTTGTGTCTGTTTTGAACTCCTCCTGACTTTGGTCTTTTCTGAGCATCCCTTGTCTCGGGATAGATCAGAGTATAGGGAGCCTAAACTGAAAACAAACACAGCTACTTTATAAACCAAGCCAGGAGAAAAGTAAAAATTATTCCTATTGGAACACATTCTATGAATGCTACTGAAGCCATATGATTGTCAAAGGTGTTTGATGTTTAAAGACTCTCTTCACTTTGATGCTGTGTGAAGAGGCTGTGAATTCTATGGCCATTAACCAAACTTCATAAACCTAGTTGCTATTTGAGTGTGAAGGCTGGAAAGAACAGTCAAGAGGAGAACTTTGTGATTAGCTAATTAAGGTGCATTAGGAATTGACTCTATCTAAAATGCCATGCTCTCCCAGTGCAGAAGTTTCAGGCTCATTTTGTGGGCAGGAAGTATGTAAGAAAATGAGTTACCACCTTTTGGAATAATTTTTTCAAACACGTAATGGCCCCTAACCCCCTCTCTTCTCCACCCTCCAGCCACCCCACCTCAGCGTACCACCCAACTCCACGGTAGACCTAAAGGTGTCCCAAGACCTCACGTATCAACAGCCTCAGCATTTGTTTTTCTAACACGCTGAATCCTCCCGGAGATGTTTGCCACTAAGCCCAAGGAATCAAGAGATCCACATCCCCACCGTTAACCCCACACTTACTTATTCTGTAATCCTGGACACGTTCCTTAAGCTCTCCAACCTGTACTTTTTTCATCTTTAAACCGAGGATAATAATGTCTGTTCCACCCACCATGTGTATGTGAAATCATAACGCCTGTTCTACTCTCCGTATGTGTGTGAAAGTATCTACTAGCAGTGGTAAGGCAGGAAGCATTAATCTGAGGCAGGTTAACCGCCAGGGTCATCAAACATCTTTCAGCACCTCCACGTAGGTACCACCAGTGACAAAGACACTTTGCTTTCAGCTGTGATCATCTAGCACAGAGGTTAGCAAACTTCTTCTGTAAAGGTGTAAACGTTAAATTTTGGGCTTTGCAGGCTGTGTGGTCACTGTTCCATTTACTCAACTCTGCTATACTGCAACATGAAAGCAGCCACAGACAATTCGTAAATGGGTGGGTGTGGCCAGGTTTGACCCCTAGTCCTTAGTTTGCCAGCCCTGAATTAGACTGCGTGACAAATATGATTGATGGATGCATTTAAACTGGGAGAAAGGGAACTGGTTTCTGCCACTCCCCACCCCCTCCCCCAGTGTACAGTAATCAGGAAAATGCCTGAAAATAAGAGAGAAGAAAAAAATTAGGGAAAAAAAGAATGCAGTAACTGTGCCATCTGCCTACCCATCCTCTTCTCTTGCAGGTAAGTTGAGGAAGGACAGCTTTACCTGGCTCTTTCCTTTCCTTCACAAAGTCTGAGGAATCTAAAGTGGAAGAGCTTGACAGGCTAAAATTTGAGAGTAGGATAACCCCTGGCACTAGTCATGCCTGGGATATGCAGCCAGAGAGTAGAGACTTAGCAGCATGTGTCTGTACAACGTGGGTGATGGAGACACACCCACTAAGTATGTGGAGGAGATAGAGAAGTGGCCGCGGGCCAGCAAGGGTGGAAGGGAGCTGAGAAGGACGGTCGGCGTGCTCATGGCAGAGTCACAGGGCAGAGGGCTTCACAGCAGACCACCCAAATGGGATGAGACGGAAGGCGCAGCTACTCTCAGGGAATCTGCAGCATCTGAGAGTCGTGGAGAGACACTGAACAGCCCAGAAAGAGCCTCAGCCACTACTTTCACCAGGAGCCAGGCTGGGAGAATACAGGTAACCCACTTCGTAGGAGTGTGACCTGTGCAGTTGCACCAGCCCTGCACTCAGTTTAATGTTCTGCTATTGCTGTCTCAGAATTCTTAATTGTTTTAAACTAGAGTCCCCCAAGTTCCCATTATGCACTGGGCCCCTAAATTATGTGGCCAGTCCCGACAGCCTCAGGGCACTCCCTCTGAACCAGGTGTGCATGCTAGCAGACTACACCACGCCCTCACAACCCCCCAGAGGACGCACAGTGTCTGCGTGGTACCAAATACAGGGGAGGGGAGCTCAGCAGGAGGGAAAGGAAAGACCAAAATGGAATTCTGATTTGTTCTAGGATTGAGCTACGCATATTGAATTTAACCAAAAAACCCAAAAAACAAAAAAACAAAAACCACCAGATTAAATTGAATTTACCAGGAAATAGCCAGGTTAAGGTCTTTGCTTCAGGTGGGGATTGGAGGCACGGAGAATGGGAGAGGTAACCAAAGAGTAACAAAAGCTGAGTTCAGTCATAAAGAAAGTATTAGAATTACGTCCTTGAGTTTTATGGGGCGTCTTAACTGTGAAATATAACACTGGTTACAGCTTTGTAAACCTTAAGGTACTACAGGACTTTCAGGCAATATAGGTAAAGGAGTCTTCCTTTAAATCACATCGCTATTGCTCTCGCCCTGGCTTTGAAAAAGAAAAGCAAGGAATGAGACTCACACACGGGGGCCGGAGGAAGCCAGAGCTGGGGCCCTTCCAAAAGTGAAGTGACTGCATGGCACCTGGGAGAGGAGGCTGATGCAGAGAGGGGGTGACACAGGGAGCTCTGCCCCGAGGCCATCACTGGGTGGACTTTCTCTGCCCCCCCTCACCTCCCTCTCTAGGCACCTCTCTTGTTTTCCCATCTGGGTTCCTCACTATGCCTTTCATTGAAATTATAAAAATGAGATCCCGGTGATCTCATTCTGCTCCACGGTGGGCCTTCCCAGCCCAGACTTGCACGAGGTGTTCCCCAAACCCGAACCTGACCCATCTACTAAACTCTAAGTCTTCTGGGTTCTAAGATGGGGTTAAGAAATCATGTGGTTAGATTTAAGTCACATCATAGCATCACTACCCTTACTCTGTATTCCTCAGTCTTAAACCTAGATTGAAATGAAAAGGGAAGTAGTCATTTTAAAGAGGTTCGATTGAAGGTAGGGTAAGGGCAGATTTTCTTTAAATCATATCACTGGGCGATTCTCCTATGTAAAAGAAGTCATGGCGGGGGGAGGGTAAGAAACACTCCAGGAACAGATTTTATTCTTCTCTTCTCTCTCGACACATGTAATTCCCAGATCCCCTTTTCTCTAGGACATGTACCAGCGTCCTCTTTGGTGTCACATACCTTCTTTGGAGAGCCAAGCTGGACCCAGAGTTCACACAGCCCACAGATCTTGGCTCCTAAAACCTGGTGCTGACGGTGTGGGACCAGGAAGCCCAGGGTTACGGCAACCGTCAGGGCCCCGGGAACACGCTGCAGGCACAGCAGCTCCCTCTGCAAGCCTAGGGCAGCGGATCTCACACTTCAGAATCACCTGGAGAGTATGTTAACACGCACATTGCTGGTCCCCATGTCCAGAGTTTCTAATTCTGTGGGTCTAGGATGGGGCCTGAGAGTTTGCATTTCTAACAAGTTCCCAGGTGATGCTACTGCTGCTGGTCCCAGGACCACACACGGAGAAACAACACTCTAGGGTTGGGATAGGTCCGGACAGCTGCAAAGAGGCCTCAGGATATCTATCTATTTCAGCTAGAAACTCTCTGCTTTTCCCCTAACTAAACTAGAAATGGTTGACTTGGCTGGAGAAAATGTTAATTGTAACTATTTACATGACTGATTATCATTCATCCTCCAGCAGAGGCCCTGTTTGAGTGTTTAAACTTGTAGGCTACAAAGAGGCCAAAACCTCTTTGCAGATATGGGTGTGTGTGTTTAACAAGACAGTTTTTATCAGAAGGCTCACAAATAATCTAGATTTTCAGACTTTACTGAAAAAAATCAGAAGGTCTGGCACTACGGGGCCCATCTTCCCACGTACCTACGTTTAGCTGGGGTTGAGTGGTGGCCGACCCACTTAGATGGAGAATTTGCTCACTAGTTCACACCTGTCCTTACTACTCTCCATTACCTCTTGAACACTGAGACCCAAAAGTCAGTTGTCATATATTTATCTGTACTCTGTTTTTCTTCTAGTAGAGAAAGTCTTCTCTTTACCTGAGAAAAGCAAAAGCTACATCGAGAAAGCTTCAGGTTTCAAGAAAAAAAAAAATCTAGTAATGACTACTTCTGTGGGTTTATATGCAAATACTCTGCCAGCTTCATCTGTTTTCAGCCACCTGTCTTCTGAATCCATTTGCGTTTGGGTCCAGTCTGGACAAGCCTGGATGGCAGGCAGAAATGCGCAGGGAGGAACTAGAGGCAAGAAGCAGACTGGTGGGCAGGGTAGTCAAAGAAACCATCTGGAAAGGAATTGTCCAAAAGGAAGAAGCTGCAGTCTGTCACAAGCTTGACCGAGGACAGTGTCACTTTGCCAAGGGAGAGAGAATGTTGTGCATGGCGGGAATACGCTCCCATGATGCCTCCACAGACACACGGCCAAAGCCGAGGCTGATGGGGGCTGCAATAAGGGCACACATGGAAACAGAGATGTGTACCAGGAGAGGCTCTGTAAGGAGCCGGGGCCTTGCTTGGAGAACTGGCCATGCAGAAGGCAGGGGGAGGATCTGGGGAACTTCCGCAGGGTCACTGTTGGAACCAGCAGAGGTGGTAGAGGCATCAATAGATCATCAAGCCAGCTGAGGGACAGGACAGTGGAGGGCCTGACAGACCGCCCCTGGGGACCCCCTCTTAAATTAACCTGAGTGGAGAGGATGTTCTGCAATTGTTTAAGAAGAAACTAAGACAAGGAAATACCATGCTGATCTCGTACTATTAACTCCCTGGCTTTCTCAGCTTCAGAACTCTGGGTTATAGTTCATCCCACAGAGTTTTTTGTGCACCACTATTACAAAATAACAAGCACACAAGAACCATGTTGGGTGCCAGGATACACACACACACACACACACACACACACACACACACACATATTCCTTCCCTCAAGAATGTCATAGTCCAAAATAGTGGTCTGTAAGTTTTTTAACAGTTCAATCCATTATTTAAAAATGTAATCACTTATCCCAACATTTGTATATTTACCTGTAAATTATAAGTGTTATGCTAATCTCCTAATATATTAGGCTTATTATAAATTATATCCCCAAATAGAAAAAAAACTAACTAAATAATAACAAACATTATCAATAAATATAGGAAGCTCATACCCCAATGACTTCTCCTGTGATAATTGGTGTACAAAACAGACATTTAAACAGATTTAAAAAATAAAAGGAAGCTTGGGAAATGCTTTAATAGCACTCTTGGATCTGAGGATTAACTGGACCTGATCCCGAATAACTCCTGAGTTCTTAAAGAAATTGGAAACATGCAAAGACAAATGGCTGTAGATTAGGACAGAGGGAGAAGCTCTGAGGACCAACCATTTCTCAGGTTGTGGTACTTCAGCTGGGCCCGGGGAATGAGTAAACTCTTTCCAGGGAGAGGAAAGGGTATAAACAAAATTACATAGCCGGGCTTCCCTGGTGGCGCAGTGGTTGAGAGTCTGCCTGCCGATGCAGGGGACACGGGTTCGTGCCCCGGTCCGGGAAGATCCCACATGCCGTGGAGCAGCTGGGCCCGTGAGCCATGGCCGCTGAGCCTGCGCGTCCGGAGCCTGTGCTCCGCAATGGGAGAGGCCACAGCAGTGAGAGGCCCGTGTACGGCAAAAAAAAAAAAAATTACATAGCTGTTCATTGGCCTGATGTGGACTTAGGAGAACTTCAAAATGGAGAACAAATGCAGCAAAATACTAATTATGTGTGTAACAAAACATAATGGATTAACTCAGGCAAGTTGTGTCTGATAATGAGACTACAGTCTGTGTTGGCATGTTCAGCCTTCAGTCTGTCCCTCATATGGCACTGTTATTTTTTCCCATCAGAAAAAAAAAAAAAAGTGAACCTTGGTGGTCACCATGGTAACTAAATAGTGGGAGCGAGGGCAGAGGAAGGTCAAGGAATGTTCTATCAAGAAAGTACAAAACACAGGTTATTTTTAATTTTGGCTCTGTTCCTATAATTTTAATGTCTGAAAATTAAGATGTACATAAATAGTAATGTCTGTTTCTCAAGCAGCCATGAGAAAAAATACTTTCCCAGTAATTCAATACAACCTTCTTATTTTGTTGACGTTTCATTTTCATCAGCTGCCATTCAAGCCAACAAAAATGCCCAAAGTGAGTATTTTCCAAATTTGTAACCAGGGAGGGTGGAGGGTGTCCTGTACCCTCCTTCCCCTTGTTTTCTGTTCTCCTCTGTTCTTTGTACCCTAACATGACTCACCGTCCACAGAACACAGATTGATAATTGCTTGTCTAGGAGTGGTGATGTGTTTACTTGCAGTCACCCATATTCTCTCATCTAATGACACTTGTGGCCAAGGACAAAGATTTGCCAGGCAGCTGACAAACCAGAGTGGGGAGGTGACGTAGCTTGTGAACCAGGGGTTTTCCCCCGCACAGGCCCAGCCAGCTGTCCCCGGGAGAGAAAAGCCTACATGACTGCACTCCAGGGCCAACTGAGTAGGTCTAAATGTTACTCTGTCCTCCCCACAGCTCTGCTCGAAGGAAATGTGCCCAGGAACTAATAGCAGGAGCAGCAGAAGAATAGAAAACAGAAAAAAGTCAAAACCTCCGAACATAAGAAAAATACCTTTCAAAAAACTCTCACAGTACTTCATGCAAAAGATAGTGACATAGGTGAATTGTGTGAAAATAGTTTCCTAAGGATTACAAATAGCTGGATTTTGCTTAAACCAGAGTCCTCACCAAGAACACAGACTTAGAGGTTTTCTATTTCTCTATAGATTTCATTTAGATTATAAACCAATCATAACCTATATTGAGCAGGCCGTTTAGATTTTACCAAAACAGTCCCACAGTTTTCATGAACTAGTTTTGTCACTTGTGTATTTATAAATATGCCACACCCTACATATGAATGCATCACTGAAAAGGAAATTTGAGAATTAACCTTTCTTTGTCACTTTAAAATGTATCACTCAAAACTAAATTTAAAGATAGAATTCATGTTACTGTCATCAGTGAAATTATTTTCAGGATCCACTTTCTTACTTTCATTCAATACATACTCGTAACGTGATTTCGTGGCGCCAGTCCTAGGTAAAGAAAAGAACTGTAGGGGGTCTGTGCCATCATGGACCTCACAGTCTAGTAAAGGTGTTCCAGTTGACTAGGTAAGTCACAGAGAGAGCTGGAGAAACTAGGAAGACCTTTTGCCTATGCTAGCTTATTGGCTGAATCAGTTATTTCCAGGTCAGTTTTTAAAAATTTATCATGATAAGAATGAGTCAATATTTCTATCTCAAAGCCAATTCCACAAAAATGTTCTTGCGCGCCTTCCCTACGCAAGGCATACTGGTTTCATCCACAATGGCTCAAAGAGAGGGATCTTTAATGTAACCTTTTAAAAAATGAAAAAGGTACTTTGTATTCTAGCAGCTGATTTTTTTCAAAGCACAAAATTATATCATAGGTGCACCGGCAATTCACAGGCCCCAGCAACTTTCTTTGTTCACTTTTCTTCAGAGGAGAATATTGATTTCTTGGAGATTTCTTTGCTTTTTTCATCTTGGAATATGAATGAGTGGATAGGTGACTGTTAGGGGCTTAACCAATAGTTAAATCATGTCTCACTGAATTCAGATTCCACCTTTCTGAGCCGCTGCCATTTCACAAACTGAGAACCTAAAATCAGGTCCCGTGGAATACAGTAACCTGGAGGTAAAACTATGGCCTCTCAAACGCTGCTCCCACGCATGACTGGGGACGTCCAGACTCTCCTCAAAGACCCTCACTCAGCTATTTCTAGAAGTCCCCAAGCGGAGGGGGTAAAGAACCGAGCTCGTCAGCGCTGTCCTGACGGCTGCCAGGAGACCTTCTGACACTTCCTTCTCTCTTGCCCTTGCTGCCAGTGGCCTCTGCTGTCATCACTGAAGCTGCTGTGCAGTTATCAAGGGCAACAAAGAAGCGATTGCAGGAAGAGCGGAAGCCTCCAGGATTGAACCCCAGTGCTCAGACAGCAACCAAACTTCGCACACACTGGACGCATTGGTGGGGCCAGAATCCCTGATGGTCTTGAAGTCCTTACGGTCACTGAAGCCCCCAGAGTCACAGAAGTCACTGCACAAAAGGCCTCCAACTGTAACTGTGGATGCACCAAAGTTGGGAGCAAGGGTGGCCCCTGAGGGGACAGGAGACCTAGTGAGACAAACCTGGTTGGAAGTGGGAACAAGGGATTATAGGTTATCTTAAAGCAGCATTTGCTTAGAAAGCACACTTTTGTGGCTTATAATATCGATACTTATTTGGTGGCGCTTTAAAGGGCTGCTCATGGAGATTACAGGTCAGATAAAGCCCCGTCCCCAAAATGTCTTTTGATGATGGCACAGGTGGAGAAATCATCTCTTCCTAACTCATCTTGACTTGCCATCTTGTGTCCACAGTATGTCGGAGGTTTGGTGAAGTTGTACTGGACGCTGGCAGAAATCCTTCAGGTATAGCTAGGTTAAGGACAGAGGGCAGTGATGTGCTGGTAAGCCAGCTCTTTAGAGAAAGAAAATAAATCCTTGATTAGTAGGTAGCATTTGCAGATTTCTGTGGTGTAAATTCCCCCATCGTGGCCAAGTTCATGGTGATCACCAACACTGACGTCACTGAACACAGCCAGTGCCACTTGGCTCCAGCACAGGACTGAGGAAGGGCCAAGTGACGGCCACAGCCTCACTCCCCGGCTCTCGCTTTCCCGTGAAGACAGAATCAGATTGGAGAAATTTCCCTGCATTCCTAAGCAAGATATTACAAAGGCAGAAGTAAGAAGTGAGTAAGAAGACAGCCGGTTATCAGACAAACCTAGCATCACTTGCTACTGCCTTCATTGGACCCTCTGTCTGCCTGACAAAGATAAACACATTCTGACAAGCCAAGCCTTAGTCCAAGGACAGCAGTGTTGCAAAGCAGACCGAGAAGCAGGTAGAAGGAGGGAAAAATCAGACGAAGAGTTTGTCTTCTTAAGGTATGTGACAATAAGCCAGGGAGAAAATACGTGAGTTTGTATGGACAAACTTAAAACAAATGGCCTTTGTAAAGAAAACAGGCTGGGTTTTGAACGGAAGTCAATGTTTTGTTCTTGTTTTCTTTTATTGGGAATACAGCTTAGTTCATAAGGCTTTCCCATCTTCCTCACACTCCTCATTTCAGCAATCCTCTTGGCCAGAGATGCCTCATGGGAGAGCTTGGGCCTGTAATGTTCCGGTAACAGCTCCTGATGTGTTGACACAGTGAGGGATCTCTACGGAGATACTCACCATGAGGTAACACTGCCTCGAGCACAATCCAAAAGATGATGTCAAAGATATGTACAAACAAACAGTGACCTCGAAGGCTTCTACTGCATGTGGTGGGTTGCGCAGAGCAGTGCTCATTGGTCATGAGCTTCATGATTTGCTGAGAATATATCTGAGCCAGGGAAGAGCTGTGGTCGAGAACCAAACATTAGTCATCAGCAACGTTGGTTAAGAGGTTAACTGGACTTTCCAAAGAAATCAACGGCTCACAGGATATTTCAGAGAAATTAACTGCTTGCTCTGTGCCTTAGTTTTTCCATCTGAGGCAGGAGGTCACACACTGTTCTCCTTTTCATAGGGGTAAGCTATGAGGTTTCATGAATTAATTTATAGAAAGGATAGATTTTAGAAACGAGGCCCTATGTATGATGGCTGTCTTAGCCAAGTTGCATTGTAACAATTCCTGCATCACCTCTATTACATTCTATGACTGTGGCACAGTGACAGTCCAAAGACAACCAGTTTTACTGTCATGAACTCAAGAATATGCTTCTTCCAGCCGTGCTAAATTGTATGCCTTCCAGTAGACCATTTTGGGTTGAAAATCTGAATCAAAGAGGGCTACTGCTTCATCATAGGTTATTTGTAGAGAGTAAAGCTACAAAAGATATAGTCTTAGGACTTTTTGTCATTCACTGAGCTATGGGATAAACCCAACAGTCGGGACTTCACACTTTGGAGCAACACTATTCTCAGCGCGTGATGAATATCTTCAGCCCAAGGGCTTTGCTTTTCTCTTCTTCCTCTCCTTTATTCCACAGGGCTTTGATTCGAAAGCTTTGAATAAATTTAACCCAAGTAAGCAACAAAAGCAGAAACAGAAATAAATAAAAATAGAAACAAAAATTATACTTATTTTTGTCTGTATATTACAGCTTTGGTGTACTTCACCTTTTCTTATGATCCCACAAGATCATAACCTGCTTGAGGGCAAAAGCTATCTAATTCACTTACAAAGCCCCTGAAGCAATTAGCACAGGGCTCACACAGAATTTATGAGCAATACATCTTTATGTAATTGAACTAAGCTAAGGGGGGAAAAGGCAGGGTATGAGAAAGTGCAATGGACACCAGCATATTCTACTTGATCTCCTGGAAAAGGCGGCCCCATTCGGGCTGACATAAATTGAAGGAAGCAAAAAATGTAGACTGATCTCTCAAAAAGTCCTCAGAAATCATACAGACCCTCTAGAATGATGCTTCTACTCATGGGCTCTTCATTCAGAAGGTGAAGAAGTTGCAGGATTTCCCAGATATTACAGAGAAAACAGGAAAGCCAAAAAGTGACTGAAAGGTTCAGAAACTAGATGAATTTTGAATGACTCCCCAGTAGGAAAGCTCTGCCGGAGATGAGGGTTACAAACAGGCTGCTGATCAACTTGATAGGCTAATATTACATTCTCTCCAAATACCCTCTAATGAAATTCTCCAGATCTCTGAATTCTCACCCTCAGAATGTTAACCCAGAGGTCCTATATCACAGCAATTCCCCAGCTTGTTGAGAGAAGGACAATTAAAAGCTCTTGAGAAAAGGTTAAAGGAATAGTAAGCTAATAGAGTCATGACCAGAGTGTGCAAACCTGTTGTTCTCTGTCTCTTAAAATACAGAACAATAGCTGCATGTGCAAACATAGTAGAACTCCTTAAAGTATGCAGGAGGGCAGACATAGGGACAATGAAAAGTAAGCTATTCTTAACACTGTAGAACAAGTGGGATATATTCACCCTTTGGGATTTCTCAAGCATCTCAGATTTGAAAAAGATTTAGATAAATAAATGATGGAAAAGTGGAAAATAGGATGCTAAAAAGAAGTTAGGAAATATTTATGCACCGCACTAGCCTTTGAGTATAACGTCCTAGAGAGCAACTGCCATACTCTTCCTGAAAGGTCATTGGGGACCTGCCATGGTTTGAATGTTTGTGTTCCCCCCAAACTCATGTTGAAATCTTAATGCTAATGTGACAGTGTTAGAAGGTGGGGTCTTTGGGAGGTGCATAGGTCATGAAGATGGAGCTCTCCTGAATGGGATAAGTGCTCTTACAAGAGACCCCACAGAGCCCCTTAGCCTCTCCCACCATGGAGAGAAGTCAGCAGGGAGAAGTCAGCCGTCTACAACCCAGAAGAGGGCCCTCACCAGAAAACGACCCTGCTGTCACCCAGTCTTCCAGCCTCCAGAACTGTGAGAAATAAATTCCTGTCGTTTGTAAGCCACACAGACTGTGTTATACTAAGACAGGGCCCCTGTGCAAAATAAAGCTCTGAGTTAGAGGGGCCACATATCTGAACTAGTGCACAGTTAAGTCCCTCCTAACGCTGCAATACAAACTAGGCCATTGCTAAGTAATTCTCAATTAAAGAGGGAAGATGTGGGCTTCCCTGGTGGCACAGTGGCTGAGAGTCCGCCTGCCGATGCAGGGGACACAGGTTCGTGCCCCGGTCCAGGAAGATCCCACATGCCACGGAGCAACTAAGCCCGTGAGCCATGGCCGCTGATCCTGCGCGACCGGAGCCTGTGCTCCGCAACGGGAGAGGCCACAACGGTGAGAGGCCCGCGTACCGCAAAAAGAGGGAAGATGTGTCATCAAACCCTCCCTTTTATATACAGCAGTCAACAAATATTTCTTGAAAACCTACTGAATGCAGAGTGCTATGGATATCCCCCCTTACCTGAGTCAGTTAAAAAATACGTGAATTTGTATGACCATATGTTATTGCTATGATGGTTTACTTTTCCTGTCAAAGGTAAAACATATATATAACAATTGCATCGAGTAAATGATATAAATAAGATAGGGAAATAATTTCTAGGTTTTTTTAAACAGAATTTATTTTGAAAATATACTGTGGGCTCTTTTGGCAACTTTTGAGTAAATCTAAAGTTATTTCAAAATAAAAGTTAAAAAAAATACATTGCGGACAAATGTGAAAACAAGATATGAGCTGAACTAAAATGCTTAATTCCAAGTCAGTAAAATCCTAAGAACCTGGAAATTCAGGATTCCATCTGCCTTCCCCAACCTTCAGGGCAAGTCAGCCTGTTTACTGCCAGGCCCCTGATAGTGCAGGAAGTAAAGGGGAAGTTGCAGAGGAAGAGAGGTCTCACTGTGGTTGAGCTTATTGGAGATATGTAACATGTGTACTATTAAGAGCCACTCAGGGAAATGCTGAGACCCGTCTACAAAGTATAATGGCAGGCAGGACTGGCTTCCTGCGATGAAGAATCTCATGTCTCCATGAGGCCACATGGTTGAGGGCCCACTGAGAACCCCTCCAACCCCACCAATTTGTCACTCTTGACTCCCCTGACTTCTTTTAAGAAATGGGTGTGATATGGGTCAGAATGGCCATCATTAAAAAGTCTACAAATAGGGGCTTCCCTGGTGGCGCAGTGGTTGAGAGTCTGCCTGCCGATGCAGGGAACATGGGTTCGTGCCCCGGTCCGGGAAGATCCCACATGCCGTGGAGCAGCTGGGCCCGTGAGCCATGGCTGCTGAGCCTGCGCGTCCGGAGCCTGTGCTCCGCAACGGGGGAGGCCACAACAGTGAGAGGCCTGCGCACCGCAAGAATAAAAAAAAAAAAGTCTACAAATAACAAATGCTGGAGGGGTGTGGAGAAAAGGGAAACCTTCTACATTGTTGGTGGGAATGTAAATTGGTGCAGCCACTATGGAAAACAGTATGGAGGTTCCTTAAAAAAACTAAAAATAGAACTACCATACGACCCAGGAATCCCACTCCTGGGCATATATCCAGACAAACCTATAATTCAAAAAGATACATGCACTCCTATGTTCACAGCTGCACTATTCACAATAGCTAAGACATGGAAGCAACCTAAATGTCCATCGACAGATGAATGGATAAAGAAGATGTGGTACATATATACATTGGAATACTACTCAGCCATAAAAAAGAATGAAATAATGTCATTTACAGCAACATGGATGGATCTAGAGATTATCATACTAAGTGAAGTAAGTCAGAAAGAGAAAGACAAATAACATATGATACCACTTATATGTGGAATCTAAAATATGACACAAATGAACCTATCTATTAAATAGAAACAGGATTACAGACATAGAGAACAGACTGGTAGTTGCCAAGGAGGTGGGGGGAAGGATTGGAGTGGGAGGCTGGGGTTAGCAGATGTAAACTTTTATATTTAGAATGGATAAACAACAAGGTCCTACTGTACAGAACAGAGAACTATATTCAATATTCCATAATAAACCATAATAGAAAATAGTATTAAAAATGTATATATTTGTATAACTGAATCAGTTTGCTGTATAGCAGAAATTAACACAACTTTGTAAATCAACTATACTTCAATTTAAAAAAAGAAATGGATGTGATAGAAGAGTGAAACCTCCTCACTTCTCCAACTTCATTTCTCTTATATTCTTTCCCCAAACCCTCATCCACACGCGTCCATATCTGCACACATGTGGGATCTTTAGCTGGTGCTATCAGTGCAGTAGCCTCTCCTGGATTCCTTGACAACCCAGCTGATGAATGGAGGAACAAGGAGTTCCTGTAAGAGCCATCTTTTTACCACTAGAGAAACAAGGAAGGGAGAAAATGTTAACAGTTAATCTATAAAATGACACTATCATTGTTGTGGTCCACAATGAAAACTCTTGAAATAAAAGTGGAAAGTTTCTTTATTATTTGGGAAAATGATTCCCTAACTCATTTCTCCAGTTTTCGGATTAAATGAAAATTGAAGACTATTAGAAAATTTGTAGTTAGAAGTCATTATGCTCCTGAAACATCCATTAAACAAAAATTTAAAATCAGCTCATGTTTTTCTTAGAAGTCCTATTCTCCAAATTACACTGTTTAAAGCTCTTTATAAAGTCATTAAGCAAAGCAATCAGCAGAAGGGAAAGCAAATATTTATGTCAAAAGCATTATCATTATCTGTCAATTTTTAATAGAATATATTGAGGAAGTAAACAATTTCTAAATACCTTTCAAAAATCTGTAGTCAATCTATTCCCTGTCACTCACTAGCTCATTTCCCCAGCTACATCAAATTTTTCTGAAAAATGTAAAGAAATGTTTTGGTAACTTGTAATCTGACATGATTTCAGGGGAAAAAAATGGAAGAAATATGTATTGCACATTGATTCCCAGCTATGCCACTGACTTGTTGTGTGACACTGGGCAGCTCTCTTCACCTCTCTGTGTCTCATTTGTAAAATAATGGGATTGTACTTAATTAGAAGTTGCTAACTGGTGGTCCTTTGCCCAGATATAGCCATTGGATGTAGCTTGTTTGCCCAGCATGCTTTAAAAATTGGGAACTTACACATTCAAATCCAAATTCCTGATTTCTCTTTAAAAATTATAAGGTCGGCAACAATAAGCCTACATTCCCATGTGGCAACAAAGGCTGCTACTGAATAGCAGCTGTCCTTGTTGGATAAGGCACGGAGTCTCGGTGTTACCTTATCTGCCGGACTGCTTAGCATCTAAGTTTCTGATGAAATAGATGACCTCAAGTTTCTTTCTGCTCTAACATTCTCACATTTAAGGTGAGCCATAGAGAAAAAAGTCCGTTCAACCTCTCCAAGCCTCAGCTTTACTGCAATATGGGGATTATAATAACCTCTGACTACCCCTTGAGCTTTGGAGAGACAAAATGAAATCGTGAGTGGTGACTGCTTCGCACAGTGCCGTGCAAGTAGAAAGTGCTCGATAAACAGTAGAGGTAACAATGCAAATAATGGTGAACATGATGACTCAAATACAATTCTCTGATAGTCGATCCAATCTAAATTAAAATTGGTTTACTGCTTCTTCTCTTCCAAATGCACCACTGGCCCCATCAAAAACCAACTACTTGCCTCTAATTTTCAGATACACTTTGTTCAGTTAATAATAAACAGGTTGAGATTCCCAAATGAGATGCAGAAATTTCAAGAAAACAGTGTTCTTTGAGGGTCTCTAGTTCTCATATTCCCCTTTTCTGGTTGAACCGGCTGTCAACATTTGATTCACTGTAAGCTTTGATCCTACTTACTGCACGTGCCAGGTACACAGTGTATCATTGTTTATTATTGTTAAATGCAAATAACAAACTGAACAGAGACATTTGTACACGAGCTGCAAATGAGCCCATATAGAGTGAACTCCCACGGGAGTTTTTGTCATAGTGTCCCCGCCCCTTCAAGTCACTCTGTAGTCACTCATACGCAGCGATGTCCCCCTGTCACTCACTAGCTCGTTTCCTCAGCCACACACTTTATCTATCAGACTGCCTTATTAATCACAGAGCTTAAATGGGCCTGTTCCGGTGTGTGACTGCCACAGATTTGCCCATACTTTAAAAGATCCATGTTTAAATGAATTTCGACTTACACATACCATTACTGTATGCGTACATTTGTGGAGAAAAAAAGTTCATAAGTTCTATCCGACAATACTTTAGATAACAAAATATAAGAAAAATAAGATAATTTGTACACCTCCCCCCAGAGTTTTTTTTATTGGGATTTTTACCCATAATTGTGTAAGTGTTATTTAATGTTCTCAGAGCTTATGGCGTTCCACTGACTTTCAGCCCAGCAGAAGGCTGAGCTGAGACGCATGGGAATGGGGCTGCCAGAGGGAAGCCCGTAGCCAGTGTGGTCTGACTTCTACCCCCTACCTGGATCCCTTCTCCCCACAGCTCCGCAACCCCGCCCCCAAGTGTCAGTCTCTCCGACTCATACTCTGCAGATCTCTCAGAAAAAGAGATTTAACACAGAAGTGTCTTTGTGTCACTCCTCTGCTCAAGAGTCTTGAGTAATTTGCTATTACCCAGAAGCAAATCCTACAGTCCTACATGACCTAGACCCTGTCAAGCTCTCTGCATTCCCTTCCTGCCCTTGCCCTCAAAGAACCAAGTCCAGCTCTGTTCCTGGACACACCACCCTTTCTCCAGGCCTCTGGACTGCTCTTCTCATCCCCACCGTTCGTCCCACTCTTCCTTCAAGTGTCAACTCAAGCATTGCTTTCTCTTCCTTGGGTCCCTTAGGAAAACTTAGCTGCTTCTTTCTTTACTCTCCATGAACGTTGTTCACATATAACTATGGCAACTACCAAGTTTATTTGCCTATGTGTGAACTTCCTGAAAGCAGAAACCAAGTTTTTAAATATTTTTACTCCTAGCACCCAATAGAGTGTCTGCATATTGTAGGCAACAGGATATTTGCTAAATCGTGAATGAGTGAAACTGCTTTGCTCCCATGGCCTATACATTTGCAGATTCCATTCTGCAACGTCATGACTGTTCTTATGGTCACTACAAATACCTAAGAGTATATTTCTGCACATCCTTCTTTTCAAATACACTTTACTTTCTTCATTTATTCCTTTGGGACAGTTCATCTGTTTGTGCTTAATACCTATTAACAACAACAAAATGTGTGATCCCATCAGCTTAGTTAAGATCATTGTTTTGCTGAATCTTACAAATCTACCTATCTTGGTGAAATCGTCCTCTTGCATGTTTAGCCCCAAACTTAGATGAGCTAACCTACGTTTCATAGTCAGTCACGGAGAAAACTGTGGCTGTAGAGAATGGCAGGCTGTCTATGAATGGGACCATGCCCCTCGGTGGTTTCAAATCCACGGTGGCTTCCATAGCTGTAAACATTTAGTTTACCTGGGTTCACACCCTTGACTTTCTCTTGGACAAACCTGAAAGCTCCAGCCAGCTAGAACTGCCAACTTTCGCATAGTTTTCTACCCACAACCATCAATCTCTCCCTGGCAATAAAAGGAGACTAAACCTTGGTTTGCCCCAGCGTCACCTGGGAAGATGATGAATCTTTCATTGCATCTGAGCCAAGGATGACGTTACCCAGCAAAGTAAACCCGGTGTACAACGTTCTACCAGTTCTATAATTTGGGGAGTTGGATTCTCTACACACAATGTGGCACATTTCCTGGACCAGCTAATGGAGCCAGTTGCTTGTACTGGTGCCAAGTGTCTGCCCAATGATTTAACACACCTTCCCTTTTGGTTTTTTTACTGTTTGATGTTCATTTCCTTGGTTAACATTGGTGTCATATCAAATGAAGTCACCAAACCGCAGGCAGGAGACAACTTGCCTCCAAAAGAGTAGCATATTATTCTGAGGAGATGTTTAGTCAGAACTGAAAACGAATGACTGGGGCACAAAGCTGGTGTGAACACAGCTAGTCTATAAATGTGTGTAGTGTTAATTAAGAACCTATAGGTAGTTTTAGCTAAAATCAGTTTCAGTGTAGTTAGGGAAATAAGAGAGAAAATTGCTACACGCATATGAAAATAGATTTTTAGATTTCTTTAAAGAATTGTCTTTTTCTGGCAAGAACCACTTAATAAAACTTAAACTTAATTCCCTGAAAATCATTTGCAATTATCTTCTTCCTTTGTTTTTAATTGGCAGGAAGCATTTTCAATGAAAACTGCAGCTCACCATGCGTGTTAGCTAGAGCTAAGAACTGTTTTTTCAAATCTAAGAACTTTGGATAAGGTCACTGTCAATTGAGGGAAACTAGGGGGGTGGGGTGTAGGGCGGGCCTGGGGTTCCACCCACCATGTGAAGAGGAAGGGCAGTGCTTTCCACCACTGGGTTTGTAGACTTGAGATTTGCTTTATCAAGCTGACATTATTTTAAATATTCATAGGACAGAATAAAAGATGAAGGCTAGGGCTTCCCTGCTGGCACAGTGGTTGAGAGTCCGCCTGCCGATGCAGGGGACACGGGTTCGTGCCCCGGTCCGGGAAGATCCCACATGCCGCGGAGCGGCTGGGCCCGTGAGCCATGGCCGCTGAGCCTGCGCGTCCGGAGCCTGTGCTCCGCGACGGGAGAGGCCACAGCAGTGAACGGCCCGTGTACCACAAAAAAAAAAATTAAAAATAAATTAATTAATTAAAATAAATAAATAATAAGATGATATTGTCAAAACACAAAATTACCTTGTTTAAAAAGAGAATATCAAGAATACAGAAGAGGGGCTTCCCTGGTGGCACAGTGGTTGAGAGTTCGGCTGTCGATGCAGGGGACGCGGGTTCGTGCCCCGGTCCGGGAAGATCCCACATGCCGCCGAGCGGCTGGGCCCGTGAGCCATAGCCGCTGAGCCTGCGCGTCCGGAGCCTGTGCTCCGCAACGCGAGAGGCCACAACAGTGAGAGGCCCGCGTACCTCAAAAAAAAAAAAGAGGAAGGCTAGTTGTCTAGGGAACAGAGAATGGTAAATTTTGTAAGCTAATGATGAGGCCTAAAAGGAGCTGGAGTTATTTCTGCTTTACAGGTACATGGGGCTTTGATCAAGGAAGCTCTGAAAAGATCTTTATTTTACAACTACGACTCAGGATCTTTTGGGTGTGCCCTCAGCTAAACATCCAGGTGAGGTTACATGGACTAAATCTTCATCTTGAAAAAAAACTGCATTTTAAAACCTACACAGACCCAGATATTGTCACAGATGCAAATCAGGCCTCTTTTCCAATTCTTTGAAGACTGAGCTCTTGAGGAAATCAAACCAGGTGTCAATATGGAAGAAAGGGAATTTTCTCAGGATTCTTCAACACTTTTCAAGTAGAAAAAAATTAAAATAGTTGTAATATCAAACTCTTTCCACAGAGAGCTGTTCTCTACAAATAGAGTAACACCTTCTAAAACAAATGAGGAAAAAATGTCTTTGTAATTTTCCTTCAAAGACAGCATGCCAGAAACTAAATAAATTAGAAAATCAGTTTGTATTTCAACTTTCAAATTAGTAATTACATTTCCTTTAACCTGGGCTGGTAAATACACAGCATGAGTTTTGTCACACTTTCCTCCCAGATCATTAATTGGTTGTGGTATTTTTTGGCTGTTGAGCCTGAATATATTCCCAGAATTCTCAACACTTCACCCGAACTACTTCTACTAATAGATCAGGGTTCCTGGTCACAGAATATGGGTTTGGCATTTCTGCTCTCAATTCTTTTAAAGTGAAACATGATTCATTCTTTGAATAAATTAGATAGCAAGTGAATCCTTTTAAAAATGATGCCTAAGTAGCCTGGCTAAAGACAAGGCTGATCAAAGCTCACCAAGAATACAAAAGTGTAAGAAATAATGATGCTTATTTGACTGCTGTGGCAAAAATTCCAAGACAGTCCCAAAGTCACTCCTTAGAGTGAGTGGCTATATCAACTCCTGCCTTATATCTAGCTCAAACATTCAGGTTATGAGGGTTTACGACTCATTCAAAATAATCAATGGAGTCTGTGATTTCACTCAGAGCAATATGATAACCAGTTAAGACCTATTACTCCAGGTCAAAATGCACATAATTCTGAGTGCTAAGTTGCTATAACTAATTATTCTAAAAAAGAATTCATTGGTGGGATTATTAAACAATCATAAAGCATTTATAGAACACCTCTTGAATTCAAGAATTAGTTGATATAAGTAATGTAATCAATTTACACCACTTTGGAAGTAATATAAGTCCCAACGTTAGTAGACTTTCTGTTCCATGTTGGGGCAGCAGGGATAGAGTTGGATGGCAGGGAGTGAGAGGAAAACATGTTTGAGGACAATTTTTTTTTAAGCCATTGACTTGCCTTGTTTACTTTGGGGTATTACTTTGAAATCTTGATGCTGCATAAACATAAACAAAATTCAAAAGCAAACTATAAAATGGGAACATTATTTGCAAGTACTATGTATAAATATATGCCATTAACATACTGATTA
>NW_020175674.1:368739-490767 GCF_003031525.2 Neophocaena asiaeorientalis asiaeorientalis | reverse complement strand
TGCCAACAAACACATGAAAGAATGCTCAACATCATTAATCATTAGAGAAATGCAAATCAAAACTACAATGCAATATCATCTCACACTGGCCAGAATGGCCATCATAAAAAAAAATCTGCAAGCAATAAATGCTGGAAAGGGTGTGGAGAAAAGGGAACACTCTTGCACTGTTGGTGGGAATGTAAATTGATACAGCCACTATGGAGAATAGTATGGAGGTTACTTAAAAAACTAAAAATAGAACTACCATATGACCCAGCAATCCCACTACTGGGCATATGCCCTGAGAAAACCACAATTCAAAAAGAGTCATGTACCAAAATGTTCATTGCAGCTCTATTTACAATAGCCAGGACATGAAAGCAACCTAAGTGTCCATCAACAGATGAATGGATAAAGAAAATGTGGCACATATATACAATGGAATATTATTCAGCCATAAAAAGAAACAAAATTCAGTTATTTGTAGTGAGGTGGATGGACCTAGAGTCTGTCATACAGAGTGAAGTAAGTCAGAAAGAGAAAAACAAATACCGTATGCTAACACATATATATGGAATCTAAAAAAAAAAAAAGAAAAATGGTAATGAAGAACCTAGGGACAAGACGGGAATAAAGACAGAGACATACTATAGAATGGACTTGAGGATATGGGGAGGGGGAAGGGTAAGCTGGGACAAAGTGAGAGAGTGGCATGGACATATATACACTACGAAATGTAAAATAGGTAGCTAGTGGGAAGCAGCCGCATAGCACAGGGAGATCAGCTCAGGGCTTTGTGACCACCTAGAGGGGTGGAATAGGGAGGGTGGGAGGGAGGGAGACACAAGAGGGAAGAGATATGGGGACATATGTACATGTATAACTGATTCACTTTGTTATAAAGCAGCAACTAACACACCATTGTAAAGCAATTATACTCCAATAAAGATGTTTAAGAAAAAAAAAAAGAATCTGCCTGCCAACACAGGGGACATGGGTTCGAGCCCTGGTCTGGAAAGATCCCACATGCTGTGGAGCAACTAAGCCCATGTGCCACAACTACTGAGCCTGTGCTCTAGAGCTTGTGAGCCACAACTACTGAGACCGCAGGCCACAACTACTGATACTCACTTGCCTAGAGCCCATGCCTCGCAACAAGAGAAGCCACCGCAATGAGAAGCCCGCACGCCCCAATGAAGAGTAGCCCTCTCTCGCTGCAACTAGAGAAATCCTTTGTGCAGCAAAAAAGACCCAATGCAGCCAAATATAGATAAATTAATTAAATTTTCTAAAATGTAGGCAAAGGTATCAATAGGTGATTCACAAAGAGGATAAATGAACTTCTCTAACATGAAAATATATTTAACTTCATACATATACAAAAGTACATTTAGAAAACTAGTGAAATTTACAACAGAACAACAAGGAAATATCATTAACAGCGATAGAGTTAGAAAACTAAATGTTGGTGAGGATATGGTGAGATGAGCACTCTTACACATAACTCATGAAAATGTAAATTGATATGAGGCAGTATATACCACAAACTCCTCCTTTTCTTTCTGCAAAGTAATTTGACAAGTTGTATAAATAGCCTTCAAAATAGTCATTCATTTGGATCCAATAATCCCAACTTCTGGGATGCTTTCCTTAAGATATAATTACAGATGCAATCAGAAATTGATTGACAAGGATTTTTGTCAATGTTTTAATAATAGTATTAGATTCCAAATCCCAAAACATTAGAGACAATTTAGATGACCAATAGTGTGGAAATTATTAAATAAATTATGACTGGTTTATTGATAAGATATGGCTTATTTATTAATTCATAAAACAAGAATTAGCTCTAAACCGTATCTTCAGTATAACGCTAATTTTGTGAATATAGTAGGTAAATTATTCAAAAGGACAGAATTTATAAAGTACATCAAACTGTTCAGCAGTTACTTATCAGTGGTGAAAATGTATATGATTTTTTTCTCTATGCTCATATTTTCCCAAGAAGTCTAGACTGAACATATATTACTTTTGCATTAAAATGTGTTTTTCAAAAGTAAGATGACACCATTAAATGTGAAAATGTCATATTATGAGAGAAAGGCACAAATAGAAGAATGACAGGACTGACAAAGAATGTCGATGACTGAAATTCTGGTCCCGAATGGTAGGTGTAGGTGTACTATAAAACATGCACAGTAATTTCCAGCAAGGCATGTGCAGCATGTCTTCCCACCATGCTTAAACCAAGACTAGTTCACACACCACCTGGTCATCTGGAATTACTCTGTGTACAGTTTTGGGGCTGTCTCTTTTTCTCCTGTCCTTCTCCTTCTGCTTTGCTTCCTTAAGTTCTCTTCTTACTTGAAGGCCTAACTCCTCCATGAAATCTTTCTCCACCTCAAGGCACTGCAACCTCTATTCTACTAGAAGTCTAGAGTATCTATTGTCTATATCTCTCATTTTGTACTTAAATTTTACTGTCCTGTTTTTTGGGTTCTTTTTTTACTTTGAGATTTTGATGCCTTAACTGGATTTTTAAACTCCACCAGGGAAGGGATAACATTGAATATTCTTTTGTTGCCCTATTCAGTCACTCAAGAAATATCTTTTGAGCACGTAGCATGTGTATTAGACACTGTTTGAGGTGCTAGGGACAGATAAGTGAAATTTTAAAAAGAGAGAAAAATATCCATGCCATCAAAAGCTTACAATCTAGTGTTGGAGCCTGATAATTGGTGCCGTGTCATAGGTGATGCAAATCCACAGTAAATTGTGACAATGTAATGAAGTAAGGAAGACAGAAACAATGACCAAGAAAAATGTATTCATTTTCTATTGCTGCCATGACAGATTTAACATAAAATTTAATGGCTCAAAACAACATTCATTTATTAGCTCACAGCTTTTGGGTCAGAAATCTGGGTACAGTGTAGTTCAGATGGGTCTTCTGTTTAGAGTCTCACAAGAATAAAATCAAGGTGTCGGCATGGCTGTACTCCTTACTGGAAGTTCTGGGCAAGAATCCACTTCCAAACTTATTCAGGTTGTTGGCAGCATCCAGTTTCTTGAATTGGTAGGACTGGGGTCCCTGTTTCTTTGCTGGGTGTCCACTGGGAGGCCTTACCACCTAGAGGCCCCTCTTTGATTCTTGCACCTGGCTCCCTACATCTCAGTACCGGTAGCAGTGCACTGAATCCTTCTCACACTTGGACTTTCTCTGACTTCTTTTGCTGCATCTCTTGCCTCCAGTTGGAAAAAACTTCTCTGCTTTTAAAGATGCATGGGATTAGGCTATGTCCACCTGAATGATCCAAGATAATCTCCCCAACTTAAGGTCCATATAATTACATCTGCAAAGTCTCTTTTGCCTTATAACATAACATATTCACGGGAGCCAGGGCTTAAGGTGTAGACATCTCTGGGAGGGCCGTTCTGCCTACCACGAATAGTAATAGCAACGAACAACTGTATGGAAGGCGCCGACTGAAATGACAGACTCAACTCAAGACATTTAATTGAATTCCACGAAGCCTACTGTTTTTTCTTCTCATGAGAAACATTTCTACCATAAGCCTGATTTCGTGATGACCAGATCTAGAACACATTGATAATCTTTTGCTTGCCAATGTTTTGAATTAATATAAACCATTTTTAGCCATAGCTGTGTTTTCTCCTAATTACCCAAATCCCATTTTTGTTGATTCAACTAATTTATTCTCATCTTTGTCCTAACATCAGTCAGACGTTGAGAAACCCAAGGAACAAGAGAAGTTTGTTTGGAGGGTTGGGGACAGAGAAAGACGAGCTGTGTATTACCTCATAACAGTAAATTATGCAGTTTCTCCACAGGACAAGATCAGATCCTGCGGTAAATAAAAAGAGCACCTGGGATATGGGAACATTAGAGAGAAAACTGTCTGGCCTCTTTGGGAATGGAAAGAACAGAGTGGTCAACGACTCACCCTGTGGCACCACAAACAGACTTTCAAGAGATTGTGGAGGGTAAATGCCAAATTCATATGACAGACAGCTCTGTTAAGGCTTGTACACTGCCACTTATTCATCTGAGGGGACACAAGGAAATGCCTTCAACCCTGATCCCAGACACAGAAAGGAGCCCAGGTTCACGCTCCTCCCTGCCAAGGACAGAGCGCTGCTCAACTTAATCTTGCCCATGAGGTGAACCAGCCGCCCGGGCCCGCTAATGACATCACATCTTGAGGGGTGAAGAAAATAAAACTGTGGGAGTTTTTTTCTTAGCATGAAATGTATTCAAAGCCCATTTCCACTGCAATGTCTGAGCACCAGTGTTAGTTGGGAGGAAAAATAACTAGAGAAGAAAAATTTTCTGTAGTTAATATTGGATTTTGGGAGGCAACCAATTTAGAAAACGTAGGCAAAGGTGTTTGATAAATTTGAAGCAGAAAGGTTTTTTTAAAGCTGGTTGCTATTACTACACTCAATTCCAATTCCTTTATCTCGCCAATGAGACAACTGACTCCAGAACAGCTTGACTTTCTCAAGATTATGTCATTCCTGCTCAAAGAACATTCAAGGGCTGTCCATTGCCCACCAGAAAAAAAAAAAAAAAAGTTTAAATCTTTTAGACTTTCACTCAAGGCTTTTTTAAATCTTGATACAGATTACTTTTCACATCAAATCACCAATTAATTACTGAACAGCTACTAAGGTCAAGACAGTTTCAGGTGCAGTGGGCATAGGCAGAATCACTAAATATGTTTTATTCTTAAAATATGTTCTATTCCCCACAGGGACAGTAACTCTCATTAAACTCATCTGCCTACTATACTCCAAACTGACTTGATTTTCCACCTTGGCATCTTTATTCATGCCATCTCCCTCACCTAAAATGCTCTCCTCTGTCACTACCTTTTTCTTTCAAAACCTTACCCATCCTCCCAGCCCAGCTCAAACGCTCTCTCTTTTAGGAAGCTTTCCCACACACTACTAGACCAGTGGTTCCCAGCCAGGGCAATTTTTCTTCCCCAGGGGACATTTGGCAATGTCTCGGGACATTTTTGAGGATCACAATGGGCTTCTATGAGTAAGGGTCAGGGATGCTGCTAAACATCCTATAGTGCATTGGTCAGCCCCCATGACAAAGACTTCTACAGCCCAGAATGTCAATACTGCTGAGGGTGAGCCACCCTCTACGAGAATAAAGTGGAATCTCCTCTTCTCAACTCGTATAACACCAAACGTATGAACGGTCTTTTGGCATTTAGCATATATTTTGTTTTCTTTTTCTACCTTTTCTCTGTCTGCATGTATTCTTTTCCTAAATGACTTGGAAGTTTGTAAAAGAGAGGAGCAATTTTATGCTGTTCAGCATGTCCTTCCATGTTTGATCCCATGCCTATAGTAAGCACTGAAAAAAATCTCTATCGATAACAGTGACAAAATACACTTTACTCTTCAGTACCAACAAGCACTCGGGCTTACAGTTATCACTGCCATGGCTCACCAGTTCCAACTTCCCTCATTTTTATGCTGCATCTTCAACGACCCCTGCTTTCATGAAGATGGGAAATCCCGATGAAAAAAATTGCCAGGATCCTAAATTGGTGAAATGAGTTGGGCTCAAGTTGAAAAAGCAGTGTCTCAAGTTTGGCACAATACAAAGACATGTACTTAAACCTCTGTTTCATTTGATCATCCCCTTCCCCACACGCACACTTCATTACAGTACCCTGCTCTCTCCATACAACTTGTCAAGAGCTTGGAGTAGAAAAGAGAAGGAGGCAGGTTCTGGGGGCAATGCCTCCACTTCCGGTTATGGCTGATGTAGGGGGAAATGTCCCCAAAGCAAGACAGGGTTAAAAACTCCACATGCCCTCAGCACTGACAAGATTATCCTTCACCTTACTCCCGTATGGAATTCAAAATAAGTTTAACAAAGTTATAACTTCTCACATGGCGTCTACTTCTACACTGGTACTTTTAAAAAAATATCTAATTCAAACAAAATCTTTCTCTCTTTCTCATATTCATATTCTCTCCTCCTTCCCTCCCTCTCTCCTCTCTCTCTCTCCCCCCCCAACCCCCATTTTGACAATGCCCTCGGCATACACTTAGTTTTCCCGGAGGAAAATCAACAGTGATCAAAAGGAATGGTCACTGTCTGACATCCCTATCTTAACAATGTTGAAAAATATTCTTTTTTATAAAAGGTATTTCTATGAACGCGAAATTAACTAAATAGGGACATTTCCAAAAATCTAATCTAACGGATGTCTGGCCTATCCCTATAATTAATCCAGAAAACTTCAGGGAGAATAGAACCACATCTTCATTAAATTTTTTACTAGAAGAGAGATTTTCAGTAAGAGGAGGGGGGAAGTGATTTAGCTCCCCAGATACTGTTGTCAGACTCAGCAAATGAAAATACTGAATGCTTGGTTAAATTTGAATTTTAGATAAAGAACAACAAAAAAGGTTTTTTCAAATAAGCGCTTCATGTAAAATAATTTATTTAATCCCCACAACAACTTTAAAAGGTAGGTATGAACTGGGGCTTAGAGAAGTTAAACAGATTGCCCTAGACACAAAGCTGAGAAGAGATGGGTATGAATCCAGGTCTGATTCCAGGGACCAATGGCTTGAACATTCTGATATTTATCAGGTCAGAACATATTCTTCAACATGATCAAAATAAGTTTTTAATATAAATATGTCCCATTCAACATTTCAGACAAACATATATTTTTTTAAATGCATGTTCTCATGTCTTTTCTTTTTGTATGTTTTTAAATTTATTTATTTTATCTTTGACTGTGTTGGGTCTTCGTTACTGCACGTGGGCTTTCTGTAGTTGCGGCTAGCAGGGGTTACACTTCCTTGTGGTGCATGGGTTTCTCACTGTGGTGGCTTCCCTTGTTGCAGAGCACGGGCTCTAGGCACATGGGCTTCAGCAGTTGCGGCACGCAGGTTCAGTAGTTGTGGCTCACGGTCTCCAGAGTGCAGGCTCAGTAGGTGTGGCACACAGGCTTAGTTGCTCCACGGTGTGTGGGATCCTCCCGGACCAGGGCTCGAATCCATGTCCCCTGCATTGGTAGGCTGAATTCTTAACTTCTGCGCCACCAGGGAAGCCCCAAACATATTTTAAAATTATTCATTCTTTATCTTATATTCAAATTTAACTAGCATCCTGTATTTTTATCTGACAGTCTATCCACAGGGGACATTTGGCAAAGTCTGGAGACAATTTTGGGTGTTAAGACTAGGGAAGATGCTACTGGCATGGGTAAAGGCCAGGGATGCTGCTAAACATCCTACAATGCATAGGACAGCCCACCACAACAAAGAATTATCCAGTCCAAAATGGAAGTAGGGTCAAACTTAAAAGATCCTCATTTAGAATCACCTTTGAGAACATCTAATCTGCCCTCTTATTTTAGTTAGAGAGGAACAGAAAACCCAGAGGAGTTAAAGTAGCATTCTCTAAGCCTCACCGCTAATTACTTTCCAAGTTGGTCAACTTGGAGGCACACCCAGAAAACTAGTTCCATTTCTGTGTGGCCCGGAAATGTTACCTACTAAAGCAGATACACTTAAGCTATCCAAGTGTATTCCTTCAGACTTCTCCAATAGAGAACATTAATCAAGTCCCTGGGTGGCCTCTGGCTGGGAGGAAGAGGAGGTATAGGGCTTGGGACAAAATTTTTATTCAAATATTTTTCTAAATCCTTTTCCCAAAACTTAATTTTATTTATAGTAAAGGAAAAGATGAGTGAAAACGCTGGCTTGGAATGAGTTACGATGATGCCTACCCGCCCCCTCCACATTTTCTTTGACCTACAAAGATACATTGTCTGAGTCTTTAAGAGGGCTAAACTTTCCTTTTTCAAGGATTTCCTTGCTCTTGGATGTGGGGAAATTGCTTAAATAGAAAGCAACCCAAAGAAGTTATTAAGTATTACAAAAGGAAAATGAAGGCATTGATGAAACGTACTAGAGATTATTTGGGGGATGGCCAAATGTCAGAAGAAATAACACGAAGCGGTGTACTGAAAATGTATTCAGACCTCAACTCTTGCCACATAAGGTTTGCCTGGAGGCCCCAAAGGAAGCAACATGGTTCATCTAAGTATAGAGCCAGCCAAGATAATCTAATGAGCTAAGAATCTAATGACACTATACACCGTCTCTGATCCTGCTTGGTTTTATTTTAACAGACCGATTTTTTTTTTAACATCTTTATTGGAGCATAATTGCTTTACAATGGTGTGTTAGTTTCTGCTGTATGACAAAGTGAATCAGCTATACATATACATGTATCCCCACATCTCCTCCCTCTTGCGTCTCCCTCCCACCCTCCCTATCCCACCCCTCTAGGTGACAGACCAATTTTTATTGCTTCTCTTCTGTGCGTGTCTGCAGTGATTCCCTGCCACTGCTTACTGAAAACGTTTCTTAAGTTATGAGTTGAGGTTTCTCAAATGCAGTTTTAAAAATATGCATTCAGCATGTTATTAACTATTAGTATGAATTTTTGGCAGGTCTGAAGAGGAATAATTGCTTTAACCACATCATTTAACTAAAGAAATATTCATCTTACTAAAAGAATTTTTACATGAAACATAAAAATGAATTTAGGAAGGGCATATCCTATTGGAGATTTGGGGAAAGAGTTTCTCACTTCCTTCCCATCCTCTCAGCTCACTGTCAAACTTTCAAAAGAAAGTTTTAAAACTTTGCCATTATCATTGTCCTTTCCAGTCCTGGTACAACTAACTTCTGAACCGACTGCTTTTTAAAACCCTCTTGGAACATCCACTCTGCCATTGTTATTTATACTAACGTCCACATTTCCTTACGGACACATAATTTCCAGTTGCTTTTTTGACCCACTGATTTTAACAGGGATGCATTTCAACTGCAGCCTTCCAATTGTCAGACGGTTTCTGTCTCTTAATATTTAGGTTACCCACACACTTTACATTCCCAAGAGAATTAGAAGATAATTGTCAGAATCCTCAGACACTTATGCGTTTTCTGGAAGGCAACTTTCCTAAATTTTTACATTAATCACTTCAAGTAAGTTAATTAAAAGTAACTCCAATCAGTATGAGATTAGATAACTCCCTAACATTAGCACAGGGAGATCAGCTCGGTGCTTTGTGACCACCTAGAGGGGTGGGATCGGGAGGGTGGGAGGGAGGGAGATGCAAGAGGGAAGAGATATGGGAACATATGTATATGTATAACTGATTCACTTTGTTATAAAGCAGCAACTAACACACCATTGTAAAGCAATTATACTCCAATAAAGAATTAAAAAAAAAAAAGTAACTCCAATCAAATGTTATCTTGAGGAAGGAAATGCTACTGACTCCTGGCTCTAATTTCCATCTTATTTGGGAAACACTTGGGCCCCAACACAGCCAGTAGAGATGGCAGTGGTCCTATGACTAGAAGTCCCCAGAATTGCTTCTGCCAGTGGCTCTGGACCTAAAAGATGGTAGAAAATCTCTGCAGCCCCATAGATTAGAGCATGTCTAAGGATTCTTTGCTAAGAACCACAAGTGTTTGTTGCAATCTCCACAACTATAACCTTCCTCAAGGAATATAAGCCACCATTAAGCTGACTAGAACCATCAATACCTCTTTGCTGTCTCAGCAAATATATGAAGATTTTAAAGAGATGGAGACACTTTCCCCAGAATTTAATACCTTTTGGAGAAAGTCACCTTTCTGTCATTCTAAAGGCACTCAGCTCCTAAACACCTTTTTGAATGACTTAAGATCATTTTATGTACATTTATATATTTTAAGAAAGAAACAATGTTGCTTTGAGGAAAATCTATCATGTCCTAAGCAAACAGCTGAATTTTGTCTAGGAGTAATGTTAGATATTAAATCATTTCTATAGTTGCGAATTTAGCGTCAACAAATTATTTTACAAAGCAAATACCTTAGAATTTCAGTTATCGTAGAGGGAAATAATTATCAGAATTATTGATAATGATTTTCATCTTCCAGTAAGGCTTGACTTAATACCCAGGTGAAAAGTTCTTTTAGGATTGAGAATTCATCCCCTATTTCTGAGATTCCATTGTGAGCCCCAGAAAATAACTATGTTTTTGTACACTTCATCTCAGAAGATAACGAAAGCAATATGGCCAAAAGTCAGTATAAAAGACCGAGCTTTTCTGCATGTTTAAAAAAAAATTCTGTTGAATTAGAATACTTGTTAGCTTTTTAATTTTCCAGCTTTGGTGGACATGATTTGTTTATAAGAGAGATAAGACATGTTGATAAAAATAGAACTGGTCCAAACAAGCTAATTTATGAAGAAATATTTAGTATGTTCAAGTTTTTCTGCGGCCAAGATGTTGGGTATATAACTCATGCAGTGTTTACTGTAAACAGCCCCCCTGCCACCCCGCCACAGACCTTCCTTTCTATCTGACCTTTCACTTTGTTACAGTCATCTCAACAAATCTAATTCCAATAAATCAGGTCTCTCCTACTCTTTGAATCTGGTTTGTAGAGAACTTCAACCCACCAAAAATTATAATAATAACAATAGCTAACACATACAGCCCTACTATGTGCCAGGCATTGCTCTTGCCTGATCATCAGAACTACCTTATGAAGTGGTACCATTATCATTCCGATTACACAGGTGAGGAAGCTGAGGCAGAGAAGGTAAGTACTTTGTGTAATATTGCAGCTGGGTTCCAGAGTCCATTCTTTTACTGCCTCACCTGACATCATAGAAGAATATTTATTGACTTGGACCTAGAATTTTTCCTTTGCTTAAAATTATGTTTACATACATATTTTAATGGGATCATATGGGGTTTTTTACTCAACACAATGTTACGACTATTTTTCCAAGCGTTCATAGGGTGAAGAGAAAAACTACGTCAATTGTTCTTAAAGCACAGAACCAACTAACTGAGAAGTCTGTCCTGATTGGGATATAATTTCCCTCTGGAAACTTACAACTTGAGACACATGGTATAGTAAGAGAGTCATGCCTGGACTAGACTTTGATCCCAGATCCAAGGGACATGGGCAATTATTTAATTTCTCTGGACCACTTCTATTCTCTGATTTTCAAAGTAGGGTGTTAAATGAGGTGATCTCCAGATTCTGTGCACTAAGGTGCCTGGACATACACACTGGAAAACAAACACTCCAGAATTCGTACCAAGCACCATGTCAGCAAGTGTGAAGTGTGAGCATGTGACACACATGCTCAGTGGAAGAGAGGACAGGATGTGAGTGATCAGGTGGGATGACAGAAGGCAAGAACTTTCGGGGGAGTGGGCAGGGGACAGTGGCTCGTGCAAAGGTATGGCAGCCCCAGAGGCAACCAGGACATGAGTGAGTTGTTGGCAGTATCCTTTCCCAGCGGTGCATCTTTACATCTCTGCCTACATCCTCAGTTTCCTTGTTCACACCCCATATTTGGTACAATCCTTCCTATCACTTCTCTTTCTCCCCCTACCAAGGTGAAGCCCACAGGGACCTGCCCTGTCTGCATATCTCATTTCTTTAGGGCCCGGCTCCAGATACATTACAATCAGAAGTGATGTTTGAAATATTTAACAACCAATCCGAATGATGCCAGCTGCCATGCTGAAGTGAGGTTTTGAGGCCCCCTGCGGCATAAGTTTGAATGCTTTAGTTTCTGGATTGTAGGGAGGCCCAGAGGATCTCAGTGAAGGGGCCGCACAGAGGCAATGGCAGGGTCACCAGCCAAATGGGAGCACACTGGCTCAGTTAGAACAGACAGCAGCTATAAACAAGCAGTTTGCCCATCCTGCCATGTACCAACTTAGCATAAATTCTGCCAATAACAAAAATAATTGAAAATAAGATAAAATCTTTATCAATTAAATCATATATGTACAAACACATGTGTGTGCATGTGTATATGTCCATACACATATCAATAGCCATGGATATATATAGCTATGCACAGCAGCTGCTTTAAAAAATCCCCTTCTGTGCTCACTCTAAACTCTAGAAAATTCTCTCTCAAACGCAAGCCAAGCTTACTACCCAGGCTCTCTTTTCACTCTCCTGTCATCCCACGGCTGTCTGGGGTGCAGAGGTGGGACTTCCATGCAAGTAACCACCACCCCTTTACTCGTTCTTCCTTTCTAGGCACCTCTGTAGCATCTCCTCTTTGCCACCACCTCCATCAGGACCACAGTGGCCCAAGAGCCATCTAGGTGGAGGTAGGAGGCTTCAGGAGAGGGGGCTACAGGGTGGGGGAGGGTTAAAGACAGTGGCTACTCAGATATTTGGTTATTTTCCATTGTCATATGACCTCATCTGTACATGAGAGCTTCACAGTGGCAACAAAATAAAAAATGAGCACATTGTGGGACTTCCTTGGTGGTCCAGTGGGTAAGACTTGATGCCTCCACTGCTGGGGATGCGGGTTCAATCCCTGGTCGGGGAACTAAGATCCCACATGCCCCGCAGCGTGGCCAAAAAACAAAAAGAAGAGCACATTATATGTGAGAAATGTCCAGTCGAAATATTTAATTCATAGTAGGGAGTAAACAAGTGAGATTGATGAGATGAGGACATACCTGTGAGCAAAGGGCCTTAAGGCTGAGTGTCTGCATTTAGCACATGTCCAGGGGCATGTGCACATCTTAGAACTGCTGCTTTCAGCACACAGCTCAAGCTCACTGCTGTGCCCCCTACACGCGCCTAAGATACGATCTCATGGAAAGGAGGAATTTCATTTATTCCACATAATCACTTCTTGGCTCTCAGCATCCAGTATGCAGGATAAGCAACTAATCACTGGTTTATTGTATTCTATTATAACCTAACTGGCTCCAGGGTGTGTGGGTATTGGGAGTGGGGTTAGGGTGAGGCTAAAGAGAAAGAAAAAGAACTAGCTAATTATTCTAGAAGATAAACTTAGTAAATATATATATATATATATTTTTTTTTTTTTACATAAATATCTAGTTTGGGATTATGCAATTAAGAAAGCAAATCAGCTGAAAATAAACTATCTGAATGAGAGTTCCCTATGTTAACTCGTGATTCTTCTGAAACGACAAAAACTTAAACAGTTTTCTGGGTATCATAAAACAAGAATCCTTGTGCATAACATGGGCCACTATGATATATTTGATCTAGAAAACAGCCAAAAATATGAGTCTTAACCAAATAGAAATATCAGGAAAAGCATTATGGAAGCAACATAGCTAAACCCAGAATAAACTATCTAATGTTTCTTATCTTAGTTTATTCATATTAATTCCTTTAGATTTCATGACTCTAACTCAGAGTTGATGAACTTTTCCTTATCACTTTATTTCCTTATCCAGAGATGTTTATAAATGGTCACATTTCTGAAAGAAGGTGCTAACTGAGTTGTTCACATTAGGACTGGTGAGCTTTATTTAACAGGAGATAAAAGCAAGGTAGAGAAAGAGGAGGACAGCTGAAAAAATTGCTGTACTTCTGTGGTTTTTTCCCCCTAATCCATGTTTTGTCAATTAAAACCACAGAAAACTATCTTGATGTCTAAATATTTAAAAGGAAATATTATGCTTCATAGAGGTCATTCTGGCATAGATGTTGGACTGTTCCGTGTCTGCCCTTAAGAATCCAAGACATCAGACCCTTGATGTCATCCTTTTAAGATTATAAAGCTCCATGATTTTGATTAACTTGTTTTTATAGGACTCAGGCCTGATGCTCAAATACTTACATTTAATTAGTTCATTCTTTTAAATTAATAGCAAGGCTTTCTTCCCTATTACTTAAAAAGAAATTATTTATGCTGCAGTGATAAATAAAATATATTTAAAGTACAGTACTTTGGGTTTGATTGCTAAAAAAATTATGGGGCTGGGAGGAAAAAAATACCAGCATATGTCCTAACATGGCATCAATATTAACAAAAAACGCTAAAGTGTTTTCTGCAAAAATCACAGAAAACCCTGTGCCTGAGAGGGCACATCTCTGCGTGGGCACATCCCTGCCTGCACGGAAACATTCCCTTTTTTAAAGCCAAAATTAATGCCTGGATATTTTGTGAATATTTGCAAAGCAAAATTTATGGACAGGTCTTCTCCTAGCTCTTGCTAAGAACCAAATGATGACGTTTTTATCCCACCTCACAGCCAGCCAACTCTCACCTTCTGACGTACAAAAACTTGCATTAGTTCATTAACAGAGAATATATTTCCTTACTTATCAATAACACTATGTCCCTCCCTGATTGTTCTCCCAAATCTGGACCTGCTTACCCAGCAGCCTGTTCAACTACTTTAGCAGACATCCTAAATCCAGGAGGTCTAAAACTCAATTCCTAATCTTTCCCTTAAGCTGTTCCTCCTCTGCCTTCCCTAGCTCTGTGAATGGCAACGCCATCATTCTAGTTGCTCAGGTGAAAACTCTGGTATCCTAACTGACACTCCCTTTCTCTAACACCCACTTCTAATTCATCCAGATATTTATCATTGTACTTAAACAATACATCAGGGTCTGACCACTTCTCACCACTACCACCCTAGAGCCAACCACCATCAGTTTCTGCATGGATATTGCAACGGCTTCCAAATGGTCTTCCTGCTTCTGTCCTTGTACCACTGCAGTGTCTACTTGATGCAGAAGCTACACTGAACCTTTTAAAACTTCAGTCAGATCATGTCCCTTCTCCGCTCCAAACCCTCTTGGAGTCATAATCAAAGCTCTTACAATGGCCTACAAGACCCTATTGATCTGTCCATATGTTACCTCTCAGTCCTCTTCTCCAGCTACTTTCCTGTTCATTCTGCTCCACCACTCTTCTTGCTATTTCTTGGACATGACACTCATGCCCCCAACATAGGTCTGTGCCCTGCTGTTCTCTCTGCCTAGAATGCTCTTTGCCCAGATATTCACATGGCTTACTCCCCACTTCTTTCAAGTCTTTATTCGAATGTCACCTGCTCAGTGAGGCATAACCTGACGACCCTACTTAAAATTATAATCCTTATTTCTCTATCCTCACCCAGCATTCCTGATTCCTCTTACTCTGTTTTACGTTTTATTTACATTTTATTTTGCATAACATTTATCACCTTAAAACTTGTGATATGATTTACTTACATATTATGCTTATTATTTGTCACACATCCCCACCCTGGCATGTAAACTCCACACGGAAAGTGATCTTTGTCTATTTAGTTTACTCATATATCCCAAGAAGCTGAAGCAGTACCCAGTACATGGCAAACATTTGATAAATATTTGTTGAATTCATGAGTGGATGAATGAATGCAATGCTTTATCAAATAGTGAATTCACTGCTACTTCTTCATACATGTATTCATTCATACATACATCCACCAACAATGTCATCAATCACCCAGTACCTATTCTACGCTCAGCGTGTATCCATACTCCATTTCCCCCTTAGACAATCTGACTAATCTACAGAGATAAATATAGTAATATACTAATCTACAGAGATAAAGCGATTAGAATGGAAAGAACCTAAATTAAGAGATTATCTAGGTCAGCACTGTCCAATGGAGCTTTCTGCAATGACAGAAATGGTCTATATCTGTGCTGTTACAGTAGTTACTAGTCACAAGGACTTGAGCACTTGAAATGAAACTAGAATAATTGAAGAACTGAATTTTTATTTTATTTTGTGTTAATAAATTTAAATAGTCACATGTGGCTAGTGGGTCTTATAGTGAACAGCACAGCCCTAGTTCATCCTTCTGCCTCCACCTAGGAGTCTCCCTAAGATACCCAAGGCAGGTTGTTAACTCTGCTATTTTCTTCCCTCATAAAAGATGACTAACGATTAATTACCATTGCTTGCTAACTATCATTTCTGTGGTTCATGAATGTCTCTTCTTTCACAATTATTGGTACTTTGTCAACTAAGGTAAAGCTTTGATATTATATTAACCAATTTATAAAATATGAAACCTTCAGAATTTATCCTCTAAATCCAATAGCACATTCTACCTACTTCACTATTTGCATAACATAATTTACTTTTCTAACTTTATTTTACAACTTTACTGAGGTATTGTAATTGATGTACAATAACCGTGCATATTTCAAGTGAATAATTTGATGAGTTTTGACATAAGTTTATACCCGTGGAACTATCACCATACATAATGTATTTTAAAGCTCAAATGGCCAGCACCACTGCTGACCATTAGGGCATCATTGTGTACATTGGAGGAAAGGGCCCCTTTTCTCTGAAAGTAAACACAGTACAGTGAAAAGAAGTGAGCTCAGTGTCAGCTCTCATCTACCTCCTCAGCCAGAGCCTTCATACGGTGAATAGCACACACGACCATAAATGGCAGTCCTGAAAACTGGTCTGTTAAACTTACTTTTAAAACATCCTCCTAAGGTTTTAAAAAGTACTCTGGTTTCCATTTCAAGGTGGCAGAATGGAAATAGATTATAGCTTCCTCTTCTCACTGCAAACCCTTAAGGTTTTAGAAAGGATTTGGTAAATCCATATAACTGGAAAACAGTATCAACCTTTGGAGGACCATAAACTTTGAGAAAACACTGGAAGACAGAAAGCAGATGGGATTAGAATGAAGATTTAAAACCGCAGCTTACAACAAGAATAGGAGAGTGTTGCCAAAAATGTTAGGAATGAAAACCAAGGACAAGGGGGGTGGCGAGTTTGGGACAACAGACTGTGACCGTTAGAGAACAGCAGCACAAACAGTCAAGAAGGTTGAACTGTGCTTACCCCCTCTACCAATGCAAGCCACTTGTTGAGTCAAAGAGCAGAAACAAGAGTTGTTGCTTCAGCTGAAAGCAATGGGTATGGGAACTTGGGTCAAAGAAGCAAAACAGCATCCCAGACGCCCTGGGTGGCTGCAGCTACCCAAGAGGATGGAGACATCCCCTCACCTACCAGAAGCTAGCCTCTGAGGCACTCTGCCCAGTGGCAGCCCTATTCCTCCTACATGCTCTTGAAAACAGACTGAAATACAGATTTCCAGCAGCAAATCCTGCCCCTGTGTCTAAGCAACTGCAGGAACACATAGAATGGACAGCCTAACAATGAGTCTCAGCTGCAGGAACAAACACTCAGGAATCATTAAGCATTAGAAATAAGAGTTCTTTGTTTTAAAAAAGTGAAGAACTTATATCAAGGAACCAAAACTAATAAAGAAGTCATAATATGACTTTAAGTATAATTCATATCCATAGGGATATTTGTGAAGATATTAAATCCATAGAAAATGATCAATTAGAAATAAACAACTATTAAAATTTTGGTCATTGAAATAGAGTACTCAATAAGTGGGTCAAAGAATGGACAGAGTCAAAGAACAACTTCTTCTTCTTTTTTTTTTTTTTTGCGGTACGTGGGCCTCTCACTGTTGTGGCCTCTTCTGTTGCGGAGCACAGGCTCCGGACGCGCAGGCTCAGCGGCCATGGCTTACGGGCCTAGCCGCTCCGCGGCATGTGGGATCTTCCCGGACCGGGGCATGAACCCACGTCCCCTGCATCGGCAGGCAGACTCTCAACCACTGCGCCACCAGGGAAGCCCCAAAGAACAACTTTCTTAACCAGAATATAAAGCTAAGAAGTTCTTCCAATATGCAAGAAAAAGTGATGAAGGGACATAAACTATAGAATAAAAGTTAGAAATCATGTAAAATAGACCCAAACATTCAATCACCCATCTAATGGAGTTACTTAAAGAGATATTAGAAGTAATGAAGGAAGGTAATATATACATTGGTAACAATTTAAGGACTAACCAAGTGCTGAGTAAGATAAATTTTTAAAACTCACACCTAGGCATTATATTAACATTTCAGAAAACCAGGAATAAAGGAAACAAATCCTAAAATCTTTAGGAAAGAAAAAAAAATGATCTACAGAGAATCTCCTCAACAATGAAAAAAGGAACAAGGAAAAAAAAAAGTTAAACCTATAATTTTATACCTAACTAAACTACCATTCAGGTATGAAGATGAAACATGAAGGAATCAGTAAGTTTACCATTTATAATAACTCTTTGAAATAATTATCCCATTTAAAATAAAAATAAATATAGTAATAAGGAAGAAATGGTGAACAAATAAATCCATTAAATTACATTATTAATCCTAATTGTGTTGATTTTTTAAAACAACAATGATAATTTTAAAAATAACAATGTAGAACCAAAAGTCCAAATAATCCCAACATGGGGGAAATGGTAATGAAAGTAAATGCTTCGAGTAAAACTGAAGCATACAGAGATTTCATTTTGTTCAATGAATGTAGAGAGACACTGGTAAACTCTGAATATTAATAGAAAATATATTTAGTTGTATGTGTTAAAAATTGAATAGCAATAGCAATTACTAGAAAAACAAAAACAATTTATAATTTTTACACCATCAGGAAAAAAAGTAGAAGAAAATTGAATCAATCCAACAAAGGCAGAAAAAACTAGAAACAGTATTCAAATATATAACCCAAGGTTACCAGCCCACAAAATTTTGTAGGCGACTATTACCAGCCCTTTAAAAAATAGAAATTCATATTTTAAACAAACAAGAATGGAAAAATATGAGAAGCTACCAACCTATTTACATATGGGTCATAAGTTTTCCAAAAATTCAAAATAAGACTGCATAACAAAAGAAAAGTATAAACCAATATCACAAACATGGATGCAAAAATGCTAAATAAAATATTAGAAATGTAAATTCAGCAATCCATCAAAAGAATAATGCATTATTATCAGGCAAGTTTTATTCCAGGAATGCAAAGATAGATTTTTCTAATAATGAACAACCAATGTAATTCACTAACTTAGTCACATGATTTAGGAGAAAAATAATTTCAATGATGCTCCAAAGACTCAACTGTGGAGCTATATATATGGTTGTGTGTGTGTCTGCACGTGCACAATGTGTGTGTGTGTGTGTGTGTGTGTGTGTGTATGAAAACCAAGAACAAAACAAAGCTTCTTTAATTTGATCAAAGGTATCTACTGAACCTGCAAAATACAGCAAACATGAGACTTACTGGAAATATTGCCTTTAAGCTCAGTAACAAAACACGAATACTACTACTACTGTTCAGTATCAAACTGGACATCCTAGTCAATGGAATCAAATAAGTAAAACCATAACAGGTGTTATAAATATTGGAAAGTAAGAGACAAACTACCACTAATTACAAAGGACTTGGCAATCTACCTAGAAAATTAAAGGTATTTAAATAAAGGACTACTATAACTAAGAAGGAAGCTCAATTATATAGATGGCAAGATGCAAAATCAACATTAAAAAAATCAACAACTTTTCTATGCTATTGGCATCAATGCTTTTTTAAATGTAACTGGGGGGAAAATCACATTCCCAATAGCAACAGAAATTAAATTATAAAGTCCTTAAGAATAAACTTAATAGAAATAATTAAAGCCTCTATGGAAAAAAAATTACAAAACTTAATTTAAAAAACCATAAAGTAGCCTGAATAAGGGAAGAAATATACCACATTCATAGATGAAAACCTCAATATTTTTAAAATGTAAATTCTATTTCAAATAAATATATAATTTCAACGTAATCCTATTCAAAATACAACTATAATTTTTATGAAATTCTAAAATTTATACAAAAGACTGGATGAACAGTGGTAACTAAAGTCCTTTTTTAAAAAAAGAAATACAAAGAAAAGCAACCTGTCTAATAGATGTCAAGCATATTAGAAATCTATAGTAATTAGAACTATGAGGTATTATTGTTTAACATAAGCAGAAGAGACCTCAGAAACAGACCCACGTACAAATAGGAATTTATTATCATGTGTACTCATTAAGAGCAAAGACTCTATATTGGCACAAAAACACACACGTAAATCAATGGAACAGAACAGAGATCCCAGAAATCAATGCACACATCTACGCTCAATTTATCTATGACAAAGGAGGAAAGAATATACAGTGAAGAAAAGAGTCTCTTCAACAAGAGGTCGTGGGAAAGCTGGACAGTAATATGTAGATGAATGAAATTAGAACACTCCCTCACATATACAAAAATAAACTCAAAATGGTTTCAAGACCTAAATATAAGACATGACACCAAAAAACTCCTAGAAGATAATATAGGCAAAGCATTCTCAGACGTAAATCATAGCAATATTTTTTAGTTCAGTCTCGCAAGACAAAAGAAATAAAAGCAAAAATAAACAAATGGGGCCTAATTAAATGTTAAGCTTTTGCACAGCAAAGGAAACCATCAACAAAATGAAAAACAACCTATTTAATGGGAGAGAATATTTGCAAATGATGCAACTGACAAGGGATTAATATCCAAAATATACAAACAGCACATACAATATTGAAAAAACAAACAACCCAATCAAAAAATGGGCAAAAGATCTAAATAAGCATTTCTACAAAGAAGACATACAGATAGCCAACAGGCACATGAAATGATGCTCATCATCACTAATTATTAGAGAAATGCAAATCAAAACTACAATGAGGTATCACTTCACACCAGTCAGAATGGCCATCATTAAAAAGTTCACAAACAATTAATGCTGGAGAGGACATGGAGAAAAGGGAAACCTCGTACACTGTTGGTGGGAATGTAAATTGGTACAGCCACTATGGAGAACAGTATGGAGGTTCCTTAAAAAACTAAAAATAGAGCTACCTTATGATCCAGCAATCCCACTCCTGGGCATATATTCAGAAAAGATGAAAAAAAAAAGATACATGCACCCTAATATTCATAGCAACACTATTTCCAATAGTCAAGACATGGAAGAAACCTAAGTGTCCATCAACAGACAATTGGCTTAAGAAGATGTGGGAGATATACATATACACAAATATTACTCAGCCATATATACATATAAGAAACTACTAGAAGTAAATACAGGAAAATATGTACAACCTTGGAGTCAGGAAACCATCTGAAATAATATGCAAAAAAGGAAAAGTTATAAAAGAAAATATAATAAATTTGACTAACATCAAAATTTAAAACACCTGAATGACCAAAGCACTTTAAAAGGTAGAAGACAAGCAACATAAACAACAAAAAAGGGTTAGAATTAATAAATCATTTAAAGAAAGAAAAAACCTGAACTAATTGAAAAATGGGCCGAGGATATAAATTGGTAATTCACAGAAGAAATAATAAAAATGATCTAGCTTAATACAAACTGTTGCTCAGTCTTACTTTAACAGAGGAAATTAAAATTCAATGAGTATACTCATACATAGCTGGAGGGAATATAAGTACAAGGACAACCATTAAGAGGTGATTTTGCATAACCCATCATTCCGAAATTCTACTGTTAATATCTCCCCCAGAGAGCCACGTGCCCAAGGAAGCAAGTACAAGGATCTTCACTGGAATGTTGTTTGTAACAGTGAAAAATTCAAAAACAACCTAAATATTCATAACAACAGGAATGGCTAAATAACTAATTGTGCACCTTTTCTGTGGAAGATCATGCTGCAAGTTTCTATTGATAAAATAAGCTGGACCTGTAAACACTGACATGAAAAATTGTCTAAGCCATACTGCTAAGTGAAATAATGGATACATCATTTATGTTAAAATACATACACACATAGATACCTTTTCTATGGGCAACCTCACGGAGAAAAGTCTGGAAGCATATATATTACATTGTTAATAGTGAGTATTTCTAGAGAAAGGACTAAGATAGGAGGCATTGGAGAGGGGAATAATCAAGGGGTACTCCAGTTTGATCTATTAAGTTCTAATTTCTTAATAAGGAGAATCTACTGCTAAGGATGATTTTTTTAACGTATAAACTTTTTAATATATGTCACAAATGTGGAAGACAAGTGATGAAGTTATAATAAACTGTAAACAAAGTTGCTTTAAACGGATGAAATGAATAAAACAACACTCATTAAAATCTAGGCTATTTCTTTCCTTCTTTATTTCTTCCTTTCATTCACAGTACCAGAGAATCCAAAGAAACCACATCACACCATACCCTTTACCCTCTGGTCTTAAAAAAAAAAGAAAGGTAATCTTGGGTGGGGCTTTATTTTTTGTGGCTGTTTTTTGGATGAGGTTTAAATTACCCACCCAGGATGCTGTGATGTAAGTGCTCTTTCATTTGTAATGTGATTACTCTGGAAACAAGAGTCATCTTCTTAAGGCAATTATAACATGTGAATGTTAATTTAACAAAATAGCCCCTCTCAAGTCTTAGTTTAATAACCATTGGGAGAAGATTTTTATAATTTAAGAATTATTCATTTTCTTAGAATTTTGGCTCCCACATGGACTGTTTTGTGATAGGGTGTTAAAGGACGGGTTGAATTTGGCTTTTAGTATGAAATGTAAAACCATGAAGGCCAAATATACAAACATTTATTTCTTGATAACCACAAGTGGCCTATGATTAAGATAGAACCTGATAATTTAAGGAAAATTAACTTGTCTAAAGTGAGAACAGGGAATAAATCATGAATGTACTAATTTTTCTTTCTCCTTCCCCATTAGCCTACATTGGGCTTTAGCTCTGACATGAAAACCAGTGGGAAAACATTAACTATGGTTAATGGACTGAATGGATTTATTTAAGAAGAAATATTTAAAGAACTAAAAGCATCAAATTATCTCCACGACACATATATTGGTCACAGAGACAAAATACAAAATGCATCATAAATCTTACTTCTTCCAAAAACCCCATCTCAAGCCCCATAGAGATTGAAAGAAATGGCACATTTCCAAATCTCAAAGTCTCTTAGCCAAATTTTTACCTTTCTTTTCTCATCACCTATTTCAATATTTTCCTACCTTTCTAATTAAGGTCTATACAGGGAAGACTGTGGGCACACTAGAGCTTAGGGCCTTTTCAGTTGGTAGAATCTGGATTTGAAATCAGGTCTGCCTACTTTCAAACTGACTAAACTTGGGAAGATTATGTGCTGTTATTGTTTTTAACTTTATAGAAGATCCCTGAGGAAGGACTATATCTGAATTTGCTTTGCCAAAGTGCCTATTGATGATATAACATTGTAGGTCCTTAAAAATATGTGTCAAGTAAATGAATAATGAAAGCAAAATTCAAATGAAAATGACAAAATGTTCAATAGAATTTTAAGACAAAGAAACTTCTTTACAGTAATAGAAAAGTAATAAGTAGAAAGTTAATTTTTAAAATTAAAATGGAAGCACTGAGTTTATTATATTACATTTAAAGGAAAATAATGGAGCCTCTCTTGAAAGCCATTTCCATTTATAATAAATAAAAAAGCCAAATATGATTTAGGAAGAAACTGAATCTTAGGAATTTTCCCTGTCTTAATACAGCAGTTTCTCTGAGAAATTTTAATCACCACAACAGCCTCCAAATGTGAAGATGATTTATTCAAAAAGATCTCAACAAGGAAAAGCAAAGGATTTATGGTCCTTTAACTTCCTTTATGTAAGTTAAAATACAAGAATTGAGGAGCTTGAAGACTATGGTGCAGAGCGGGGCATCCAGAGCTCTCCCTGTGACAGCACCAACCTTCCTGGTCTTCAGCACCTACAGAGGTACCCAGCTCTACTGAGGTCATTTAAGATGCTTCCATTTGCTATTTCTAAAGGTGTTTTATGACCTCTTGCCTTCACTCCCTTCCCTCGGGGTATAAACTTTAATTAGAAAGGTAGGAAAATATTGGAATAATTGTAGAGAAAAGAAAAGTAAAAATATCGCCTAAAGACTGAACTTGGCAATGTGCTGTTTCTTCCAATCTGTATGTTTTAGAGACTTAGATTAGTACCTACCTCTGTACAGGTATAATTGATGACAGGCATGTTTCTCTGAGTTTACTGTAGGATGAGGTGAGTGGAAGGTCAGTTTTCCATGTGTAGAACTGGTCAACAGGCCCAAGCCCAAGCCTGCCTGAGATGTATTTCTTTTTTTTTTTAAATAAATTTATTTACTTTATTTATTTTTGGCTGTGTTGGGTTCTCATTGCTGCGCACTGGCTTTCTCTAGTTGCGGCGAGCGGGGTCTACTCTTCGTTGCGGTGCGTGGACTTCTCATTGTGGTGGCTTCTCTTGTTGCGGAGCACAGGCTCTAGGCACGCGGGCTTCAGTAGTTTCAGCACGAGGGCTCAGTAGTTGTGGCTCACAGGCTCTAGAGCATAGGCTCAGTAGTTGTGGTGCATATTTGCTCCGCTGCATGTGGGATCTTCCCCAACCAGGGATCGAACCCGTGTCCCCTGCACTGGCAGGCAGATTCTCAGTCACCGTGCCACCAGGGAAGCCTGATATATTTCTGCAGTTACTATATTTATAACAGTACTGGTTTGCATTTAAGATTGCATAATGCCACATGACGAGTTAAACAAAAAATACCATCTTGGAGAATATATCTGTTCTTTCTTCTAAATTCATTAAAATACTAAGAGTTATTCCAATCTTTTTAAAGTGCTTGGTTTGTAGTTAACTTTAGTAAAATGTCTTTTTCTCACTAAGTCCAAGATAAATTTTTTTTGGCAAAATGTATTTTGTGTTCCTCTGAGTATTTGGCCATGATAACAACTTAATTTTACACGATCTCTATATTTGTCAAAATGTGTAGAAATGTCTTATCATTTCTATAGTCAACAAAAAATGAAACATAGGTGGGCTTCTCTGGTGGCGCAGTGGTTGAGAGTCCGCCTGCCGATGCAGGGGACACGGGTTCGTGCCCCGGTCCGGGAGGATCCCACATGCTGCAGAGCGGCTGGGCCCGTGAGCCATGGCCGCTGGGCCTGCGTGTCCGGAGCCTGTGCTCCGCAACGGGAGAGGCCACAAGAGTGAGAGGCCCCGTTGGTGAAAGGTAAAAACTGCTTTTGAGGGCTTCCCTGGTGGCGCAGTGGTTGGGAGTCCGCCTGCCGATGCAGGGGACACGGGTTCGTGCCCCGGTCCGGGAGGATCCCACATGCTGCAGAGCGGCTGGGCCCGTGAGCCATGGCCGCTGGGCCTGCGTGTCCGGAGCCTGTGCTCCGCAACGGGAGAGGCCACAGCGGTGAGAGGCCCGCGTACCGCAAAAAAAAAAAAAAAAAACCCCACAAAACTGCTTTTGAAAAAAACCCCATAATATGTTATTTATAACTAACCAAACTTACCAACTGAGAGAAAAATTCAGCTGATTGCTATGGTAACTTTCAAGTGTTGACATATATCCAGAGCCCATCATTCTGAAATTGTTGAGAGACACTTAGCCACATTTTTGTTCACAAAATGAAAAAACTGAAGGAAGAAAGAACTCCTCAAGGTAGGACAGTTCAAGTGAGAGCAGTAGCCATATGATACAGTTCACAATCATTAAGCCCACTTTTCATTGCAGATGGGTATACCTTCATTTGCTTCATGGGAATACTACGGCAAATGACTAACAAAACACTAGAAAAGTTGACATATTTTAGTAAATTTCTTTTCTGCATTTTCTAGGGGTAAGCTTGCTGAGAATCCATCATATTCTAAAATACTCAGTTTTTAACCACTTCCAGCATAACCAATTGAATTGAATCCGGTATTTATTGAGTATCCACTCCACGTAGTCTAGCCATATGTCAAGGTTGTAGAGTAAACAAAGGAGGTATATCTCTGCCTTCAAGAGTTTCCAATTAGACAGGAATATAAAATGACAAGGTGAAAATGAGCAAACAAACAAGAAGGTATAAAATCAAGTGTGAAATGGAAAGTAATTACTTGCCAAAATGTATAGACCAAACAGTAAGTGCCCTTAAGGAACAAAGAGAAGGAATCATAAAGTCCCATTTATTACAAAGGAAAGTGTGAGGTATCAGTTTTTGTTCTTTTAATAGACTTTGAAAAATAAACAACATTTAAAGAGATACGAACACCAAAGAATTTTTTAAGTAAGGAGCTCACTAAGGTTGGTGCTTGCTAGTAAAATGGCAACTTATGTCAAGCAAGTCTCTTGTCCTGCCAAGGTCCCACTGGAAACTAAGTTAGAACTAGTCATATTTAGCATTTAGAAAAATGCCATTGCTAGAATATGATAGAATGTTCTGGTTATATTTAAAAGACAATGGAACACAACTGGAAGAAAAGAAATTGCCTAAACCATTCTATTTCTGTTTCAAGAAGATTTGGACACCAATTGAGTTCAGATCAGCTAAAGAAACAAGTTACACCATGAGTTCTCTACCAGAGGCAATTTCATCCCTCAAGGGATATTTTTTCAATGTCTAAAGACATTTTTGGTTGTCACAGCTTGGAGTAGGAGGTGCTACTGGTATCTTGTGGGTAGAAGCCAAGGATACATAAACATAAACATACTACAACACACAGGACAAGCCTCCATAACAAAGACTTATCCAGCACAAAATGTCAACTGCTTTGAAGTTGAGAAGCCCTGAGACAGACCACAAGGGCAATTGATGGTGACATGTCCTAACCAATTCATGCAGCAAAACAGGCTGGATGAAGGTAAAAAATGATGTTACAGTTATAAATGATGGAGTCATATGGAAATCCAAGCTTAGGTTACAGTCTTCTTGTGTCCCTAAAGTTATAATTCTGGTATCAAAGAAGATTTGGGAGGTCATTAAAAACAAATATTTAGTGAAGAAAACTATATAGTGGGGGAAAGACAGTCTCTTCAATAAACAGTGTTTGGAAAACTGGACAGCCACATGAAGAAGAATGAACCTGGACCACTATCTTACACCATACCCAAAAATTAACTGAAAATGGATTAAAGACTTAATGTAAGACCTGAAACCATAAAACTTCTAGAAGAAGACAGAGGCAGTAAGCTCCTTGACATTGGTCTCAGAGATACTTTCTTGGATCTGGCTCCAAAGGCAAGGGCAGCAAAAACAAAAATAAGCAAATGGACTACATCAAATTAAAAAGCTTCTACAAAGCATAGGAAACCATCAGCAAAACGAAAAGGCAACCTATTGAGTAGGAGAAGATATTTGCAAATCATACGTCCAATAAAAGTTTAACATACAAAATAGATAAAGAGCTCATACAACTCAATAACAAAAAAAAAAATCCAATTATAAAATAGGCAGAGGATCTGAAAAGACGTTTTTCCAAAGAAGACATACACATGGCCAACAGGCACATGAAAAGATGGTCAAAATCACTAATCATCAGGGAAATGCAAATAAAAACCACAATGAGATATCATTTTACAATGGTCAGAATGGCTATTATCAAAAAATCAACAAAAGACACTGCTTTGGGAAATATCCCCAGTGTTCTCCTTACTTGCTGCAAGCAAAATAAATCCTTCCTTCTCCTGTGGAAAACAACAACAACAACAAAATAACAAGTGTTAGTGAGAATGTGGAGAAAAGGGAACCCTCGTGCACTGTTGCTGGGGACGTAAATTGGTGCAGCCACTATGGAGAAAAGTATGGAGGTTCATTAAAAAACTAAAAATAGAACTACCATATGATCCAGCAATTCCACTTCTAGGTACTTACCCAAAGAAAATAAAAACACTAACTTGAAAAGACATATGCACCCCTATGTTCATTGAAGTATTATTTACAATAACCAAGATATGGCAACAACTTAAGTATCCACTGATAGATGAATGGATAAAGAAGATGTGGTACACACCTAAAATGGAATACTACTCAGCCTTAAAAAAGAAAATCTTGCCATTTGCCACAACCTGGATGGACTTTGAGGGTATTATGCTAAGTGAAATAAGTCAGACAGAGAAAGAGAAATATCGTATGATTTCACTTATATGTGGAATCTAAAAATCAAAACATACCAACCAACAAACAAAAACCCAGACTAACAAATACAGCAAATAGAGTGGTGGTTGACAGAGAGAGGTTGAAAGGCTGTGAAACGGGGGAAGTGAATCAAGAGGTACAAACTTCCAGTTATAAAATAAATGTCATGAGGGTATAATGTACAGCATAGGGAATACAGTCAATAATATTGTATTAGGTTTGTATGGTGACAGATGGTAACTAGACTTATTTTGCAATGTATACAAATGTTGAATCATTATATTGTACTCATGAAATTAAAATATTATATGTCAAATATAGTTCAATTAAAAATAATATTAGGAATGAAAAGGAGGACATACTAAAGTTTATATTTTATATAGATATATGTGTCTACATATATACATATACAAACATACATAATATAACTCAAGCATAAAAAACAAACAAACAAAAAATGCTTTGCCAAAGGTGCATAACCTGGATCTAATCATGAGGAAACATCAGACAGACCCAAAATGAGGGACATTCCACAAAATAAATGACCTGTAATCTTCAAAAGTGTCAAGGAAGGACTAGGGAAATGTTCCAGACTGAAATAAATGAAAGAGATAGATATAACTAAAAGAAATTGTGATTCTGAAACAAATCCTTTTGCTACAGAAGACACTGCTGGGAAAACCAGGAAACTGGAATGGGTTCTGGGAATTCGATGGTAGTAAAGTATCAGTGATAATTTTCTAATCTTGATGCTTGTATCACAGTTACATAGGAGAATATCCTTATTTGTAGGTAATTCACACTAAAGAATTAAGGATGATGGGAATCAGGTTTGAAACTCACTCTCCAATGGTTCCAGGGGAAGACAGTCTTTGTACTGTACTTTCCACTTTTCTGTAAGTTCATGATTGCTTAAACTTTTTAAAAAATAAACAAAACAAATGCATTTTTGGAAAAGCAAAATGTCCATGCATATGCTAGCCAAGAAATGTTTTGTTTAAAAATACAGAGACATTATAGTTTTATTTGGGACAACGTAAAACAATTCCTACCAAATCTATATGATAATCTTTTAAATCTTTTATAGCAAACATAGCCTATAAATACACAAGTACAATGTTGGCATTATGATCTTCAGAGAATATCTTATTAAATCTTGGGTCTAAATGGAATATTCCTTATCTATTTGGTCATGTGAACTAATCCATCAAGTCATTGTTAAATTACTTCAACTTTTTTTCTTATTAAATAAGATGCATACTTACTGTAGAAATTTTAAGTCACACTCATCCAAACAGAGATGACCATTGTTAACTCTTGTAATACAGTCTTCTAATGTTTCCAAAAGAATCTTAAATTAGATATTTTTGTATTTATTTTTATTTAATATATTGTTTATTAAATAGTCATTTACTTTTTCAAATTTGATGTCAGAGCAACTCAGATTCCTCCTTTTCCTAATTAGTAATATATATTGCCTCCAAGTTTTCACTACAACAAAAAAGCTGCACTCATAGAGCTGTGATTCACTAAATGTCTGCAGTTATACACTCATGCTGTATTTAAAGCCACCTCCCACTCCCCCAAGTGGTTATCATACGGTAACTACCCGTATGTCAGACCCAACAATCTTCGCCTTCAAGGACAGTCCATGCGTGAAAACCAAGGAAAAGTAAGGAGGATCCCTCCACTGTAACTTGGTCCAACTGAGATGCTAGTTCTGTCTCCCTTCCAGGCAGTGTTTCCTCAGGAGGTCTGCAGTTGCCATAGAGGCAGTGGAGGAGCTGTCCATTTGGTTCCCCAGAGGAGGCACAGAGCTTCCATGAGACTATTATACTCATTAGCTATTTTAAGAAGATAATATCAGACAAAAGTTTAATTGGTCTCCATTTTAAAGTGCATTTAACTAAAAGTTTCCATTCAAATGTACCACAAATATAAATCTACATTATTTGAACTGTAAATCACACACAGTCTGGGCTGGTCAGTGTAAGTCGTTAGAGAAGCAAGTAAAGATCTGATAACACTAATGGTGGTTAGCTTTCCGCAAAGAAAAATTTATTTTACCAGTCCCTCCCATCAGGAAACTTGGACAAGCCTCTTAGATAGCCACATCCACCAGAAGGCAGACAGCAGAAGCAAGAAGAACTACAATCCTGCAGCCTGTGGGAAAAAAACCACATTCACAGAAAGATAGGCAAGATGAAAAGGCAGAGGGCTATATACTAGATGAAGGAACAAGATAAAACCCCAGAAAAACAACTAAATGAGGTGGAGATAGGCAACCTTCCAAAAAAAGAATTCAGAATAATGATAGTGAAGATGATTCAAGACCTCGGAAAAAGAATGGAGGCAAAGATTGAGAAGATGCAAGAAATGTCTAACAAAGACCTAGAAGACCTAAAGAACAAACACCTAGAAGAATTAAAGAACAAACAAACAGAGATGAACAATACAATAACTAAAATGAAAAATACACTAGAAGGAATCAATAGCAGAATAACTGAGGCAGAAGAACGGATAAGTGACCTGGAAGACAGAATGGTGGAATTCACTGCTGCCAAACAGAATAAAGAAAAAAGAATGAAAAGAAATGAAGACAGCCTAAGAGACCTCTGGGACAACATTAAACACAACAACATTCGCATTATAGGGGACCCAGAAGGAGAAGAGAGAGACAAAGGACCCGAGAAAATATTTGAAGGATTATAGTCGAAAACTTCCCCAACATGGGAAAGGAAATAGCCACCCAAGTTCAGGAAGCGCACAGAGTCCCATACAGGATAAACCCAAGGAGAAACACACCAAGACACATAGTAATAAAATTGGTAAAAATTAAAGATGAAGAAAAATTATTGAAAGCAACAGGGAAAAACAACAAATAACATACAAGGGAACTCCCATAAGGTTAACAGCTGATTTCTCAGCAGAAACTCTACAAGCCAGAAGGCAGCGGCATGACATATTTAAAGTGATGAAAGGGGAAGAAACTACAACCAAGATTACTCTACCTAGCAAGGATCTCATTCAGATTCAACGGAGAAATCAAAAGCTTTACAGACTAGCAAAAGCTAAGAGAATTCAGCAACACCAAACAACTCTACAACAAATGCTAAAGGAACTTCTCTAAGTGGGAAACACAAGAGAAGAAAAGAACCTACAAAAACAAACCCAAAACAATTAAGAAAATGGTCATAGGAACATATATACCGATAATTACCTTCAACGTGAATGGATTAAATGCTCCAACCAAAAGACACAGGCTTGCTGAATGGATACAAAAACAAGACCCATATATATGCTGTCTACAAGAGACCCAATTCAGACCTAGGGACACACATACAGACTGAAAGTGAAGGGATAGAAAAAGATACTCCATGCAAATGGAAATCAAAAGAAAGCTGGAGTAGAAATACTCATATCAGATAAAATAGACTTTAAAATAAAGAATGTTACAAGAGACAAGGAAGGACGCTACATAATGATCAAGGGATCAATCCAAGAAGAAGATATAACAATTATAAATATATATGCACCCAATATAGGAGCACCTCAATACATAAGGCAAATGCTAACAGCTCTAAAAGAGGAAATCGACAGTAACACAATAATAGTGGGGGACTTTAACACCTCACTTACACCAATGGACAGATCATCCAAACAGAAAATTAATAAGGAAACACAAGCTTAGAATGACACAATACACCAGATAGATTTAATTGACATTTATATGACATTCCACCCCAAAACAGCAGATTACACTTTCTTCTCAAGTGCACATGGAATGTTCTCAAGGATAGATCACATCTTGGGTCACAAATCAAGCCTCAGTAAATTTAAGAAAACTGAAATCATATCAAGGATCTTTTCTGACCACAACACTATGAGATGAGACATCAATTACAGGGAAAAATACATAAAAAACACATACACATGGAGGCTAAACAATACGTTACTCTACAACCAAGAGATCACTGAAGAAATCAAAGAGGGAATCAAAAACTACCTAGAGACAAATGACAATGAAAACACGACAATCCAAAACCTATGGGATGCAGTAAAAGCAGTTCTAAGAGGGAAGTTTATAGCAATACAAGCCTACCTCAAGAAACAAGAAAAATCTCAAATAAACAATCAACCATACACCTAAAGGAACTAGAGAAAGAAGAACAAACAAAACCCAAAGTTAGTAGAAGGAAAGAAATCATAAAGATCAGAGCAGAAGTAAATGAAATAGAAACAAAGAAAACAATAGCAAAGTTCAATAGAAGTAAAAGCTGGTTCTTTGAGAAGATAAACAAAATTGATAAACCATTAGACTCATCAAGAAAAAGAGGGAGAGGACTCAAATCAATAAAATTAGAAATGAAAAAGGAGAAGTTACAATGGACATTTCAGAAATATGAAGCAACCTAAGAGGCTACTACAAGCAACTCTATGCCAATAAAATGGACAACCTGGAAGAAATGGACAAATTCGTAGAAAGGTATAACCTTCCAAGACTGAACCAGGAAGAAATAGAAAATATGAACAGACCAATCACAAGTAATGAAATCGAAACTGTGATTTAAAATCTTCCAACAAACAAAAGTCCAGGACCAGATGGCTTCACAGATGAATTCTGTCAAACATTTAGAGAAGAGCTAACACCCTTCCTTCTCAAACTCTTCCAAAAATTTGCAGACGAAGGAATGCTCCCAAACTCATTCTATGAGGCCACCATCACCCAGATACCAAAACCAGACAAAGATACTACAAAAAAAGAAAATTACAGACCAATATTAGTGATGAATATAGATGCAAAAATTCTCAACAAAATACTAACAAACAGAATTCAACAACAAATTAAAAGGATCATACACCATGATCAAGTGGGAATTATCGCAGGGATGCAAGGATTCTTCAATATACGCAAATCAATCAGTGTGACACACCACATTAACAAACTGAAACACCATATGATCATCTCAATAGATGGCGAATTCATGCATCTATTGATGCAATAGATGCAAAATTCAACACCCATTTATGATAAAAACTCTCCAGAAAGTGGGCATAGAGGGAACCTACCTGGACATAATAAAGGCTATATACAACAAACCCACAGCAAACATCATTCTCAACAGTGAAAAACTGAAAGCATTTCCTCTAAGATCAGGAACAAGACAAGGATGTCCACTCTTGCCACTATTATTCGATGCAGTTTTGGAAGTCCTAGGCATAGCAATCAGAGAAGAAAAATAAATAAAAGGAATACAAATTGGAAAAGAAGAAGTAAAACTGTCACTCTTTGCAGATGACATGACACTATACATAGAGAATCCTAAACTTGCCACCGGAAAGCTACTAGAGCTAATCAATGAATTTGGTAAAGCCACAGGATACAAAATTAATGCACAGAAATCTCTTGCATTCCTATACACTAATGATGAAAAATCTGAAAGAGAAATTAAGAAACACTCCCATTTACCATTGCAATAAAAAGAATAAAATAATTAGGAATAAACCTACCTAGGGAGACAAAAGACCTGTATGCAGAAAACTATGACACTAATGAAAGAAATTAAAATTGATACAAACAGATGGAGAGATATATCATGTTTTTGGATTGGAAGAATCAATCTTGTGAAAATGACTATACTACCCAAAGCAATCTACAGATTCAATGCAATCCCTATCAAATTACCAATGGCACTTTTTACAGAACTAGAAAACAAATCTTAAAATTTGCATGGAGACACAAAAGACCCCGGTTAGCCAAAGTAGTCTTGAGGGAAAAAAACGGAGCTGGAGGAATCAGGCTCCCTGACTTCAGACTATACTACAAAGCTACAGTAATTACATATATACAATGGAATATTACTCAGCCATAAAAAGGAAAGAAATTGGGTCATTTGTGTGGACATGGATGGACCTAGAGACTGTCATACAGAGTGAAGTAAGTCAGAAAGAGAAAAACAAATATAGTATATTAACGCATATATGTGGAACCTAGAAAAATGGTACAGATGAACTGGTTTGAGGGCCAAATTAGAGACACAGAGGTAGAGAACAAAAGTATGGACACCAAGGGGGGAAAGTGGCTGGGGGGTGGGGGGTGGTGATGTGATAAATTGGGAGATTGGGATTGATATGTATACACTATTATGGATAAAATGGATAACTAATAAGAACCTGCTGCATAAAAAAATAAATAAAATTAAATTAAAAAAAAAAAAGAAAATTTTATTTTATAACCTGAACTAATAACGAGGAGAATCTGACATAAAACAATGGGTGGCTCAGAGTTAACTCAATTCCTCTCCTGGAATCACCTTACAGTCCTTGTTGTATTTATGGTGGCTGGGCCTTGTCCACCACGCCACCATTCCCTACATAGGATTACCGTGCACATATTAATAATATAATATTTTTTTATTATTATATCACACAAAATATGTCAATAACATATTAAAATTAACTATTAATATATTAATATAGTATTAAAATAATAAAACATCTTTTCTGAGGTTTAACAAGTTAAAATGGCTTTGAATATTGCTTACTTTTTTGACTCTGATAATGTATTTATGGGCAAATTTTTTTTTTATTTCATAGTGAATTCTGTATACAAATCAACACTACCAAATATTAGGAAATCCATGAGGGAAAAAGTATTTCATGAGCTTGCACCCTGTTTCCTAAAACGTGAGTTTCAGATAAGCCCAAATTTTAGATGACAAGAAGTCAGACCATGTCTTAAGCAAGAATTTAAAAAACAGCATATCTATACAACAGGAATAATAATAGTTATTTTTATACCATGCACATTAAGCATGTAGCATAGATTCTGGTATGTTGGGAGCACTCAGTAAAAACTTTATTATTATTCTGTCTTTATTTTCTTCCTATAGCCAATAGCTATAATAGTTATATTAAAATGAACATTAATGCATTAATGATTGTCATATTCACATGACAGTTTATAGATCAGGTCTTACTGATGTCATCATTCTTAATTTGTCTTTCAGTTTAATTGGGCTGTAAGTAGAAAATTACATAGACAATTGTTTCTATAGTTGGGTCCAGACCATACACAGCAAAGGAGGTTATTTGTAACCTTCAGTTTGATATGAACCAAATTAAACAAATAAATCAAACACTATTAGTGAGGAACCTAAGTTGGGTAAAAGAAATTAATTACACACCATCATTGTATAGAATCTTTCCAAGAATATTTGAGAAAATGGTATCCAATCCATCCCACATACATATTTTAAATCCACATTTTATAGCTCTCCTTTTAAATAAAGCACTCAAGAAAACTTTCTGGAATTTAGCTGAGGATTTTATATAACCAAATTCTGACTTTTTCCTGGTATATTAAACACCCTTTACAATCACTGTACTTACACAATGTTCTTCCAGTCTCTTAATGGAGTAGACACTATTCCCGCTTAAATCACCAAATTCCAGAATAGAAAAACAAATATTAAAAACTGAGAAGAGAGTCAAGTCAGACCATCTCCTTGTTCCCAAGCATCTAGCCTGACCTCCCATGTAGAGTGGTAATTTATGCTTCAATCTCTGCTCTGTTGTACAACAATCTAGGAGAAATGGCAGTTCCCTCCTCCAAAATGGGTATTTCTCAGAGAACGACTGGGAATTGAAAATAAATCTGGAGGTTGAAAGTTAATTACTGACAGCAAATTATCCTTTATGAATAACAACTTTCTCCATAACATTAATAAAAGTGTCTTGATTTATGTACCTTTCATGTATATTCATGTTGAAAGATGTTCGAAGACTGGCTGAAGCAGGAGAAATAACAGAAAGAGGGTTCTGAAAAGAAGGGAAAGAGGAAAGAATGAGGAATAAGCCCAGGAAAGCATGGAAAGTTGATTAGGAAGCCTGACAGAGAAGGTCCTCCTGTGAGGGAGGGGACAAAACTCACACATATCAGGGCCTGAACTCAGGTTGGGAGGGAGAAAGGGGAAACAGAATCCCCACCATCACAGTGTGAGTATGGAAGGGAGGGTACAAGGGATGGTAAAGAAGCAAAGACATGAGAATGTACTCATTTTGGCTGTTTAAAGAAAGTAGGGCTACAGAAGGAGAAGGTGATGAACTCGCTGAATAATGCATTGCTAGTCAAATCGCCAAATAGAAGTTGGAAATTAAGCATAGTTGTGCTATTATTCACACTTACATTCTAATTAACAGAATTACATATAACGCATAGGCTCACTTTATCTGTGGGTTTGAGAGAAGTAGAGGGAACTCATTCACTTGTGCCCAGCGTACGAAAAAGAACACTTGGAAGGACCACCGAAGTGACAAAGCACCACTCTCATCTCAGCACATTCCTTGCAGGACCCAACAACAAAAGATGGTGTGAAATGCTTACTGCCTACCTACACTCTGGGTAATCTTTCAGGAGTGGCTTCTTCCAAGAAAGGCCTTGTTCAGAACAAAGCACAAGAATGTTAGCACACAAGGTCTGGGTGAGGTTTCACTCACATCACTGCTCCCTACCCGTTCACAAAATGTTTCTGCTCTCAGACAAGTGAGAAGCAGCTGAGCATCACAGGCACCAGGCGCCACCCTCACAAGACCCCTTGCAGGACGCACGCACACCACACACCACACACCACTCTCCAACTGGCCTCCCTCCATCCCCTAGAATAACAGACAGAATTGATGAGGAGAGAGGTGCTGGTGTCCCGAAAAGCCCAACATCTGGAGTGCCAGAGGCAGGAGGAGACAGAGAAACCATGAGCTTTTAAACAACAAGTATCTTGGGAAATAACCCAAGACAGATAATGCTCTGGATTCCAGGAAGATATGCAGCACGATGCTATGGCTTGTCTATGAATTCACAGATTTGAATTCATAAGCCATACGACTTCGAGAAGGACAGACTTTCTGGGTCTCAGCTTCCTCATCCCTCCTAAAAAGCGGTTGGAGTCAATCATCTCTTAGCATCTATCAGTATCTAAAGATATTATGGTAAAACAATTTTTTCAGAATAATCCACGAACTGAGCAGATCGCCCAAAATTTGAGCCCTGGTACCGTTTTCCTGGATCAGTTTAGCCCTATAACCCTAATGAGCCTCAGCAGTTTTAGGAAGTAGTGATCAGAAGCAAGGATTCCTGACTCCAGCGCCCCATTTTATCCACCTGCCCCTGCTCCCCTACCCTCGTGATGCAGTCGTATATGTGTCCATTTTGGATATCAATTTCTGTTCTGATAATAACATTACTCGGGAAATACACGGCCATCAAGATGTTCCTGGCATTTCAGTGATTAGGCAGAATGGATTATGCAGCCTTGTTTCCACAATTCTAATCAAGCAAGGTCCCTCCTAGGAAATCCTATCAAGCTACTGACGAAGAAGTATGTGGACTTTTCTTTTTAATAAGAGCCTCTAGGTGTGCCAAACGTTTAGAAGTCAATAGGCAATACTTGAGAACAATAGGAGGAAAGGAAAACAATGCTTTTTTTCAAAATGGAAGTGGCCTGATTTTCTTCTGATTATTAAGATTTCTACCACATATTGTCAAATTGCCTTTCAGGAAGCTCGTCCTAGCTGATTTTCCCACCAGCATTCCATAGCGACCACTTCATCACACCCTCACCATACAGGTATTGGATTCTGTTGTGTCTTTGTCAATGCATTGGTTGAATTAATACTATCTTCTTATTTATTTATTTATTTTTAAAATTTATTTATTTATTAATTTATTTAATTTTTGGCCTCGGGTCTTCGCTGCTGCACGCAGATTTTCTCTAGTTGCTGAGAGTGGGGGCTACTCTTTGTTGCGGTGGGCGGGCTTCTCATTGCAGTAGCTTCTCTTGTTGTAGAGCACAGGCTCTGGGCGCATGGGCTCAGTAGTTGTGGCTCACGGGCTTAGCTGCCCCGCAGCATGTGGGATCTTCCTGGACCAGGGCTCGAACCCGTGTCCCCTGCATTGACAGATGGATTCTTAACCACTGTGCCACCGGGGAAGCCCCTACTATCTTCTTTAAATTTGAACTTTTAATTATCAATGGGGTTAAATAGTTTTTCACACACTTACTACAAATTGTTTATTTATGCCATTTGTCCATTTTTCTATTGTCGTGTCTCTTGCTTTATTCATTTAAAAGAGCTCTTTGTGTTAAGGATATTTGTTTTTAATTTATTTTGTCACAAATATTTTTGCCCAGATTGCTGTTTGCATTTTAACTTTGTTCATGAGGTGGGTTTTTTTTCGTGTATAAAAGTTTTCATGGGGCTTCCCTGGTGGCGCAGTGGTTGAGAGTCCGCCTGCCGATGCAGGGGACGTGGGTTCGTGCCCCAGTCCGGGAAGATCCCACATGCCGCGGAGCGGCTGGCCCCGTGAGCCATGGCCGCTGAGCCTGTGCGTCCGGAGCCTGTGCTCCACAACGGCAAAAAAAAAAAAAAAAAAAAAGTTTTCATGGAGTCAAATATTTTAGTCTTTTGTTTTACTGCTTTTTTCCCTTGCGTAGGAAGGTCTTTCCCACTCCACCAATATGTATATATTTTTCAAGTATATCACTTTCAATTTCTACACTTAAATTTCTGATGCATCTAGTATGTATTGGTATAAGTGGTGACATAGAGATTTCATTTCAATTTTTTCCAGTTTTTTCAACCCCATTGACTGAAAACTCCATATTTTCTTTTCTGACTTGAAGTGTCTCTCCTTTCTAACACAAAACTCTCATATGTAGGTCTCTGGAGTTCTGACTATTTTCCTTTGATCTCCTCATCTGATGTGAACTGATTCTGACACCACTATCAAAAGTGTTTTTAATGAGTGTGATTTCAAAATTCATTTTATTATGTGGTGAGGCAATGCTCCCAACTGGTACTTCAAAAATTTCCTGGCTATTCACATAAGTTTCTTGCTCCAGAAGCACTTAGTCACTTGAAGTGAAGTGTTGAATATACGTAAGTATTTTTCAAAATGCACAAACTTGTAAAAGCAAAGAATTTTATAGGCAATATCCATCACTCCCTTTTAGAAATATATCTAAAAGACTGATCAATGCTGGGTTTTTTTTTGGCCACACGGCTTGCGGGATCTTAGTTCTCCAACCAGGAATTGAACCCATGCCCTCAGCAGTGAGAGCAGAGTCCTAACCACTGGACCACCTCAGAGTGTGGGTGGTGGTGAGGGTCAGGAATTTTCCAGCCCACAAGATGCATATTTGGTTGGCTCATAATGGCCAAGACAGATTTAAGTGTGATGAAAATGTATGTATATAGTGCATCCTCTTCATCACATTATTCTTAAAAACATTAAAATTATCATATAAAATTATCATATATGATAAAAACATTATCATATGTTTTAAAAACTTTAAAATTATCATATAAAATTATCATATATGATAAAAACATTATCATATGTTTTAAAAACTTTAAAATTATCATATAAAATTATCATATATGATAAAAACATTATCATATGTTTTTTAAATTATCATATAAGAAAAGAATGCAGCTTACGAGTTCCCCACCATTCATAAAGCTATATGGACTTGTTGCAACAAATCAGTCATTGAGCCTTTCAGTCACATTAATTTCCTCTGCCTTCCTTTAGACCTTGTTTGTCAGGCCCTACCTTGTTTTCAGCCTCTAGGGTCCCCTTTCCCCACAGCAAGAGTTGCTTTATCACCCCATCTCTGATCTCCTGAATCAGTCACTCACCACCCAAAACCAGGTGAGTGCTCCCACAATCCCATTCACTCACTAGTCACATGGCATTGAAATTGCCATTGTTTTTACCTGTAACCCAGTTAGAGACTAGAGATAATATGATATACACTATTGTACCCAATCCCTAGCTCAGTGCCTGACACAGATGAATCTCAATAAATATTTAGCGAGTCGGTGAACACGACGAACTAAATGTGAAGCAGGAGGGACACAAAGAGCTCCAGCCCAGGACTCTGGGATTTAGTATCATCTCAGTCGTTTTGACATTGCATTACAGAGTCTCTAGGACTGTTCCTCCTCCAGAACTATTCTGCCCCTGAATCCCACCTCCCGGCTCTCCCCGCTGGTCCTGCTGACAGGCTTGCCCAAACGCTGACACCCTACCTGGGTCAGAACACAACCCTGCCCCACCTGCCTTCCAGGACACCCCATAACCTCATGTTAGATCCTCAGAGGCCAGATACTAGCTTGAACCACTCTTTGTCATCTAAGGCCACACCATTTGGATCCTGTGTTCTACCTGTTGCCAGTTAGCATGGGCCTTGCCTGACGGAGCCTAAGATACGTTCTTCAGGATGAGTGGATTGAACGGATCTCACTCTGGAAACGGTTGTGTTCACACAGCTCAAATCTTTTTCATTGTCACACAATAGTAATGATAGTACTGTTGAAGTTCAACTCCTATGAAAGTTCTGGGAACAGAACTTGAAATAATAATCCAGATATAAATCAGATTGCAGGGTTTTAACCATACATTTATGCTACGTGGAAAAACAAGAGCTCTTTTTCTTTTCTCTAATCTCTCTCTCAAAAGGACAAAATTCTTTACTTTCTGAGAAACCACAAGTCACTTTCATCTGGTTTTCCCCCAGTCCTCTCCTCTATTTGAGCTCAGTGTTTCACGTGTTCATTTTGGTGAGATTCCATTGCAATACATCACCAGGAACACATGTGTTCCACCGGGACCTTATTCCCTGGAAGATGTGAATGGTGATGTAAATAACAGCCTCATTGGAATTTGAAGGAAGTAGTGCAGGAAAGAAAGCTACGGTGAAATAAGGCAAAATCAAGCAACTATAATCAATATTTCCTCCTGGGGTAATGTGGGTAGTATTGATGCTGATAGGGAACTTCAACGGTATTCATCAGCTGGAGCTGTCAGCAGAACATTAATTAAATGGCAGCTGTTGCTTTACCACTTGTAGGGGAGGAGAGCAACTAACTCCAAAATAGATTTCCAAGGATAAGAGCATTTCCAGCTAGTAAACCAAATAAGAGCTTGGTTGTGTTTTGTTTTGTGTTTGTTTGTTGTTTTTGTTGTTTTTTATGAGTTTTGCAGCACATGAGTGAAGAGATGAGGAGCAATTAGACTTGTGTCAATAGTTATGCATTTGGGGCTTCCCTGGCGGCGCAGCGGTTGAGAATCTGCCTGCCAATGCAGGGGACACAGGTTCGAGCCCTGGTCTGGGAAGATCCCACGTGCCGCAGAGCAACTAGGCCCGTGAGCCACAACTACTGAGCCTGCGCGTCTGGAGCCTGTGATCCGCAACAAGAGAGGCCGTGATAGTGAGAGGCCCGTGCACCGCGATGAAGAATGGCCGCCGCTTACCACAACTAGAGAAAGCCCTCACACAGAAACGAAGACGCAACACAGCAAAAATAAATTAATTAATTTTTAAAAAATAGTTATGCATTTAAAGTAAGAGTTCTAGTCTGTTGTTGGGAATATACATATATCATGCTAATCACAGCTACAGAGTCTAGCTTCCACTCAGTTAAGCATTCATTACTCTCTGATGCTCTAATGAACATTTAAGATGTCTATTGATTTTTAACTTGTAATAAAAACAATATGTGGTCATTAAAGGTTTAAAGAATACTGAGAAGCAGAGAAATAATCACCCATGGTCAGTGATTGTCACTCCCATGTTTATATAAAAAAATTATGTTCAGTCCAATTACTGATCAAAGCTGCTCAGTAATGTTTCCTTCCTCAGTTCCATGACACTTAACAGATTCAACTTATTGAGCACTTGTTTTATGAAACATGGCTCTAAAAAAAGTCCCAAGTCATACCTGAATCTATATATCACGTTCATTATTTAAATTTACATGTAAATATTTATCATAGAATATTTATTATAATCTTTCACTTTTTGTTGAGTTGCTATTGCTTACAGAAATCTGTGCTATAGTATTTGCCATTAGTGATTTTCATCTTGGTAAAGTTCATTTAACCAGACAATGTATATAGATTTTTCCCAAGGTGTAAAAAAGCCTTCTCTATAGAAATGTAAACTTACAGAATCAATCAGAAAATTAATTCCATAATGCAACCTAAAAATGTATACTTTAAGAGATCTTTGGAGTACGCTGACCCTCCAGCCAGTCACTTCCATGGGACAGACCAGCTTGTTTCTAATGCACCTGCTGCTATAGAAGAAGTGAAGTGATCAATCCCTTCCTGTTGTTGCTGAGGTCATGAGAAGTTAGGGGGTAGTAAGAAAGTCCAGAGATGGGGAAATCCCAGGGAAAATGGTGAACACAGCCAAACTCACAGGGTTAGGGGAAAAGTCAAGGACTGAACGAGAGAGTAGAGTTTGTGGTTAGAATTTCCACATAAAGGTAAAAAGATATGTGCCCAAAAGTAAGACAGGAAATTTTATAACGGTCCACAAAAGAAAGACTGGATAAAAGAAACAAAGTCACTGGGGAAAATGGAACACTTTGGAACAGTCTCTAAGAGAATGGGTTGTCTCCAGTTGGCACACTTATTGGGAAAATAGAGAATGCAAGGACCCCATCTCCAGTCAAGCGGCAAACCAGCTAGTGGGATCTCAGAGCACCAAGGCCAGCTGCCACAAGACCCCTGATGCTGAAATAGGGAAGCAGCTGCCACTCAACACCTTACATTCTCAGAGTTGGCTCCAGAACAGCAAAGTGATTAAGAGATTAAGAGCACAAGCTGAGGAGTCCAATTGCCTGCACTCAAATCGCAGGTCTGCCACCTGCTTGTTGGAGGGCCTTGGGCAGCTCCCTCAGCCTCCTTATCTGTACACGTAGAGTGTACGAGTATCTGCCTCACTTCTGCCTTGCTAGTGCCTAACACATAGAAAGCAGTCATTAAATATTGGCTACTTTGTTGTTTATTATGATCATGTGATAGAAAAGGTAATAGACTCAGCCTCAGAGGACACTGTAACTTCTACCAAGCGACCTCTCTTCCTTCATCCTGGTACCTTCTTTAAAATGAAGAGATTGTATTAGATAACTGGTTCTCAACCCTGGATGCACATTAAAATCACATAAAAGCTTCCAAAATAGATCAACACTTGGGCACGCACTCAGGCCAGCTTGAATCAGAACCTCTGGGGCACTGCCTGGACATCTGCATTTTCAAAGCATCCCAGGTGACTCTGACACACAGGGAGTGTTGAGAACCGCAGACTAGATGACCTGATGGTCCCGAGTGAGCTCAGAGTCTAGAGGTTTCCACTCTCTTTGGTATGGGTGGCTCCAGGACCAAAGCTGTATGATCACAGACAGTGTGAGACTCAGAGCCCCCATTCCTGCTGGAAGTCAGACCAGCTGTGGCAATGCCAAGAGAACTAGGAGGTCTCACAGAATGTCTGAATTATCATGCGGTTTGGGTGCCAAGAGGAATTTAGAATAATTGAATGAGAAAAAAAATACTTCCAGAAGCCAACCAGTGAAGCCCTTTGTCTCCAAAGGATATAGCACTAATCCTTTCCCTCCTTTGACACTGTTACACCTTTTTACATAAAGACAGGGAGGACAAAAGGGAAATTCTTTGTTTGTCGTAAGGAAGTCAGGAGAGATCATGTGAATGAAAAAGAGTGCCTTAATGAAATATAATACATCACGACCTTTATTTTGGATTAAATAGGTCTATGCCACAGAGCAAAGAGTGTATTTGCTTCAGGAAGGTGTTTAGCCTGTCAGGAAAGTAGCCTACAAGTCCTGTGTGCTGACCAGTAGTGAGCATGTAGGAGCGGGGCTGGGGTGTGCTACATAGTTGTGACAAGATGCCGTTTGTAATTCATAGAATAGAATTTCTCAGAAGGTAGAGATTCTTTCTGTTATGTGTTTATTTCACGTGAAACATTCACCTTCTTGGGATATTAAATCCTACCACCTGGGATATTTGATACACAGGAAAAGTAGAGTATTTATGGCCACTGGCGTGAGAAAAAGCAAAGCATTATCTGCTCCATCAAAATTGTATTAGAACTGCTCTCCTTTTACTTCAGATAGTACAAAAGTCAAGTGTCATGCAAGTAAATAGAAACTCAAAAATTCCAATTATATCCAGAGAGTCAGATTTTTGGCCTCATTGGAGACGACTCGGATTTGAATAAAGATAAAAGAATTAAATAGAATAATAAAATATCTCACGTCATTGCTCCACTGTAGCAAACCACTGGCTGAAAAGTATCAGGTAATTTTCCTTAAACTACAGCCAGCTCTGTTTCTCAGAAGGAACAACATGCTGTTAGGCTGACAACTCACTCCCTAAACAAAGTCATTGGGAGTCAATAAGGCTCTTATACAGAATGAGACTTTCTGTCCCCTTCCTCGGTACCTCCCCCTTACAACAACCTTACACACACCACCGAAGGCTTCTTCCAGCTTTATTGCTACCAACAGCTGGAATAAGTATGTTGCAGGACTCTCTCTTGAACCACTTAACAAACGGAATGCCCATGACCAAGGCAGAGATCTGCAGAGCATTTCTTTACAATAGGAGGGGGAGTTCTAACTTGTCAACAGGAGCAAAAACAGACCAAAACCCCCAATGGCATCAAGGGATCTGGCTACAAGAGCGCCCATAACAGATCATAAATCCAAACGCTCCACGTGTTCCTTCTCCAGAGAATCATCTCAGCAGCGTAGAAGCCGAGAACCACGCCGTGCCATCCACCACTGTGGAAGAAGAGCTTCTGTGTTCCAGGGCCCCAGGCCTAGCTCTTCCTGGGTCGCCCAGCTCCGCAGGCCATTACAGCTTCTGGCTCTACTTCAGGACCCTGGAGAAGAGCCCCATTGGCCTTTTGACCCCAGATCTCCTTGTTCTTTGCTCTTAGTGAATCTTTTCAGACTGCAGGGTCACATTCGAATGTGCAGGGTCACATTCGACACCTTTCACCAAAACGTCTCACAGTCACCTAGGTAGAGGTCCTCCTTGAACAACTGCCTGCATTACAAGAAAGTGGTGAAAATATGGGCTAAATAAGATCGAATTTCCTGGGTTAGAATCTCAAATCTACCACTGAGCAAGTTACTTATCATCTATAAACCTCATTTTTCTAATCCATAAAACAAGAGATAAAAATAGTGCCTCATCGGGCTGTTATGAGAAGTAAATAAAATCATTCAAAGTGCCTGGCACAGAAAAATCTCCAGTACGTGATATTACTGGCAGCATGCATATATACTAAATAATTATGCATAGCTCTACAATACATACATTAAGTAGATAATCTATATTATATGTAGCTGTTATTATCATTATATTATCTATTATATCACTATATAAGAATTGGGATTCAGATGTCCCAGTCACTAGTAGGAACACCTGGCACGCTGGGCAACGATCTATGGAATGAACAGAAGATAGAAGGTGGGGATTTGTCACCAAAGTTGAGGGGCCCCCGAGGAGTGAATTCTACCAAAGCAGCTGCCTTCCTTAAGGACCAAACAACAGGCTGTGACCAAAGCAGTTGGTCTGGCGGTGTCCAAACCAGAGGATGAGATCTATCAAGACAGCATGTGAAAGTTAAGCTTATATGTAAAGGCCCCTCCCTTGTCCAAATTCCAGGCTGCCCGTGAAGCATGCGTCACTCACTAAACAGTTAATGAAACACAAAGAGCCTTGAATATCTCAAGTGTCACATTTCAAGACTTATAGAATAATTAGGAAAAATCTGAGCTGGCAAAACTCTTCCTGGCTCGTGCTGGCAAGCAGACCATCTTTGTTTTCCATTAGTGTGTGTTGTCGTCACAGTAACTGCAAGGCTCCAAATACAGGCCCGGGGTGTCATTTCCTCATGTACTTAGGCTGCCACACTGAAATAGCATTATGAACTCAGCAATGCCTCTTCCTTTCCTGTGGTATCTCAGTCAAAGAAGCAGGCCCTAAAAGGAGTTACTTAAGACATAAGTATATTAAAGACATATAAAGAAAAATAAAGTCCATTTATCCCTATTACTGTATCGCCTATGACTCATGTGTGTGTCGGGGGGGACCTTATTTTTGCAAAGATCTTTTATATAAACAAGGCAAGTTGGCAGTAATTTGATTGTCTTGGTGATGTCAGCAGTCTACTGTTTTCAATCAAATTGCCTTTTGGCTTTAAATCTGTAGCAAATCATTTTTTAAAGAATGCATTTGGCCAACTCTGATATGCCCATTTCATGGCTTTCTTTCACCTTTTCCTTACAAAGATAAGCAGCAGATAATTCACTTCTTCAAAATAACTTGGAAAGATTGAAAGATTGCAATTACAATTATTGAAAAAGAAAAAAAAAAAAAAAGACTATTTTCAAGTGTAGACATATAAAGTCCTTGGCCAGTAAAGCAACAATTGTTTTCATCTATGTTTTGGTGAAGGAGGTAGGTGACAGCATTTAAGCAAAAAAGCAAAACCAGACAAATCCCTGAACCTTAAGGGTTCAATGAAAGTCAGACCACTTGAGATAAGTTCTGCATTAGCTTTAAAAATTCTTTTTAAAGTCTGTCTTTCACAGACCTCAGAAACACATAAATCACACAATATTATGCACATTGACGCCATTTCCCAAAAAGGAAACGCAACACCAACGTTCTTTTGACTTTTCAGTGCTGCTGTGGCTTAAACAAAGCTCTCACGGACTGGAGCGCTGGTTAATATCGTGTTTCTTCATCTCTTTCCTGGGAGTTTCTCAAGTTCTGCAATCAGCTGGTCAACAGCCAACTGGAGCTGCCCAATTCATGCTGGACTTTCCTTATTCTAAGTTCTTACACAACTTGCTGCCTATCCTTTGAAATTACACTGCCTCAGCTACTACCATGGGGAAAGTCGTATTCTGCCTGCAGCCTTTTCTCTTCTCTGATTAGCTAAAGAGGAGGACCGACCATTTAAGGAAAAAAGAAGAACATAAGCCAATATGTTTTCCTGAGGTTCCCATATTTTTGCCCTAGAACCTTTATAATGTATTCTATAAAGCCAGGAAAATTCTTTTTCTTCCTTCCTTTCTTCTTTCTTTCTTTCTAAAACAAGGTCTTCATTAGAGAATGATCATTCCGAAATTCAGTTTGCCTTATCTTTTAGAAACTTATCCTTTCAATTGTGAAAAATAAAGCAAAATGGACAGGTCTAAACTGTGAGTACCCTACATAAGCTAGTAGAAGTTACCAAGAAACTTCTCCACTTTGAGTGCTTCATATATTTTTGTTAAGTTAAATATACAGAATAGTGAGCACCCCATAATATACTCATACATCTTTATGAGGTAACACTCTTTTTTTGCCTTGGAATATACTTTCTTGCCATGTTTAAGAGGAATGACTAGGATTAAGGGCAATGAGTAGCAAGAATTCACTTGTATTTGGTGAGGCTGAAGCTCGTGTGAGATGACCTTTTTTGGTCTTTTCATTTTTATCTGTTACTAGGCTAGTAAAACAAAACAAAACATCTAAGGGAAGAAATAAAGAATGATAAATTTAATAATATATCCCTCCTTGGAAGAGGAAGTCTCCCAGCGTAGTCGGCTATAAAAGAGATACCCAAGCACTACGTATAAACACACTTTATCTCCAAGTGCAAATATAGAAACCATGGAACGGTCTATGCTGTGGGTGATTTCTTGGCCTTTTTAGTAATAATTCTATAAGACAGCACACTGCTGAGTGATAACGGAGGGATTGAAACATAAATTCCATACTAAATTATTGGCTGGAGCTCAAACTATGTCTGCTTGGAGTACACAGCAGCAAAGTATGTCCCTGACAGGATTCCACATTTAAACAATACATTCTTCTGTCTTTCCTATGATCTATGAACCTGATTTTACAAACCGTCTGTATCTAAGATTTTTGTGTGCAACAAAGATTAAACTAAACAGATAACTATATTTAAGGTGTACTAATAAAGCAAGAATAGCATAAAATTATTGAAAAGTCTATTGGGCAACTGTAAGTTTTATCAACTTGTTTAATCTTCAGAACAACTCTCTGAGGAAGCTAGTATTATTACCCTCATTTTAGAGATGAGGAAGCTGAGGCACAGAGAGTAACTTCCCCAGGGTCATAGTGAGCTGAAACCTGAATTCAGGCCGTCTGACTTGCCTATGCAATTAGCCTTTCCTGCCTCCTCCATCTGAATGACACATCCAGCTCAGATATAAGGAAGCAAAACACATTTTATTAGCTTATCTTTCATTCTACTGCTACATATCTTTAAAATAATTAATGTATAAACAAATGTATGTTGCAGGCTTTCAGATATTATTTTTCTAATAAGCTGTTACCAGCCTGTTTTCTCTTAAACCTGTCTGCTGAAATAGATCTCAGCCTGAGCTCAACCCTTCACTTCCCATGATGCTGCTGTTTTAAAACCCACATGTTAGAGAGGGGACAAATTAATGAAGATGTCAATTAAACAAGCTCTGTAAAATCTTATTTCTTAGGGCAACTGTTTTGTGAAGAAATGCTCATCTTCCAAAACAGACAATTAGCATTAGTTGAGAATGAGTATTTTACCACAAAGTGTCACTTCTAAAGAATAAGTAAAAATTATAACCACTGGGAAATCATTGCTAAATGAATATATTAAATATTTCATAAGTTTCTTTGAGAAAATCCCATAGTGATTCTTGGTGAACACCCATTTAAAAGAGTAATTTTAACCTCCTTGGCCGTCTTAAAATGTAAAGAGAATTCTTTTCTTTTGATGAACACGGAAAAATATTAGTTCAGAATCATGATTCATGCTTTATCTCACACAGTAAGGCTACAGGTTTCAGGAGTGATTTAAAATAAAACTGAGAAATGGCTCTTTTTAAAATATTTACGGAAAAATAAAAAGGGATAATCATGATATTTAAATATTTTAATGTTCAAGGCCAGATTTTAATCCATGATGACCCACAAATGGAAGGAACCATGACTTAAATGTATAGTACCAAAGGTAACTATAAATAGAATCCGGTACCAGAAGATGATAAAAGTATACGAGTTATAGTATTTAGAGCTCTAGGTGTATACACAGGAGATGCATGTATAAATATATATATAGTCTTTATATATCCGCCTTCCTATTTCATTCCCACAAGGTACATCGTCTCCACAATCAAGTACACGAGCGTAGTCACAATTACTTGTAATTTTTCTGTACTCGGTAAAACTATGAAGACCATCCTTGAGAAATTTTTGAGACAAAAAGCTATTAACCACACTTACAGTTGCTTGTCTTGATTTTATACTTACCTATACTTTCTCACATGCTCACCATTAGAAATCCAGAGACAAAAATGTTCATAGAACATCCACAAGGTACATGGGGCCGAACCGCTCCAGAGCCAAGGGATGCTTAGGACAATGCTTTGTACCTGGTCACCTTCATAAAACTGTTCTGAATTTAAAGACGTAAACCCTGCTCCAAAGGACCCTAATTCTAACAGAGCACCAAACAGCCCAAACTAAGAAGGAATCACTTCTAAATGGTATGGTCCGGGAAATCATTGTGAAAGTGGAAGTCACTGATCTGGGTTTTAAACAGCGGACAAAGTCTCTACAGGAGAGAGGAGGAAAAGTGTTCCAGGCAGGAGGGAATGAAAGGGGCAGAGGTGGAACATTGAAATATGCAGTGTGTAGGTGTTTGGAGAAGGGCCCAAAATCTGAACTATCTGAAGCAGAGGGACACTTGTTGTTGAGTAGTGGGAGCTGAGACTGGAAAAGTTAAGTACATGCCAGATGATGGAAGGTCCTCAAAATACCCAGCCTAGGTGTTTGGCAGCGACTAGTTGCAAAAGATAAGCGAGGAGTAGGAGAGACGAGCATAAGAAAATTAACCCCAGGGTCATGGGCAAGGTGGTCTGGATGGCAACGAGGGGTGGAAGGGGAGCAGCGCTGTTATCATACAGACCAAGGATGAAGGGAACAGACCTTAGGGTGGTGGGAGAAACGGCAATGGGCTCTCTTATGGTCAAGGGTCAAAACAACACAGACGTGAGCTTGAGTGAACGAGAGAACACAACCTGCACCGCTGATTGTTCATAAACTGGAGGAAAGCACGTGCTCTAACCTGAGCTATTTTTGATTCTCAAGGGTAAACTTACAGTCATGAAGACAATGATACTCAGAAATCAATCCATCAGGAAACATGCTTTCACCCAGGGCCAAATGCTGTACTCAGTCATCCTCACACTGTTCCACTAACTCCAAAAGAAATTACATGCCTCCGAAATCTACGAATGGCAGATTTTGGCTTTACACAGACATTTGTAAGCCAACAATGTGACCCTTCCTAAGATAAAAACAAGAAAAATGTAAAGCATTTAGTTCAGACTTTTTGAAACTCTTTAAAGACAAAGATACTTCATCTCCACTAAAGCACCAGAAGTTTCATTCTCTGATACCAAGTTTACCAGAGTGCATTTTGCACTGCTACATTCATTATACGTGATTAGCTGCATTTACTTTGTAAACTAATCATGCAATCAGAATCATGAAATATAATATGTACTGAAATGTATGTACTATTTCATTTTTCTGAGCATATGATATATAAGCTTTAATTAGTTTTTCTTAAAATAGGAACATTTACTGAAAGAGTTGATACATTCTTGTCAACAATTTGTTCAAAACTGGTTTGGGGTAAATTACTTAAGTTGACAAAATAGACTCGAATAATTTCTTTTAAAATGTGCATTTGTATCTTCTTTGAAATTATCCTTAGTTTAGAATATTTTTTCAAATTATCATGTTCACTTAGAGGAACAAACTTCTTACACAAATCCAACCCAACTAGTTACCAATACTAACCACGTCACCAATGTGCAGCCGTAAGTTGTGTCAGATTCAGTGTGATATTGACCACGCTAAGCAATTCTGATAAAACAGCATGGAAACTCATGGAAGGGGAGACAGTACAACAGACAAAAGGAGGATTTCCTTCACACTATGGTGAACACATTCATACACACATACGTGCAACTTAAGAAAGAATGTTTTCTAATACGTTCAATTTGAGTTTTAAAAATCAGAATCTGTCTCATCTATATACAAGCAATTACTCAATGTCTTTTTAAAAAAAAAACACAAAATAGTATTCTCCTGAATACTATTCAACAACTGCAAAAGCAGTGATCTGAAACCAGGCATATCTTGTGCCTAGTGAGAAGCACTCGGGGTGACTGTCATGTAACGAGGTCAGAACCAGCACAAGGGGTACCAGTGTAATCAGAGAATCCGGCAAAGGAGAAGCCAGCTGGTCAAAAGCACGGCAACGCAAACACCACGCAGGACTTGCCTCTCATTTACCACACAAGCTGCTCAGCTAGTTTCATTATATGAAAGTTATTTTGCTTCTAGAGAAAATACCCCTCCCATTGGTTAGCCATCCTCATTGTGAAAGGACTGTGAAGTTGTCCTTTGTCATATTTCTGCTACCTGCCAGAAAATGATAACTTGGCAGACATATTTTGATCGCTATTAAAGCATCATTACAATCTTTGTGTTTAGAAAACAATCGGATAATTCTGAGAAAGAGATGACTTTCTGATTCTTTAAAAAGAATTCACAGTGATCGTCATAATTCCTAAATGTGTTATCACATAGTGGAACAGTGAGAATCAAAGGAAACAGACAACACAGAATCAGAGAGAGCTCTCTTCTTGTGGAAACAGAGATTTCTTAAGACAGTAGGTAGCTGTGTATTTTGGTCTTACCTGACTGGCAGCTCGTCTAACCAAAGGTACGTCCTTTATGGAGGTAGCTTATCCTTGGAAGAACCCAGTGGCTTGCCCCACAGCCCAAGAGAGACTGGAGTTCTGGAAAACTATCCAGCCCAAAAGAATACAGAGGAAAAAGCTTTTCCCACTTTCTTTCCTAGGACTAGCCAATAGCTGAAGTCATGCAGGAAACTGGGTAGAGAGAAGGGGAAAGCAGCTTCTTCTCCCTGAAATCCCGATCAGCAGAAATTGGAGGCTGTTGTATATCTCCCACCCAGACTTTTGTTTAAAAGTTTTTTCAACTGTTGCTAGGTGTTGGGTTCTGAGATTAGGTTTCTCGTCTTCTGCTCCCTTCACAGCACTGTCAGAGCAGTGACTTTGTCGAGAAGCTGAGCTCGCGTGTGCTATATTTAACCCGTGTTCTCAGCAAGTCAAGGCTGTCAACAGCTGAGAAGTTTGGAGCCGGCTCTGCTCAGTTCCTCGGCAGCTGGGTTATCAGTGGATACAGCTCTGCTCACCCTGTAAAAGATTGCGGGGAAACGGCAGACCCTTTTAAGGACTGCTGCTCATTACACAGAGGTAATTATTGTTGGAAGCCCTTAAATGCAGATTGTGATTTGGAACCTCAAGGCAGTTGCCTTGAACAGAGCAATTTATCAATGCAATATTCTGCTCAGTTAGGCTTTCTCAGATAAACGGTCTTAAATAGAAAAGGCTTTTAAAACTGTATGACAACTCTTGGGAAAATTCACAGTAAAAGATCATTCCCAGGCAGCTTTTTACATTGATGTGTTGCATTCGTAGCTAGATTACATTCATACCTGGCATATCAGACTTAACCAGCTTATATACCTGACTGTTATTAAAGTAAGTTTATCATAAAGGAACGTCTATAACGTTATGTTTTTGAAAGGAAAATCTTAGCGTTCTCACTCAGGTCATTCATTCAAAGCAAGAAACGGAGAACACTCCAGGAAAACCAGGACTTCAGACACCTCTGGTTGTCAACAGCCTTGTCTCATCATTAACCCTCCAGTCTCCAAAACCAGAGAGCGATCGCTTCTACCCTGAACTCCAACATAAAGAATGTCTCAAGATATTTTTATTTGCTTTATTCTATGTCGGAAAATAGTATGAATCTTCCAAGATTAAGAATCATGAAAAACAGGTGCTTAAATCTATTCTTGGGACTCCCTTACTAATTACATGTGTGAAATTAACAGTAAGAGGACCTGAGAGAGTGTCTTTTAGCCACAAAGTAGGAAGGGAGACACACATGCACACACGTGCTCACACACACAAAAACACACATCATTACTGGCTAACACACTAGAATATTGCCCTGACAAAAATCCTGCCACTACCACTAAAAATGTTGACTCCTTTCCTGAGATCAATTTGTCAGTTTAATGTTACCGTTTTTAATGATACCCTTTTTTTGACATGTAAACTGAAGTTGGACCAGGGAGACATGTAAAGGCATAGATTGCATATTTTAAGTGTTGCATACTTGCGAAAAGAGGCTTAATATGCTAAAGAACCCTGATGTCTGTCTGGGAAAGGCTGCCACTTTTCACAAGGGGTGTGTGTGTCCTTCTTTTTAAAGAAATGACACTTACATCCAAGGTTAGATGAGCCCACACCTCAACCAATGAGAAAACGTCTCAGCTCCCCTCAACCCACCCACCGCACTAACAGCATTCATCCTCCCCCTCTAATTTCTTTACTACTGTTCATATATAAAATTGCATTTGTTCAGATTCTTCTCAGTCCTTCTGGGTCTGGGGCCAGCACTGATTTTTTAAAAAAGACTTCTATTAAGATGAAAGCATTCTTATCAACTATACTCCAAAAAAAGAAAACAGAGATGAAAGCATTCTTAAAAGAAACTGCCTCTTCTGGAACGCTACTGGATCTTTTAGAGACCATCTATTCACAGTCCCTAGAAAGTGGGCTCTAATAGGCAGTGGACGTGTGTGACTGGGCTGTGACATAGTTCAGAGAGGGACTAGGAGAATTTTTTAAAAAACATTACAAAGGGGGTGGTGTGGGGAGACAATTGTTTGAAAAATGCCCACACCCCACTCATACCCCACATGCGATAGCGCCCCCTTCCCTAAAGAGGACCTGGGGAATGTATCATTTCATCCCTCCTAAGAGTTCATTTTATAGATGTCCCCAGTCCAAAAGGAAGCAGAGAAGTATGTTAGCCAAAGTCAAGAAGACTGAGGGCCTTTCTCACCTTCTGGGATGGCCCACACTCTGCCTTGTGGAGTGCTTTTCTCTCCAAATAAATCCACTTCTTACCTGTCATTTTGTCTCTCACTGAATTCTTTCTGCGATGGGACATCAAGAACCTGAGCTTCTGATCAGCTCGGTGCTTTGTGACCACCTGGAAGGGGGGGGGATAGGGTGGGAGGGAGGGAGACAGAAGAGGGAGAAGAAATGGGGATATATGTATATGTATAGCTGATTCGCTTTGTTATACAGCAGAAACTAACACACCATTGTAAAGCAATGATACACCAATAAAGATGTTAAAAAAATAAAGTAAATCCATTACGTCTAAAAAAAAAACCTGAGCTTCATTACTAAGTCCTGAAGCCAGGTATAAAAAAAAAAAGACTGAGGGGAAATAACCCACTTTGCCTTTATGGGCCTAGGTAATTCCATTGAGAGGGTGATCGTTATTTATTTCTTCCCTAACTATCCAGACAATTAGAGGTTTTGGTGGGTTATTTTTTCTTCTTTAATGAAAACCTAGTCCCCCACCGTTGTTTTCTTTAACGTTTGGACTAGCTGTTCATTGTTGCTGTTCGTTTATTTCTAAAATGTGGTAACAAGCAACAGCATACAAAGTATTTCATGTAATTAGATACTATTGCTACCTTCGAATTATGTCCTTTAATCAGGCTAGGCATATGTACTGGTCTGACTCAGTACCCCACAGTCATCAGTCTCTCTCTCTCTTTCTCTCACGCTCTCTCTCTCTCTCTCTCTCTCTCTCTCACACACACACACACACACACACACACACACACACACACTCCATCTCTCTCTATAAAAGTGAATTTATTTTGAAGGCTTCCCCCACCCCCTGGGAATGATTATTCAGACAAAAGCATTTCCTACATAATCCACAGAGGAAGTAGTGCATTAAGAACTATTAGAAATTTGTGTTTTGTATACAGTCAACAAGGAATCGATTTTTCAACACATGTTGTTAATATATTACCGTTCAGCGGCATCCTTTTCCCCGTCTTAAGTGTGAGCATTATTCTGAGAACCTCTAATAAACTTATGACTAAAGCTGAATTTCCCAACTTCAAGAATGAATCACGATGAAACTTTTTAATAAGAAGATAGATTAATGTTATCAGTGAGAAAAAAGCAGAGGAATTGTAAGGGAGGTGGCACATTATGTCTGTATCCGTTTATAAGACCAAAATTTACCCCATTGTTCATTTAAAGAGGCATAGTGATTTTTAAGTTAAAGTTTATGTTATTTAATATATACAGTGAAGAGAAAAATAGACATTGACTTCAAAACGATGCTCAGCGCAGCAGGGTGTGGGGGCCTAGGTCACAAGGGGAATTTCCAGACCTGCCCTGTTCTCCACATTGGCTGGCTTTAAGACTGGAATGTAAGCACCCAGGTAGCAGAGAATGTTTCCTGTTTGTTCCTTACTAAATACTCAAGCACCATAGTAAGTCTTCAATAAACAGGAATGATTGAATAAGCAAATGAACATGTAAAAGATGAAAGAAAACATGAAGAAAACTTTAGAGCATATTATCCGTAAACTTATGGAAAATGAATCTAGGCTCTCTGGACAGAGTTGGGTCATTATTAGCTGCATATTCAAAGTTGTAGGAAGAAATTCTTAGATTGTAAATTAATTATTTTGAAATTTTTAAATTTCAAAGGAAAGTAATAGATTTCTGGATAATAATAAAGATACCTGTGTAACATATTATATCCTAGGCAGAGTTCTAAGGGCTGGACATGTACTAACCCACTTAATTCTAACAATAACCCAGTGAGGTCGGTGTTATTATTGTCCCTCATTTTACAGGCAAGAAAACTGAAGCACAGGGATATTAAGTAACTTGACCAAGGTCACATGTTAGTAAGTGACAGAGCCAGAATTTGAACTAGGGAGTCTGGTTCCAAAAATTTGTGTTCTTAGCCACTTAACTGTCTCTTACATATGTTAGTCACAGTAAACTATTCTTCACAGTCGCTGAGAGTCAAAATGTATAGGCTTTTCTATACCTGAAGATATATGCTCTGAGCAAAAACATACACTTAAAACTCCACAGCTTTGAGGCAGACAGAAAAAAAAGTGGCATAATTTCATGATCAGCGTAGCAAAATAAAAGCTTATTGGAAATGAAGCCTTGTTGAATACCAGAAAAGAGAAAATTGGACTGAAAAGAAGATAATTGCTTTGAGGAAAAAAAAAAATCTATTTTTAAGCAAAGGATATGAGCTGTTCAGTATTCTCTCTAAAACAAACAATGCATGATGAATGAGTTCACTGCTTAGCAAAATTCTAAAATTACATTCTAAAAATATAATTTTGGTCTATGATTTGATAACCAATTCAAAAATGTTTATGAACTATCCATTCACAACCAAAACTTCTCAAAGACATAATCAACAGCAAGAAAAAACAAAAAACAATGGGGATGGAGGGATTGATATACATTAGCTAGTTCTTTGGTATCAAAATGATAGTTTGATATATTTGCTATAGTCAGGTTTTACAATTTGCAAATACTTACACTTTCTATTAATCTAGCTATACTTCTATTTAGATTTTACAAAACTTTAGAAGAAGTAGTACTAATACGTACTTTGTAATGTCTACAAATATTCATAATAGAATAACTACTTTGTCCTATTTACAAATAAAATAGTGTTACACCTACATTTATTCATAAAATATTTAACTAAATTATTTATTTTCCCAACAGTTTCAGAAAAAGGAGAGGCAAGACTAGGTTTAAAAGTTATAAGATAATAATAACTTATTATTATTAAAAACCCCACTTCCCTGTTTATGTGCGTGAAAGTGGGTTAATAGAATTTAACCCTGGTAGTTATCATATAAGACCATATTCTGCATGCATTTACAGTTCACAAGCATCTTATTTTTTGAAAGGGTCAGATGACATGTGCCTGAGTGTATTTCCTTCTTCCTTTCCTATTCTAAAGTCATCTCTCCTCTTGCTCAATATTCTAAATCTTAATAGTCATGGATGACTTTTAACAATGTTTTTAAATGGAGTGAGACATTTACTCTCCAAGAAGTAGACACAGAATTGGAAAACCAGTGATTGGGCACAGAGCCGTGCAGAATAATGTACTTTTCCCCACAAACGTATGGGTTTGTATATACACACTATGCAGATAATTATAGTTAATTCTGAAAAGGGCTGCCTTAAAAGCACAGTGGTTAAGACCTCTGAGTCTGAAGTTAGGCAAAGCTAGTTTGAATTCAGACTCCATTACTTATTACCTGTGTGAACTAAGCAAATTACTTTATTTCACCCAACCCGCCTTTACCTCTTCTATACGATTAATAAAGGAAGTTAAGACTATTCATAATAGCCAAACACTAGAAACTCTCTAAATCAGCGGTCCCCAACGTTTTTTGGCACGAGGGACCAGTTTTTCAGAAGACAATTTTTCCACGGACGGGGTGTGGGGGGCTGGTTCAGGCGGTAACGCGAGCGATGGGGAGCGCGTGATGGGGAGCGGCAGGTGAAGCTCCGCTCGTTCGCCCGGTAGCTGTCCGTGGCCTGGGGGCTGGGGACCCCCTCTCTAAATGCTTTCTGCAATTGAATCGCTACACTGCGGTCAGTCAGACAATGGTGTGCTATACAGCAACGAGGACAGACGTGCAAAAATGCAGATAAATCTCTCAGACTAAATGAAAGAAGCCAGACCCAAAACAGTACACTGCATGATTCCATACATACCGGCTTCAAAAACAGGCAAAACTAATCTAGGCTGCCGGAAGTCGGGATAGTAGTTACCCTTGGGATGTGGGGACGCAACTGGAAATGAGAACAACGGGGACTTCTGTGGCACCGGCGAAGTTCTAGGTATACCAATGGGTTCAGTCTGCAAAAACTAACCAAGTTGCGCCCGTACGATTTATGTATTTTTCTGTACGTAATAATTAAACAGAAAGTTTAAAAATTAAAAATACATTTGAGTATATACTTCCTGAGAGTTCTTATCTCCTGAAATATATACAGATAAAATGAAACGATATCTGGAATTTACTGCAAAACACTGTGGTGTGAGGGAGGAAGAGAAGTGGGAGAGAGGACAATGAAACAAGATTGGCCAGAAGTTGACAGTTACTGAAGCTGGGTAATGGGTAATCATTACAGTGCTCTCTCTTTCACGCAGGTTGTAAGTCTTCCATAATAAAATATCTTCAAAACAGTGCTTACTATTGGACACATAAGTAGATACTCAATAAATATTAGTTATTGTCTTCATTATTAATATTATCTTCATTATTAATATGACAGTCATCTTAAAATACCTGTATGAACTGAACTCTTCGGATCTAACTGAGTCTTTACGTGGAAGACACATGGAATTCCCCTGATGTCATGAGCTAATTAAGAAGACAACTGGATTAATATTAATAACACACTATTAGCAACTGAGATCAAAAGTTTAAAGAGAAAAAAAAGTAAGGAAACTAAAAAGGCCCACCTTAGGCAAATTAGTCCTTAAACCACAGGGGAAACAGGCTCAGTTCTTGCTTTCATCAACATACTGATCTGCCTATCTGATAATGAAAAGGAAAACTGTCACGAAAGTAAGATGTCTAGGCATTAAAGGCTGTAGGCCAGCAGAGGTGGTTACTAACAGGAAATGTCGTTACAAGGGTGAAAGACTCGGTGAAAAATTCAGGGTGAGCAATGCTCAGAAATATTTGAATTCAATAATCCATTTTATAGCTGAGCAGGCCTTCATATGCTTAATATTTGCATTTCTTTACCCCTTTCATCTGAAAATGTGGTAATAATTCACCTGGGAGAGCTGGAACAAATAACCAGGGACAGGAAAGTGTTTTGAAATGATGAAATATCTAAAAATGTTGTACCTCAAAGCTTTCCTTTTAGTCCCTACCTTGAGGACTGTGAGGAAATCAACCATATGATGAAATGAGGAAGAAAGTTCTTAAAAAGGCTAGTGTTAAGTAATAATACAAAAATCTGAATCTACAGAATGTAGAAATCAGAATCATTAGGTAGAGTGAGACAATAAAAAAGTAAATGAAAATCACAAAGCAGTAGTTTTTTAAAGCAAACTGACTTCCACACCTTAATTATAAGTTCCCTGTTGACTCTTTAGCCATAAAAGTAACATTGCAGAAGAATGTTTAATTATTTAATTAATCAGAAAGAAGTTCCCTGAATGTTAAGTGAAAACAGCAGGTAATAAAATAGCATTAATGGGGCTTCCCTGGTGGCGCAGTGGTTGAGAGTCCGCCTGCCAATGCAGGGGACACGGGTTCGTGCCCCAGTCCGGGAAGATCCCACATGCCGAGAAGCGGCTAGGCCTGTGAGCCATGGCCGCTGAGCCGGCGCATCCAGAGCCTGTGCTCTGCAGCGGGAGAGGCCACAACAGTGAGGGGCCTGCGTACCGCAAAAAAAAAAAAAAAAAAAAAAAATAGCATTAATGAATTATTGTATTATCACGTGGTGATAGATATATAGAAAATAGATATGATATAAATATTTCATCCCACACCATGCATATGTATTTCTACAAAAATACATACATATATTTATATATGTGTATGTATATTTATATCTGAACTACATAAATGGTAACAATTACAATGGTTATCTTTTCCTACGTTTTCTAAATTTTTAATTGATGTTTTGTTTTCATAGTAGGAAAATAAGATTACTTAAAATCATTTTTTGGAGGGAGAGGGATAAATTGGGAGATTGGGGTTGACATACACTACTATATATAAAATAGATAACTAATAAGAACCTACTGTATAGCACAGGGAACTCTACTCAGTACTCTGTAATGGCCTATATGGGAAAAGAATCTAAAAACAATAAGAGTGTATATATGTATATGTATAACTGATTGACTTTGCTGAACACCTGAAACTAACACATTGTAAATCAACTATACTCCATAAATTTTTTTTTTTTTTAATCATTTTTCGTTGGTGGTTTTCCAATATTTTGCTGAGGTGGAGACTTGAAGACCTGTGCTTGGTATGACTTGCCTTTCTGGTTACTATTCAGGATTTCAGTGAACTTGCCTTATGATAATGTAATAATTAAACAAACTAAAACAGCTGAATTTTGTCTGGCGTGGGTCTGGAATTCATTAATTGAATTCCTCTTAATATTTGCTCAGAAGAAAAGAAAAAGGTCATCTTTTCATGATTCTTCAAAATGAGCTACAGTTGCTTTGCTTTCCATGCCTTTTCTACTCTATTATCCTTACAAATGTCTTAATTCTTCATACCATTACAACACTGCATTTGTTTCTGTAACTTTCTCCCATGACATTTTCCCTCTGAGCCACAGATTGTGTTTGGGCTCTGCCTGGAAATTCTGCATGGTGCCAGGAGGAAATATTTTCACCTTTATGGCTTACCTGAGGAAAGTTTCCAGCCATTGTGCTGCTGTGGACTGTAAGTGACTAGGGACAGAGAAACACTTTTTGCACTTCCCCAGCAATATCTGGAATATGATATCACTATCTGAATATGTCTCATGGTAGAAAGAGCCCTGGGAAAAAGGAGAATTTGCTCTGACCTCAACTAGTGAACAATTTTTTAAAATGGTTTAATCCCTCTGAGCCTATTTCCTCCATTGACAAGTGGAGATAATGGAATTTAATCCACACATCCCACCATCACTCTGTACCCTTCACCACTGGAGGGTAGAGTCACATTACATAAGTTAACGGTGAGCCGATGCCCTAAGAGTGGGCATGGAGCATGAGAGGGAACAGGGTCTCACCGTCCACTTTCACTACCTAAAATCATTTTCCTTGCCTAAAATTAATTTTGTTAACTAAAATGTGTTACTTGTTATAAGCTTTGTTTCTAATATAAAGCTTTTTTAACAAAACATAATTTATTGCTTAAGTTTTTTATATATTTCTAAACTGTTGAAAACAGTGTAAAATAAGTAAAAGTAAGAAAGCAGGAATGTTTCTTTTCAAAAACTGCTGATTAAATTAGTTGTAGCTTTGCTAAAGGAAAAAAAAAATGTTACAGTTCCGAGGCCAAATTTTGCACATTTATGCCAACAAATAGTATTCTAATCCTCTGTCTGCATTTGCTTAGAAATCCTGTCATCTGTAGAGCAGGTGCATTCAAATGTAAATTTGACTGACAGCATTTGTCAGAAAATGAATACATGCATTATGGAAGCTGTGGACTTAAGCCACACACCCAAACTCTGCACCTCCAGATGTTTTCAGATTATAAACAAGTAGACGGAATGAGAGGATAGGCTTTGAGGAGGGAGCTGACAGTGAGTGGTGACAGGAGCACAGCTCATCTCAGTGCCCGTTCAGACCTGCAGACAAGAAGGGTGGTCCAACACTAAACCAGTTTCCTCAAGAAAATGTGAATTCTACATTTGCCTTGTGCAATTCAATCAGAATTTGCTGTAGAAGTTTATGTAATAAACAAATGGGGAGCATTTTCTCTGTGTGAGGCTCTAAAGTGATGGGTCTCAACTGAGAGCATTTCTGTGCCCCAGGGACGATTGGCAGCATCTGGGGACATTTTTGGTTGTCACAGCGGAGGAATGCTACTGGCATCCAGTGTGTAGAAGCCAAGGATGCTGCGAAATATCCTACAATGCACAGGACAGCTGTCCAAAACAAAGGATTATCCAGTCAGAGTGTCAACAGCGCCAAGGTTGAAAAACCCAGCAAGCACCAGAGGATTAAAGACAGGAATACAGAAGTAACTGCCCTCAAGAGCTTAAGAGTCTGGTAGTGAAGATAGATACACAACAAGATGGGCAAAGCAAGGAGGGCTATAAGAAATACATGGAGGAAAAATTACTTCTAGCTTCAGAGGTCAGGGGAAAGTCTGAAAAATAAAACTGTAAATATCCATCTTAACATTCCTATAATAACCAAACATAAAGAAGTTGCTTATTTTTACAATTCCTTTTTCTATAAGTAACCATAAGTTAACCACCAAATACTTACAGAAAACATCCTCCCTATTCCTGAAACTGTATTACATTCCCTGGAAAGACAAAGTTGAGTAAAACAGAGGCACCATCCTCTGGCGCTCAGAGAACAGCTACGTCCCCAATTCCATATTAACATGATCAAGATTCATTTCTCCAAAGAGATCACGTATGCCTATTATGTACCAAACACTATGCGTGGCACAGAACTTAGGCAAGGTTCCTGCCCTTGAAGAACACACTATCTCTTGGGGGAGAGAGACAGAAATCAAATCAACAAATGCGTGATTTCAAGTGTGTGAATTCTGTTTTTAAAAATATTAGAGTATAGTCCAAAAATCCTGAAATTCTCCTCCAACAAAACACCTAGAAATGCTAGCTAAAATATCACTAACATTCTTTTTGAAAACCAGCTGAACCTGAAAGAAACTGTAGGAAACTATTAAGGGCCCAAAACAAAGAGGGAAGTGAAAACAAGAGCAGGGAACATAAACTGACAATGAGATCCTTGGGGCTTGAGGAGGGTCGGGTATTAGTCTCAAAAACCAATAGATCTTTTTTTACCGAAATAGGATATGAAGCCTCAGATCCCAGAGATTAGGATCTGGAAGTGAGACCCCTGAATAAAACTAGGACACTTGAACTTAAAAAAAAATGCAGGCGTAGGAAAATAAGAAGGTAGCTTAACCATCTTGGCCTGGGCTGGATGAGGAAAAAAGAAAAAATAGCCTATGCTGAGAATTCATTACCATAAACCAGGTTTCAGTAGGTCTGATGACCAAAGGTACACCACTCACATTGTTTGAGAATCCCCAATCCAAGATTTCATTATGAGAAGCCCCAGACTGGTAATCCCACAGACTATCTAACAAAAGCAAATGTCCATCCATACAGGCCACCCCTGGGCCCAGCCACAGCTCCATGTGGCTCATCAGGGAGCCGTGACCAGCTCTGTGACGCTCCACCTTGCACCGCTTCCCATCCTTCCTCTGTCCTCTCTTCTGTTAGTCTCACTGCCCTGGGATGACACCTAGCAAGTAAAGTTTAGTACATAATCCTTGTCTCAGGTCCTGCCTTCTAGGTAACCTGAGCTAAATTAGGGACTCTTGTAAGAGAAGGCCTATTTGAGGTGCTGCCGTTTTAACCTGAGACCTGAAGGGCAAGAAGGCTATGCAAACTGTAGAGAAGAGGAGTAATCCCTGTCCAAAGGCTCTGATGTGGAACAGAGCACAGAACCTTCAGGAAACATAAAGAAGGCAATGGCAGAGCATAGGAGAGAGAAGTTTGGAAAGCTACGTTGAGTCCAGTCATGTAGAACAGAGGTCTCAGGCCTGGATCTGGTTCACAGCTCTGTGTGTGTGTGTGTGTCTGTGTGTGTGTGTGTGTGTGTGTTTTCCAGTGTTATTGGGATATAATTGACATACGACATTGTACAAGTTTAAGGTATATGCCATAGTGATTGGATATTTGTGTATATTGTGAAACAATCACCACATTAGTCTACTTAACATCTATCACCTCACATAGTTACAAATTTTTTTCCTTGTGATGAGAACTTTTAAGATCTACTCTCTTAGCAACTTTCAAATATACAATACAGTATTATTAACTATAACCACCATGTTGTACATTAGATCCCCAGGAATTATTTATCTTATAACTGGAAGTTTGTACCTTTTGACCCCATTCACCAAATTCCCCCACCCCCTACCTCTGGCAACCACAGATCTGATCTCTGTTTTATGAGTTTGGCTTTTTTAGATTCCTGTATGTGTGTGTTTTTAAATTAGTTGCCAGAAGTTGAAAATAAGGAGATATCACACAATAATTTCTGAATTTTCAAGAAAATTCAAAAGATTTGTCAGCAGTGGGCCTGTATTCTTACATGGCAACAATCAGCTAGATCCACCCCTTGAGACAAGGCCTGTGATCTCAAGTTCACCACTGTCCCAAAGCCAGCCTTTTTCACTCATTTATGTTGCTGATTTGGCCTCCACGGGAGTTTGAATTTATAGCTCCTAACTTAGGGCTTTATAGATTATGGTAAAAAAAAGAAAAGTTGGATTGTATCCTAAGACAAGGATAGCCCTTAAAGCAGAGGTCCCCAACCACCTTTTCGGCACCAGGGACCGGTTTCATGGAAGACAATTTTTCCACAGGGGTTGGGGTTGGTTCAGGCGGTAATGGGAGCGATGGGGAGCCATGGGGAGCGGCAGATGAAGCTTCTCTCGCCTGCCCGCTGCTGACCTCCTGCTGTGCGGCCCGGTTCTTAACACCATGCAGACAGCTACCGGTCTGTGGCCCGGGGGTTGGAGACCCCTGCCTTAAAGTATTTTAAGCAAGGGAATGGTGTGATCTGACTTATATATACTCCATTCACTGTAAAAAATAAATAAATAAATAGATTGAGAGAACTGAAAATGGAAAAGAGGATACAGATGAGAAGACTATTACAGGAATCTGGGTGAAAGATCACAGTGGCTTGAAATAGAGAGGTTGCGATGGAAATGAAGAGAAGTAAATGGATTAAAGGGTGTTTTGGAAGCAGAAAATGTAGTATTTACTGAAAGATTAGATATCGAAGGTAAGAGAATCAAAAATGACTTGTCCTGTGTTACGAACACCTGAGCCTTCTATGGTCAACAGCTGAAGGGACATCCATTGATAACTCCTGGTACGTGGAGCACTGAACACATGCTGGAAGGGGTACAGATAAAAGAAACTCTAAGGCCAGGCTTCCCTGGTGGCGCAGTGGTTGAGAGTCCACCTGCCGATGCAGGGGACACAGGTTTGTGCCCCAGTCCAGGAAGATCCCACATGCCGCAGAGCGGCTGGGCCCGTGAGCCATGGCCGCTGAGCCTGTGCGTCCGGAGCCTGTGCTCTGCAACGGGAGAGGCCACAGCAGCGAACGGCCCGCGTACCACAAAAAAAAACAAAAAAAACCTCGAAGGCCTTAAGGAGTTTGAATCTTATCGGTTGAGGTAGGATTGATGCAAATGTAGGCACTTAGAAGTTATACAACTTACGAAATAGATCACTGTGACTACCAGAATACTAATAACAATAGCTGACATTCACTGAGCATGTATTATGTACCCAGTACATACATCTCACTTAGTTCTCAGAAAACCACCGAGAGTTAGGCACTATTATTATCCCTATTTTACACTTGGAAAAATAAAAACATAGTGAAATTAAGTGACTCGAATAAGATCATAAATCTTGTAATTGGCAGAACTGGGATTTGGACCCAAACAGACTAACTCCACTGGTCATTAGTTTAATCAGTAGTTAGACTGCACTTATATACATTTAGTGGGGTCACAAATTTACTGGCATACTGCAACTCAAGATATGCAAAGGAAATGTAACACCTTTACTTTGACTGAAACTGTTCTGAGCTTCCTCACAAGCCTCTATCAGCTGGTTAGAGGGTAAGGAATTAAACTTTCTTCAAGACTATTTAAAACTTACCTCCATTCAGTAACTGAAACAGTCCCTTTAGGTGATGTTCTGACCTATCTAGGAAAGAAGGGCAGACTTTTAGCCTTCCACCCCATCCATGTGTACCAATGCACATGCACGTATACACACATACCTCAGCTCTACAAGGTGTGTTGGGGTGTATGGGGGAGGGCTATGGTTTATGTGTGGACAGATAACCATTCAAGTTCTCCAGTCTTACCCCTGATGTCCAGGTCCACCTGGTTTCTGCTTGCCCCGCCGGCATTCATGACTCAACTCCCTTGCTGGAATCATCCTTGATCTGGTCTCGTAGCTGACTTGGTAGCATTCCCTGGCTGATGGATCTCCAGCTCAGCTCTCAGCAGTGCTGTAGAGCTCCCCACATCTATGACATTTCCTACATCTGGCCCAACAGTCCTCCTCCTGCCTCTGCTTCAGAGCCGCTCCCATCTCAGCAGGCTCCACGGCTGGGCTGACAATAAAATTGATCAACCAAATTGAGACACTCATGAGAGTGAAATGAAGGTTGATTATAATTACACGGGAACAACTGGGGTAAACTAAGACAGTCTCAAACAGGGACATAGGGCAGGCTCACCAGTTCCCAACTTAGCTGATTTGCAGATTCCCCTTCCAGAGTTTCAAGAACTCCTTAGACTTATTTATACAACACGGGATGGGGGAGGGGTCTTTGGAAAAGCTAAACTTTGAGTGTCCCACTAGCCACATTGCACAGCCAAGTTCAGTCTGATGGGGTTGAGTCCCATGTTAGCTCAAAATGCAATCTCTTTCAGATGATAAATGGAAAGAGCCTCCCACACATCTATTTAACACAGCTCCTCCTCTTCCAGGAAAGCTCAGGGAGGGATGTGGCTCAGATGCCACAGGGGAGAGTTACCTCCTCTGTACTATGGGAAAACTCTGTGACCCAAGTTTTCCAGACTTTCCCTTTGGTAAGTTAAATCAAAGCTAAAGGAGACTGGGAAAAACTCTCAACTCCAAAAAGCCTTGCTCTCAACCCTATTGTCTTACTAAAGAAGTCCAGTGCCAGCCTCTCATAAGCCTCAAGACTCAGCTTCAGAAATAGAAGACTGTGAATGAAAAATAATTTCAGGGAAGAGGTGGAAATAAAATGTATTGGTTTAATACTTGCAAGATAAAATAACTAACATGCAGAAGGTATCCATTCTCAGCCATGTTCTGCCCATAGTGAGAGAAGTACATAATGTCGTTCAAAATTAAGATGCTTTGCATAGACTTAATAAGCCAAATAAATATATGCCTTTGTCAGATGCCCTGTCAGAACCATTAGATCTTCAGAGGTCAAGGTTCAACTGATTTTAGAACTAAATCCTATTCTAAATAGTCTATGGTTCTGTGATTTTATCTTTGACGAGCCAAAAAACATTTTTTTCTTTTTCTATAAATTTATTTATTATTTTATTTATTTTTGGCCACATTGGGTCTTTGTTGCTGCACATGGGCTTTCTCTAGTTGCGGCGAGAGGGGGCTACTCTTCGTTTGGGTGTGTGGGTTTCTCATTGCAGTGGCTTCTCTTGTTGCAGAGCATTGGCTCTAGGCACGCAGGCTTCAGTAGTTGTGGCACGCAGGCTCAGTAGTTGTGGCTCGAGGGCTCTAGAGCACAGGCTCAGTAGTTGTGGCGCACGGGCTTAGTTGCGGCATGTGGGATCTTCCCTGACCAGGGCTTGAATCTGTGTCCCCTGCTTCGGCAGGCGTATTCTTAACCACTGTGCCACCAGGAGAGTCCCTTTCTTTTTTTTTTAATTGAAGTATAGTTGATTTACAATGTTGTGCTAATTTCTGCTGTACAGCAAAGTGACTCAGTTATACACATATACACATTCTTTTTTTATATTCTTTTCCAGTATGGTTTATCCCAGGAGACTGGATATAGTTCCCTGTGCTACACAGACTCACAGTCATAGAGAACAGATTTATGGTTGCCAAGGGGCAGCGGGCGAGGGAGAGGGACAAAATGGAAGTTTGGGGTTGGTAGATGCAAACTATTACATTTAGAATGGATAAACAACAAAAACTATTTTATATCAGGTTTCCACTTAGGGCTTACTCATTTAAGTATCTCAAACCTAAATTACAAGTTTTAATGTTTTAGAGTGGCATTAAATGGTTTTCCAAAGTTGAGCAGGTTTTATTGAAAGGTCCCCAAAGCTTGTGATGTTTCACATTTTAATGGATTCAATTTTCTGTGTATTCTATTTAGTGCCAGGCAGTGGCAACAATTGCATCTCATGCATATTGTTACTCTAGTTGAGTTAGGATAACTCCAACTAAAAAAAGTTCTCTCTACCAATGTGCAAGTTTCCAAACATAACCAGAAAAGTATACAAATGCTGAGTAATCAGAGTTACGGAAGGACCAAATAAGAAGAGGTCAGGCGGAGTTTGTCTGGTAAGGTTTTATAATGCCTCTATGATTAATAAACCTAAGGAAAACATCTGAAACTTGTTTGAAATGTTAAGAATGAACTATTGGAGAACAACTGGGCTTCAAAGAGCAGCAAAGTATGTGAGGCCATATCTCATTGGGGGTGGGAGGAATCCTATACCCTCAATAAATTATTTAGAAAGGAGTAGAAGGTTGAGCTGGACAAATTTAGAAGAGTTTCTATTAATTCATCAACTCAAACTACTCCCTCCAAACCCTAAATCCCTGGATTTCCAAAGGAACTTCCTAGGACTTTGTGTTGCACACTGAATATTCCCAGAAATGCGGCTCCATATTGCATATCCGGATTGGATGGGACTTAACAAAAGGAAAGTGCATGGAAATCTGGGTAGTTCTGTAAAATACCTTTAGACGCCGCATATGTATGAAAAAGGGCTTAAGAAATGAAGTAAAGGAGAAGGCATTCAGCTTTATAAACTATAACAACATTAACAACACACACTCATTGAGTATCAACAAGGAGCAATACTTGTTCCTATGGGCAAACGAAGCAACTGACAAAGGATTAATCTCCAAAATATACAAGCAGCTCATGCAGCTCAATATCAAAAAAAAAAACCCAATCCAAAAATGGGCAGAAGATCTAAACAGACATTTCTCCAAAGAAGATATACAGATTGCCAACAAACACATGAAAGGATGCTCAACATCACTAATCATTAGAGAAATGCAAATCAAAACTACAATGAGGAATCACCTCACACGGGTCAGAATGGCCAACATCAAAAAAATCTACAAACAATAAATGCTGGAGACTGTGTGGAGAAAAGGGAACACTCTTGCACTGTTGGTGGGAATGTAAGTTGTTACAGCCACTATGGAGAACAGTATGGAGGTTGCTTAAAAAACTAAAAATAGAGCTACCATACGACCCAGCAATCCCACTACTGGGCATATACCCTGAGAAAACCATAATTCAAAAAGAGTCATATACCACAATGTTCACTGCAGCACTATTTACAATAGCCAGGATGTGGAAGCAACCTAAGGGTCCATCAACAGATGAGTAGATAAAGAAGATGTGGTACATATATACAATGGAATATTACTCAGCCATAAAAAGAAATGAAATTGAGTTATTTCTAGTGAGGTGGATGGACCTAGAGTCTGTCATACAGAGTGAAATAAGTCAGAAAAAGAAAAACAAATACCATATGCTAACGTATATATATGGAACCTAAAAAAAAAAAAAGGTTCTGACGAATCTAGGGGCAGGACAGGAATAAAGATGCAGACATAGAGAATGGACTTGAGGACACAGGGAGGGGAAGGGGTAAGCTGGGACGAAGTGAGAGAGTAGCATTGGCATATATACACTACCAAATGTAAAATAGATAGCTAGTGGGAAGCAGCCGCATCACACGGGGGAGATCAGCTCTGTGCTTTGTGACCACCTAGAGGGATGGGATAGGGAGGGTGGGAGGGAGACGCAAGAGGGAGGAAATATGGGGATATATCCATATGTATAGCTGATTCATTTTGTTATACAGCAGAAACTAACACAACATTGTAAAGCAATTATACTCCAATAAAATTGTTATAAACAAAAAAAAAAGGACTTGTTCCTAGGAACAAGAAGTTTTAAGTTTGTCCCTCCCTTCAAGATATTTCATCTAGCTGATGTGATAGATAGCATAACTAGAATGCACACAGTTGTAATTAAGTCAACACAACACAGAATTAGGTCAAAGAATCATAAACATTCCTCTTTAATGTGAGCATGTGAGGAAGAGAAACTTTTTTTGAAAGGGTCTGGTTAATCAGAGATGCAGATAGATAATCATTAGACAAAGAGTACACTGCATACATAACATAAAGATTAGCCAGTTCTCAAATATTCATGATTATAAGGATAGAAATTATGCAGGTGATTGAAATATATCTATGAGATCCTCAAGTTTTATACAGTCAAATTTCAAAAATCTCACACTTTCTTACATCATGCATCAATTCCCCTAAACTACAGGGCCTAAATCAGAGTTTCATCAGTCACTTGACTAAAAATTACTCCACAGTCACAAGGTGGTACTTTGTGCAAGATATTGCTGGGGGAAAAAGAGCCTGGTAACAGTAAGAACAGCAAGGAGCGGGGTCATTCACTGGCCCATGTTTGTGGGGACCGACCTATAACTTAAGAAGCCCCCTCCAGCTGTCCCCTTCCACATCTCATACCAGATAGTCACAGAAGTCCTTTCCAGCAAGCTAAGACCCCACCCCTTTGACCTCCCAACAGTCCCACCCAGAGGCCAAGGGTCAAGAACCTGCTTTTTCCACGGTGCCCCTAATGCAACCTCCCCTCCCGCCCCCATGCTCCATGTTCCTCCTCACTCCATCTCCAATGGAGCGCCAGGCAAGCAGTAGATGAAGAACCTTGCCACAGGTCACATGCACACCAGAAAGCTGCATGGTGATTGGATGGTGAAAGATGGTTTCCCCCACCCCTGCTCTAGGAATTTATTCAGAACTGATGCTGGGATGTCAATCGTGCTGATTGCACAGCCCTCTGCTCAGATCAATTAGGTAAGCCTCAACTCAAATCAAGACACTGGAAATATACAAATGTGCAAAATTATGAGTGAGAGCAGGAAAAGTTCTAGGTAAGTGTATGACTGGGTGAAGAAGATGTGGTGAAAAGAAAAGATGCGGTGAAGTCCAAGCCCGTCATTAGTATGTGAATAGCTCTGTGACTCAGTTTCAGTGAAAGACGCCACCAGATCGGTTGATAGGCTCCTATCCTGTGCTCTTTCTGTGGCTATTGAGATTTACAAGAAGCTTAGTCAAGCCTAAAATAGATGCTATGCTACTGAGAGGTGGCAAAGAGTGTCGCTTGTGCACAGAAACCTCTTCTCCCTTTTCCCATAGTAACCGATCTGGAGCTGGACGCTGCTCACCCAGCTGGCCGGCGTTCCCAGGCTCCCCTGCCATAGGCACGGCCTCGTGACCAAGCTCCCTCCATGGGAGCAGGGATGTGGATGCTACTTCTGGGGCTGGCTGGGCCTAAGAAAATGGGCAAACGCTCCTCCCCTCTCTTTTCCCCTTCCCACTGGCTGGAACCTAGAAATGGCACTTTCTGCTTTGACCATGTAAACAAAGACATTACCCTCATGTCTCCTCCAGCTCCTACTGTGGAGCAGCAAGATAAAAGGAACGTGCTTCCCCAAATGGGAGGCCCGCGAATTTGTCCCACAGAACCCTGGACTAATACATAAGAAGGAAACATCTCCATTCTTCAAACCACTGTGTTTGGGATCTTTTTTTTTTTTTTTTTTTTTCATACAGCAGCTTAGCCTTAAGCTGACTAATTCAGAAAAGAGAGTATGTTATAAAGGGAAGGGTATAGTATTCAATAACAATATCTTCTAGTAAGAGGTCTGTTTTATTTTTTATTTTCATACCTATCTTTTATTGAAGCCTGGGAAAACACTGTACTAGTGAAGAAGCTGTATCAGTGCCCACCCCACATTCCTGAGGAATTTTCAGTATGCTCTGGTGAGATTCCAACCACTGGCATGGTGTATGCATCCCTCAGGGCTGTTGTTCAGGAGCAGAGTATAGCGCTAAGGAATTAATACCCCAGAGAGAAGCCCTCAACCACTGACCTCCCAGAAGTTGGTGTATTAATATCCCAACTCCCTCACCCCTCAGGTGGAAATTTCTAAGGTGTGTGCTTTGCATCATTTTTCCCTACAGAATTAAGCTCTATGTGTCCTTTGTGGTAGCTGGCTGACCCACATACTCTTTGCCAGTTGACACCTTGTCATTTGATTCTTCCCCCACTTCCCTACCATATTCTCTGAACTTCCCGAGTAAACTATTTCACTGGAATTCTTGCCTTAGAATTCCTGTTTCTGGGAGAACCCAAATTAAGACGGCCAGCTACTTCATATTCACCATCTGAGCCAAAACAATTCTCCAACACAGCTATTATTATTAGATAGGATTATGCTATTTTTATGGATGAAGAAATCGAATTTCTGAGAGGGTAATAGACCAAGGTCAGTGTCAGAACTAAAATTAGAACCCAGGACAATCTCACTCAGAAGTTTTTACACATTCTAATATTGATACTAAACTCCGAAGTGTAAGTTTTCCAATTATCTATTGATATAACATTCAGTAGATGATGATGTTGGCAGTTTTATGATTGGAGAATACACTTCAGGGAAATTAGACAAAATAGACTCTACATTAGCCTATAATATTTGTTTTAAATAAAACGCTTCCGATAACATTTTGTTAAACAGATATTTTTAGCCTTATAGATAAAAAACAGGCAGTTTTAGGATACTTGCTAACACAAATTTACTTAGCACATTTTTCAGTTAGTCAAATCCTGACTAGAGTTAATTCTGTTGAATAAACCTGCTTCTTAAGAAGGCCTGTGTGTATTCTTTCTGGTAGCAAACTCGGTGTGCTCACTTCCTTATCAAGACTTGCACAGAGAAAAGGAGAGTGGGTGAATACACATCAAGGTGTTATAATTCATAAGGCTTAGGGCTCAGGAATTGTTGTATTTGAACAAAGAATTCAATCTATCTACTATAGAATTAATAGAACATTGGTTTTAGAATTTCAGAAGTTAGTCAACAAATAAAATTTAGAGATACATGATGAGACAAAGTTACCTTTCCTACGCTTTTCCTAATGCAAGTACTCCTAAGACTAAGTCCATATAAAGCAGGCATACACAGAGGACAGTCAAAATCTGAGGAAATAGGGACTTCCCTGGTGGTGCGGTGGGTAAGACTCTGTGCTCCCAATGCAGGGGGCCTGGGTTCAATCCCTGGTCAGGGAATTAGATCTCACATGCATGCCACAACTAAGAGTTTGCATGCTGGAACTAAGGACACACATGCTGCAACTAAGACCCAGTGCAACCAAATAAATAAATAAATATTTTTTTCAAAATCTGGGGAGGGAGGATTTGGTTCAAGATGGCAGAGTAGAAGGATGTGCTCTCACTCCCTCCTGCGAGACCACTGGAATCACAACTAAGTGTTGAACAATCATCGACAGGAACACACTGGAAATCACCAAAAACGATACCCTGCAACCAAAGCCAAAGGAGAAGCCACAATGAGACGGTAGGAGGGGCGCAATCACAATAAGATCAAATCCCATAACTGCTGGGTGGGCGACTCACAGACTGGAGAACACTCAGACCACAGAAGTGCACCCACTGGAGTGAAGGTTCTGAGCCCCACGTCAGGCTTCCCAACCTGGGGGTCTGGCAATGGGAGGAGGAATTCCTAGAGAATCAGACTTTGAAGGCTAGGGGGATTTGATTGCAGGACTTCGACAGAACTGGGGGAAACAGAGACTCCACTCTTGGAGGGCACACACAAAGTAGTGTGTGCATCGGGACCCAGGAGAAGGAGCAGTGACCCCATAGGAGACTGAACCAGACCTACCTGCTAGTGTTGGAGGATATCCTGCACAGGTGGGGGGTGGCTGTGTCTCACTGTGAGGACAAGGACACTGGCAGCAGAAATTCTGGGAAGTACTCCTTGGTGTGAGCCCTCCCAGAGTCCGCCATTAACCCTACTAAAAAGCCCCATAGGCTCCAGTGTTGGGTCGCCTCAGGCAAAACAACCAACAGGGAGGGAACCCAGCCCCACTCCTCAGCAGACAAGTAGATTAAAGTTTTACTGAGCTCTGCCCATGACAGCAACACCAAGCTCTACCCACCACCAGTCCCTCCCATCAGGAAACTTGCACAAGCCCCTTAGATAGCCTCATCCACCAGAGGGCAGACAGCAGAAGCAAGGAGAACTACAATCCTGAAGCCTGTGGAAGGAAAACCACATTCACAGAAAGATAGACAAAATGAAAAGGCAGAGGGCTATGTACCAGATGAAGGAACAGGATAAAACCCCAGAAAAACAACTAAATAAAGTGGAGATAGTAACCTTCCAGAAAAAGAATTCAGAATAATGATAGTGAAGATGATCCAGAACCTCGGAAAAAGAATGGAGGCAAAGATCGAGAAGATGCAAGACATGTTTAACAAAGACCTAGAAAAATTAAAGAACAAACAAACAGAGATGAACAATACAATAACTGAAATGAAAAATACACTACAAGGACTCAATAGCAGAATAACTGAGGCAGAAGAACGGATAAGTGACCTGGAAGACAGAATGGTGGAATTCACTGCTGCGGAACAGAATAAAGAAAAAAGAATGAAAAGAAATGAAGACAGCCTAAAAGACCTCTGGGAAAACATTAAACGCAACAGCATTCGCATTATAGGGGTCCCAGAAGAAGAAGAGAGAGAGAAAGGACTCGAAAAAATATTTGAAGAGATTATAGTCGAAAACTTCCCTAACATGGGAAAGGAAATAGCCACCCAAGTCCAGGAAGCGAGTCCAGAGAGTCCCATACAGGATAAACCCAAGGAGAAACACGCCAAGACACATAGTAATCAATTTGGCAAAAATTAAAGACAAACAAAAATTATTGAAAGCAGCAAGGGAAAAGCAACAAATAACATACAAGGGAACTCCCATAAGGTTAACAGCTGATGTCTCAACAGAAACTCTAAAAGCAAGAAAGGAGTGGCATGATATATTTAAGGTGATGAAAGGGAAGAACCTACAACTAAGATTATTCCACCCGGCAAGGATCACATTCAGATTTGAGGGAGAAATCAAAAGCTTTACAGACAAGCAAAAGCTAAGAGAATTCACCATCACCAAAAAGCTCTACAACAAATGCTAAAGGAAATTCTCTAAGTGGGAAACACAAGAGAAGAAAAGGATCTACAAAAACAAACCCAAAACAATTAAGAAAATGGTAATAGGGACATACATATTGATAATTACCTTCAACGTGAATGGATTAAATGCTCCAACCAAAAGACACAGGCTTGCTGAACAGATACAAAAACAAGACCCATATATATGCTCTCTACAAGAGACCCAACAGTCTGTAGGGACACACATACAGACTGAAAGTGAAGGGATGGAAAAAGATATTCCATGCAAATGGAAATCAAAAGAAATCTGGAATAACAACACTCATATCAGATAAAATAGACTTTGAAATAAAGACTGTTACAAGAGACAAGGAAGGACAATACATAATGATCAAGGGATCAATCCAAGAAGAAGATATAACAATTATAAATATATATGCACCCAACATAGGAGCACCTGAATACATAAGGCAAATGCTAACAGCTCTAAAAGAGGAAATCAACAGTAACACAATAATACTGGGGGACTTTAACACCTCACTTACACTAATGGACAGATCATATAGACAGAAAATTAATAAGGAAACACAAGCTTTAAATGACACAATATAACAGATAGATTTAATTGGTATTTATAGGACATTCCATCCAAAACCAGCAGATTACACTTTTTTCTCAAGTGCACACGGAACACTCTCCAGGAAAGATCACATCATGGGTAATAAATCAAGCCTCAGTAAATTTAAGAAAATTGAAATCATATCAAGCATCTTTTCCTACCATAACGCTATGAGATTAGAAATAAATTACAGGGAAAAAGCTGTAAAAAACACAAACACATGGAGGCTAAACAATACATTACTAGATAACCAAGAGATCACTGAAGAAATCAAAGAGGAAATCAAAAAATACCGAAAGACAAATGACAATAAGCACACGATGATCCAAAACATATGGGATGCAACAAAAGCAGTTGTAAGAGGGAAGTTTATAGCAATACAATCCTACCTCAAGAAACAAGAAAAATCTCAAATGAACAATCTAACCTTACACCTAGAGGAACGAGAGAAAGAAGAACAAACAAAACCCAAAGTAGAAGGAAAGAAATCATAAATATCAGAGCAGAAATAACAAACAAAGAAAACAATAGCAAAAATCAATAGAAGTGAGAACAGTATGGAGGCTGCTTAAAAAACTAAAAATAGAATTACCATATGACCCAGGAATCCCACTACTGGGCATATACCCAGAGAGAACCATAATTCAGAAAGACACATGCACCCCAATGTTTATTGCAGCACTATTTACAATAGCCAGGTTATGGAAGAACCTAAATGCCCATCGACAGACGAATGTATAAAGAAGATGTGGTACATATATACAATGGAATATTACTCAGCCATAGAAAGAAATGAAATTGGGTCACTTATAGAGCCGTGGATGGATCTACAAAGTGTCATACAGAGTGAAGTAAGTCAGAAAGAGAAAAACAAATATCGTATATTAACGCATATATGTGGAACCTAGAATAATGTTACAGATGAACCGCTTTGCAGGGCAGAAATAGAGACACAGATGTAGAGAACAAACATACGGACACCAAGAGGGAAAGTGGCAGGGTGGGTGGTGGTGGTGGGATGAATTGGGAGATTGGGATTGACATATATACACTAATATGTATAAAATGGATAACAAATAAGAACCTGCTGTATAAAAAAATAAATAAAATTCAAAACTTCAAAAAAAAATAGCAACTGAAAAAAAAATCTGAGGAAATAACAGTTACTTTAGATTTGTATTTGCAATTTAATCTGTGCATTCTTTTAGATTTTAAGTTAACAGTGTGCTAGGAAAACCCCTGGAAAATTGTCACACACAGGCAATACACCGGGTTAATATAATATTGAAATAGCGTGGAAGTATTATCAATACAAGATCTTAGAGGGAAAAAAAGCTGTCTGTTTACTCTTAACCGCCACTAGATATAATCTAAACATTGCATTCCTAAAAAGACATGCAATATCACTTACATTCATCTATGCAATTGCATGCCTCTCCTGGTCTTTGCTGAACTCTGCGGCATATTCTTAAGCTTTAGTTATTTGAAGTAAACGAACTCTGTGGTCACGCCTGCTTCAGCTGAAGCTAATGTCAATATGGCCAGGCATGGAGGAGAATACTAAAACCTAAAAACACTGATTACCTTCAGAAAATGTAACGAGTCCGCTCCTACCCTTACTGATGTCAGATTTTTATAGGGAACATTACATCACATGAAGTCTGAAAAAGAATGGAAGCCAGAGTAAACAGAGCTGTGCATCAGAAAGTCTTATGCCTCACGGCAGACATAGTTTAGCCAATGTAGTCTTACTCGTATAATTTTCATCCAGACTGTGGTAATAAAACATAGCTATGCACATTGGAACACACTTATCGAACTTGTAAACGTGTACAAAATTTTATATACACATGTAAATAAAAAAACTTCGCCTGTCTCCAGATATGTACATGCTTTCCCTTTGTCCAATGACTCACATATGAGATTTTATAGTTTAATTAAATAATAAAATATACTCTCTATAAATATATTTCATCTTAAAAATAGTTTATGTATTTCATCCTAAAAATAGTTCTGCCTATTTTTAAAAATTAGTATTTATTCAACATCCTACAGCATACCCTCATTTTAAGCCCTCAAGACTTAAATATTATTTCACTGAGGATGTTGTACTGCCTGACTGAGCTTTGAAACAAAGCTACATAGCAAGAGCTCCAGTAATGGGATAGCAGTATTGTGGTTATGTGGTTGGTGTTTTTCTTTTAAGTTTTCACTTATTTGGTGATACAAACACGTGTTCACAGGAGAAATGATATGATCTCTTGGGTTAGCTTTAAAATGCTTCAGATACTTGGAAAAATAAAGGTCGGAGGATAGAGATGAAACAATAATGCAGAATGTTAGTAATTATTGAAGTTGGAAGATGAATATAAACAGGCTCATTATATTAGTCTCTCTTCTTTTGTATATTTTTTTAAATTTCCATAATAAAATTATAAAACAAAAAGATATTAACTGAGTACAAATCATGCAGTCTCTAAAAGAGAAAGGAACAGTAACAATGAGATACACTAATTTATACCAATCAGGATGATATAATTTTAATTTTATGCTTTTTCTGTGATGGTATTAATTTAGCATAGGTCTAAAAGGTTATAATTACATATAGAAACTCCAAATTTTTCTTCAAAATGTTCAAATGCTTTACAAATAAATACTTTGTTAAAGTATTTACAAAAAGTTAACTTTGAGACTAATAATATGATCTTTTTATAAAAGTAAGACAGTCTCATGTTCATCATTTTCCATCCTTGTGGAGGGAGCTTGCAAAGTTGGACACCCTCTGAGGTGAAGAGGCCTCTCCAGAGAAATGTCAGGTAGAGGTACATCGTGACAGCTCAGGAACCCTACTGCAGTTCCCTTTTGCACAGAAGTTCTGGACATTTTTCTGACAGAAGACTGTTAGGCACTATTTATTGACATATATTTTCAAGTATATGGTCAATAATACATAAGTACTCAGCCATCTCCCTTTTTTGCTTTGCAGTATGCGAGAGAAACGGAACTATATTTATGGCAGATAAGTAATAAAACTTTATCTTAGTTTAGATGGATTTTAATAATGGGGTCTGCGGTCCATATTAGACTTTATCTACATATGAGAGAGAAAGCTCTTAAAATTAAACACATTTGTTTTTCAACAAAATTAGTTGTTTCGCCATCATACACACTAACCTGAACTCAGACGCTGACGGGTAGTGCTTGACTGCCACCTGGAGGCCGCCCTCCTACTTACAGCGTGATCTTCCCTGACCCTCTGGCGTGAGGCAGCCCTGGCACCAGCCTGACACTCCAAATGCCAAATTAAAATAAGACATTCTTTGCTAGACAGATAGTTCATTCGAAAAGTAGACTCCCGAACCTCGTAACACAGTAATATCTATATTTTGAAATATATAAACGGCTCTGTTCTATTTTGGTCAAATATGCTCTAATACAAAAATTGAAAGGCAAAAAAATTAGTAGTTATTTGCTATTTTTAAATAATCTATCATGTTTTAACATCTTAATTTAGTCACATGAGTCACCAAGGGATTAGGAGATTTGGAATCAGAAAACCAGGTACCACATGTTTAGTGTGACCTTTGAGCAAGTAAAGAAAATTATCCTTGTTTTGATTAGAAAAAGATAATTTTGAAACATTCACTTCTTTTTCTCCATAATTTCTTGTCTCCCCACTCCTCTGTCAGTAAGAAAGTTGTTAAGAAAACAAAAAAGAAAAAAGTCACTATTCAGTGCAGTTTGGTTTGTTTAATGACTTACAAAATGGGTTGTCAGGGGAGCAGCCATAAAGTTTACACCATATGGGTCTGTTGGGAAAACAGTAGAACCAACTCCTTACTCTGCCCAGGAGAGGGAGTGTGAGGTCACCAAGGACCCTAAGGGAGGTGGGCAAGAGCCTGGGGATGAGGGGGTCTGGAGAAGCCTGGCTCGTGCTCAGGAGACCACACGGGGAGGAGGAAAGTCTGGATCAGAGGCGGGTAGCACTACTGATGCTCGAAACTGTGTGGTTTGCAGAATGTCTTCTATTGAATATTAGTCTGCTTTCTCATTTGTAGATCAAAAAATTTAGTAGAGAGGTTGGGACACATCATCTTGTCAGATCATTGCTTTCTATTTCTGAAACTCCAGACACGTTTTCTGCTGTCCTTTTCCTTCCCTAACCCATCATCTGACCTGAATTTTCTATTATTCTAAGTACACCACAGTAGGCCTCAAATTTCCTACTGTCTTCATTTTCACCACCTACTCCTTCCCATGCATTAGTCAAAACTCGGTTGCTCTTGCCAACTACTATGTCTTCCTCCTCTCAAAGTCACACTCATCCTCTCATTTTACTATTTCGAATCCTGTATGTTCCATGAGTCCAAATATTCCCAGCCCAAGAGACTCCTTCCATCTCCTTCACACCCTTCACACTTTGTGACACCTACCATGTATGGTCACATCTACCTACAGATCAGTGATCCTCAACCTTGACTGCAACTAGAATCACACTGATCATTAAAAAAAAAAAAAGATGGGGGCCTAAACACAGAGAATCTGATTTAAGAGGTCTAGAAGGGGCAACGTGGATCAGTACATTTTAAAAGCTCTCCAGGTGATTCAAATTTGAGCCAGGTTACAAACTTGGGGATAGACTGTCAGTTCCTGAAAGGTAAGGACTTTGTCTTCATCTCTGAGGAAGCACATTGCGTTAGACATACTGAGAGCTCAATATATGTGGCAAAGATGAAGCAACTCCAGTATCTAAATGTTTGTCATAAAATAAGCCAAGAACTGGTTCAACTGCAGCATCTTATAAATAGATTCGCAGGCTCTGCTAAGTGTATGCCATTGCCCCATTCCCCAAAAGTTCAATGCAATTCAATAAAATAATTAGCATATAAATATTTTTTAAATAAAGAACTAAATTGTGGCATATCCATATATATATATATATAACAACATATGCATAAAGTCATGAATTACAAGATTATTTATAACAGGAAAATATTGGAAACAAGGCAATGCTTATTTATAGGAGACTGCTTGAATAGATTGTAGCATGGAATACTGTATAAACATAAAAAAGAAAAGAATAAGCGAGATCTCTATGAATCAATATGGGGTCATTTTCAGGATATATTGTTAAGTAAACACAATAAAGTTTAAAAAGTCTATTATATATTACCCGTTGATTAAGAAAGGGAAATATATGTTTTTTCGAAATGAGGAAAAGAAGTGTAAGCCAAAAAAAAGAAAATGTTTCCCTATAGAGGATGGGTGGGGGGTGGAACAGAAGAAATAAGGAAGGAGTGACACTTCAGTGAACATACCATCTCATATAGTTTTAACCTTTGAACCATATAAATGTTTTTACATAATCAAAAATTAAATGAAATGGCTGTAAAAAAAAACATTAAGTTGAACACAAATACAAACAGATGAACCTAAATGTATCCAGTTATAAAAATCAAACAGGAAAAAGAATTAATTCAAGTAACTTTTGAAGCCATTACTGTACATCCTTGGAAGGAGTGACACTTTAGTGAACATACCACCTTATATAGTTTCAACCTTTGAACCATATAAATGTTTTTACATAATCAAAAATTAAATGAAATGGCTGTAAAAAAAAACATTAAGTTGAACACAAATACAAACAGATGAACCTAAATGTATCAAGTTACAAAAATCAAACAGAAAAGAGAATTAATTCAAGTAACATTTGAAGCCATTACTGTACATCCTTAATGGGATATATTCTAATGACAAAAAGAAATTTTTTTATCTTTACTTGGCATTGCATTGTTAGTAGTGATATTGTATTAAAACTCTGAAACTATTTTACATGCGTTTTAGGACACTGTAAATAAGTTAACATATTACTGTTACTATGAACTAAGATGTTCCCTATAAAAAATTACATATATATATAAAATAAGCATATATATTAAACAAAAGCAAGAATAAACACTGAAATGTTCATTTTGAATTGTATTCATTTTTAAATTAAATGAGAACAATCTTTAACACATGAAATTAAAATTATATCCAATTGGTGCTACATCCACACAGAAAATAACTTTTCCAAGTGACTTTTTCTTCCAGTTTCATTGAGATATAATTGACATACAGCACTGTATAAGTTTAAGGTGTACAGCATAGTGATGTGACTTACGTACATCATGAAATGATAACCACGATAAGCTTAGTGAACACCCATCACCTCACATAAGATAAAAAATAGAAGAAAAAAATTTGTTTTCCTTATGATGAGAACTCAGGATTTACACTCTTAACAACTTTCATACATAACATACAGCAGCGTTAATTATATTTATCATACTGTACATTATATCTTAGTACTTATCTTATAATTGGAAGTTTGTACCTTTTGACTGCATTCATCCAATTTCCCCTGCCCCCATCCCTCACCTCTGGTAACCACAAATCTTATCTCTTTTTCTATTAGTTTTTTTGGTTGGTTGGTTGGTTTTTGGAAGTATAATTGACCTACAGCAGTGATTCACAATGCAGTGATTCAATATTTCTATTCATTACAAAATGATCACACAATAAGTTTAGTTACCATCTGTCAGCATACAGTTTAAACTATTATTAACTATATTCCCTATGCTGTACATTACATTCATGTGATTTATTTAGTTTATAACTGGAAGTTTGTGCCTCTTAATCTCCCTCATCTATTTCACTCATCCTTGTAACCCCCTCCCCTCTGGCAGCCACCTATATGTTGTCTATCTATGAATTTGCTTCTGTTTTGTTATGTTTGTTCATTTGTTTTGTTTCTTAGATTCCACATATAAGTGAAATCACATAATATTTGTCTTTCTCTGTCTGACATATCTCACTTAGCACAATACCCTCTAGGTCCATCTAAGTTGTCGCAAAGGGCAATATTTCATTCTTTTTTGGCTAACATCCAAGTGACTTTAAATATAAATTGTGATTGTACACCTCTAGAGAGATATACCCTAAGGATGCAAATAACTACACAAAAAAATTTATCTATTTTCAGTAATCATATTGCAGACAACAGTGTTATTCTGAGATTATGATGCATGTAATACATGATAAAGCAGATGAGTAATTATGTGATGTGCTAATCCTTTCATCCCTAGTGTCACTGAGAACCAGGATTCTTGGCACGGAAGAAAAGAAATAAAAATGTAAGACAGAAGCAGTTAGTAGTAACCATGAAATCCTAAACTTGAATTGGATATATTATTATAACTCATTATATAATTCCTCTTAAAAAGAAATCCCTGGCTCTCTGCACTGGAAAGGCCTAGAAACAATGATTATCCCACTGGCAATGAGCATTCCTAGAGCACAGACTGTTAACTGAAATCCCATTTCACACTGAAAGAAACCAAGACTCTTTTGGAGAAGTGGCTGGTTCCAGGCTTAGGGCAGAGAAAAATATAAGGTGAGTCTGAAACGTCTTACAACACAAGGCAAGGAGGTACTCAAGACTAATGAAGTTGTGTCCTGATTTGAAGAGGCTTTCAATGGCTCAATCTGGGATAATCCGAGCATCAAAAAAACTGAAAACAGTAAAGGATTAAAACATGTTGAATAAAAAAATGGAGTCCTTGGTGGTTCTCAAAAGAAGTAGAGTGAGAAGGGGAAAAAAGAGGAGTGGGAGAAGAAAAACTCTCCTGATAGAGGAATGACAGCTCATAACTACAAAGGAATGAAAGAATTTTTTAAAACAAACCATTTTGCCTTCCCCAATGTAATAACTAATTTAAGCAAAAATCATTAATGGATGATAAAAATATTGCTTAAAGGTTGATGGGAAACAGTATATTCATATGGTCTGTAAGTACCAACTTCAGAGAGGAAAATATACCTTCAAAATGGAGCCATCTGGCAGTCTGCCCTTAGCTAAGTGATCATACTTTGCACCACAGACAGTAAGACAAAGGGACTCGCTGACCCTCCTGTGTAATGCAGTAAGTGCACATCAACTGTGATTCTGCCTTGCCAGAAATGTTTAATCTAAATCTAATCAAAGAACATCACAAGACAAACTCAGAATGTGAGACATTCCAAATGACAACTACATAGTCTATATTCTTCAAAAATAGCAATGTCATAAAAAAAAACCAAACAAGGTAATGTCCTAGATTAAATCTCATAGCAAGAAAACATAATGTATGATCCTTGATCATATCCTGAATCGAAAAATGAAAACAGCTGTAAAAGTTATGTTCTGTACAATTGGGGAAATTCTAATACGAGCTATATAAGTTAGATATTATTAAAGCATTGTCTTCTTAGATGTGATGATGGTAGAAGAATGGACTTATTCTTAGGAAATGCTGAGTATCGTGATGCCTTCAACTTATTTTCATGTTATATATACAGTTCAGAGATAGATGGGAGTTCATTGTACTTGTCTTTCAAATTCCAAATTCCTGCCAGTTCAAAAAAATTTTAAATAAAAAGCTGGAGGACAAAAGCACTATGTTATGTGCTATGACTGTTATAAAACTGAAAGATTATGTGAGGCAAGAAAGAAAAGCCCACAAATACCATGAGTTTTGAAAGCTGGAGACATCACTGGAGATCGGGAAAGACTTCGTGGAAGGAACTACATTTCTAAATATAAGGGTCTTGAGTTAGGAAGGACCTTATAAATCATCTAATTCCATTCCCTCCTTCTGAAGATGAGAAAACTGAGAGGCTTAGCAGCTCATCCAAATTCAACCAATGTTTAGCGCAAAGCTGTGAAATCTGAAGCACAGAATCCATGGTGGTTTTCCATGAATCCATTTATTGATCAAATCCCGTCCTACTTCCCATCTCAGATGGGCCAAGAAGGACACACTAAATAAGGAAAAGTATATAGAACTTAATCATTACAATTTCAAAATAAAATTTAAATGGCAGAAAAATTGCTGGCTTTGAAAATGGAAGGGGTGCGTGGGCAGCCTCTAGAAGCTGGGAACGCTCTCAGCTGACAACCAGCTAGGACATGGAGATGGCTTCAGTCCATGACTGCTAGAAGCTGAATTCTGCCAACAATCTAAATAAGCAAGGAAAAGTGTTCTCCCCTAGAGCAGCTAGAAAAGAGTGAAGACCTGTTGACACTTTGGTGTTAGCCCAGTGAGACCCATATTCGACCTGCGACCTGCAGAACTGCAAGATAATAAATTTGTGTTGTTTATGCCTATATATGGAATCTAGAAAAATGGTACTGATGAACCTAGTGGCAGGGCAGGAATAGAGATGCAGACGTAGAGAGCGGACTTGAGGACACAGGAGGGGAAGGGGAGGCTGGGACGAGGTGAGAAAATAGCATTGACATATATACACTACCAAATGTAAAATAGCTAGTGGGAAGCTGCTGCATAGCACAGGGAGGTCAGCTCAGTGCTTTGTGACAACCTTAGAGGGGTGGGATGGGGGGTGGGAGGGAGGCACAAGAGGGAGGGGATATGGGGATATATGTATACATATAGCTGAGTCACTTTGATGTACAGCAGAAACTAATACAACATTGTAAGGCAATTATACTCCAATAAAGATGTAAAAATAAATGAATGAATGAAGAAATAAATAAATAAATTTGTGTTGTTTAAAAAAAGAAGTTGATAGGGCAAAAACAGGAGCATACAAGTATAGTACAACACAGGAAGCATTAAAAGACCAACGAAAATCTCATGGGTATTAAGTTTTGGTAAAAACAACCCAAATAAAAAACAAAGTATCTCAATTTTTTAATAGCATTCGTTGTACTTTCAAAAAAGTGAGTTGTTTTTTTTTTCACATTGTTTAGTTGACCTACAAGTCTTTGCTAAATTGCATAATTGATAGAAAAAAACTATTTGTGAAATTTAAGTTTTTGTTTCTCATGTATAATATCTACATCACTCTGGAGAATTTTAAGGTTATTTCAAGTTTTTTTGATCCTTCTTTTCCTAAGATGTGTATGCGGTTGGGCATATGACCTCTGTGTTAGATAGTGGCTATAGATTGGAATCATCAGCTCCTGTCTGGAAAACAAGTATTTTCAAAGTTAATGAAAGCCATTTGGTCTGTTTTTGCTAGCCAGTTTTGCCTTTTAATTATAAAACCATACAAAAATCAGCAGCATACTATGAAGTAATGTAGTTTCATGGCAGGAATAAGGATGGTCCAATAGATCTGAAAAGAAATCTTAATCTTTAAGTGATTCGTTTAAGGGTTGATAAATACATACATCACTTTTTCTTTTTTCACTTAGCTAAGTCATAAATCTAATTTTGAAAATCAAATCATCTCATTCAAACCTCTGCTACCGATTTTCAACTCTAAAATAGAGCAACATCAACATAACAGATACCAGAAGTCATTAATGAACCCAGACAACCACAGCACATAGGGAACTAATTGAATAAAAGAATAGGTGGAAACTCTTACCACAGCCCCTGTCACTGCTTTCCAAAAGCTTCTGGGCATTGTACTTTGCTAAGGAATTCAAAGATGGAAAATTTTAGAAATCGTCTCTCTGTTTTGAAGTGCACAACAGAAAACTGTGCTCAAATTGTCTTCCCTTGGTGAGTTCAAAAGCAAAATCAAATGACAGTGCACAAACATTTTCATCCAGTTTGCAATGCTTCGTTGTACACCCAGCCTATCTAATACATTACTTGAATTATGTTTTTGTGTGGGAATTACTGTCTCCTACCAAAGCGTGCTCTTTATTTGGTCAGACAGAAGATTCAGAGAAAAACAAGTAAGACAATTTTCGTTTTCTTACTAGTGGGAGTCAAGTCTGCATTGAGGAAATATTTGTCATGCTCACCACATTTTTGTCATAGATTTGTTTCACAGAGCCAGTGTGCAACTTTGAAGAGAGAAGAATGGCCACTGTGTATCACACTGGAGAAATCCTCGCTGACACCCATCTTCCCTTCTGTAGGACAGCCAAGCCAATCTTTCTAAAATAACTTTACGATTCTGAACCTGGCCCACAATTTCCTAAGGTCTCCCTTTTGTCTCCTGCCTGAAATCCAGGCTCTCCAACCTGCCTCCAGTGACTCCCCTCCCACCAAAAACACCCCAGTAACAGGGCCAAATAGTCCACCTCTGTCCCTTTGCTCATCCTGCTACAACTGCTTAGAATGACTTTTACCCAAACCCTAATCATCTCTCAAGACCCAGCTAAAGGCCCCTCTCATTCATGACACCTTTCCCAGTCCTTGTGGTTCACAGATTAACTCTCTCTGAATGTCCACAGCATCTCTTGTCTGAACTTCTTTTTCTTTCGGCATTTAATAAAATACTCCCTTGTACCCTTACCATTTTTATGATTAACCTTCTACTCCAGTTGTTGGAAAACAGTAACTGTATGCCATGAGAGCAAAAATGACTGTTATACCTGTGGTAGGTGGTATTATTGTTTGTAATTATTCACTCCCTCTTTCCTCATGAATAAAATATGTTTCCCCAGTCCCTTTTACTTTGGGCTCAGACATCTGACTTGCTTTGGCCAATGGAATGTTTGCTATGTATCACATCCAAACAGAAGTTTTTGAGGAATTGAAAGACTCCAAAACTCTCCTAGCTCCTGTGCCCTCTGCCATAAGAAAAACATAAGGCTTTCCTTTAGTTCAGGTCTCAAAATAAGGATATATGTAGAGGACAATCAGCTTGTAGTCTGGAGTAAAATCACAACATCCAATCAATAGCTGACAATATAAACCTGAAAATAAATAAATATTTGTTATTGTAAACCACGGAAAATTTGAGATTGCTTGCCGTCTAGTAAAAGCTGACTGATATAATATCTAATATTTTGTGAGCACTAGGTCCCGTATCCACAATATCTCATTTAACTAACACAATAATCCTGTGTGTTACATACTTTATTATCCCCTTTTTACATACGAGAAAACAAGGATGAGGTAAAGTTACTAATCCGAAACACACAGTGCCGTAAGATTTTAGAATCACACGCTTCTAGCTTTGAAGTTATATTCTACCACTTATTGAATATAGTATCAAAGGCATAATACAATCTCACTAAAAAATCAGTCACATGTAAAACAGACGTAACAGTGCAGCTCTTCTCACAGGGTACTTCTAATGGCTGTTGGAGGGATTAAATTAAATAATGTGTGAATGACCAAATGATTTAATGAGTGAGTGGGTCTTAATTTGTGTCACCCCTAAATTAGACCCTGAGATAAACACTGATGTGGGTAATTTAGGAAGAATGTGTGAGGGAGTGGGAAAAGTGAGATAAAGAATGAGAAAAGTCAATAAAATTATCAGGTTACAATTTGGGGAAAAAAGACTCAATCGCACTAAGGTATCATGTGGAATATGACTCAGATGGCCAAGTAAGATCCCATCAGGATCTTTCACAAACAACAACTAAAAACTCCATACAAGAAAAGCAAACAAGAAAACCTGGAAAGTGAATTCACTGGAAAGTAAGCAAGCAGATTCTGGAAGAATCAAAACTTGGGAGAAGGATCAGAAGAGATTGAGTTTTCCATTATTACAAATTTTGCCCTGAGGGCAGGCCGAAGTTAGCACTGAAGAGCATGCCTAATACTCTAATAGAAAACAGTCTTTGTGGACTAAAGAATCAGAGGAATTTAGAGCAACCACAGATCCTGAAAAGTTGAGAGGGTGGGGAGAAAGAGGTGATCCAGAAAGGGAGAGCCCTGAATTCTGCTTATAAACTTTGCCCAAGTCTCTGAACTTGGGCATATACGAATGGAGCAAACTCCAATACCTCAGCTAAAGGTAAAATAGAGAGTTGAGCTGCTGCACAAGAAAATGCCTTTACAGTTTGAGATTAGCCAAGTTAACTTCTCACTTAAAAAAACAAAAAAACACCACTCTTTGGAGAAATATAATATAGAGCCTTCACTACGCAACAACCCACAATGTCCAACATACAATCCAAAATGCTCAACTTGTGAAGAACCAGGGAAATGTGACCCATTTTCAACAGACAAGACCATGAACCAAGACCAATCCCAAAGTGATCTAGGTGTTGAAATTAGCAGACGTGGATTTTAGAGCAGACTTTATAACTCTGCTCATTGAAATAAGAGAAAATATGCTTGCATTAATGAAAACACAAAGAATCTCAGCAGAAAAAAATATAGAAACTATAAAAAAGAACCAAAAGGAAATTCCTGAGCTTAAAAAAAAAATGCAATTTTGAAAATAAAACCTCACTGAACAGGCTTAACAGCATATTGGATATGACAGAAGAACCAGTGAACTTCAAAATAGATCAATAGAAAGTATGCAATCTAAAAGACAAAAATATTTTTTAAGATATTTTTTGAGGGAATTCCCTGGCAGTCCAGTGGTTAGGACTCCGCACTTTCACTGCCAAGGGCCCGGGTTCAATCCCTGGGCAGGGAACTAAGATCCCAAAAGCCACATGGTGCAGCCAAAAAAAGAAAAAAAAAATGCTTTTTTTAGATTATCAGAGTCTTGGAAACCTGTGGGACAATAATAGAAGTCTAACATACATGTATCAGAGTCCTAAAAGGAAAGAGGGAGAAAATATTATTTGAAATATAATGGCCCAAAACATCTAAATTTGGTGAAAGACAAAAACATAAGATTGAAGATGCTCAGAAGGAAAAAATACAAAGAAAACCACACCTGGGAATTCCCTGGCGGTCCAGTGGTTAGGACTCCATGCTTCCACTGTGGGGAGCCTGGGTTCAATAGGTGGTCGGGGAACTAAGATGCTGTAAACTGTGCAGCCAAATAAAAAAGAAAGAAAGAAAACCACACCTGTACACTTCATAGTCAAACTGCTAGAAAGCAACATTAAAGAGATCTTGAAAGCAGCCAGAGAAAAATGATACATTGCCCATAGGGGGACAACCATTTGACGTACATTTCAGTGTATTTGACTATATACTGAATTCTCACCAGAAACTATACTGATCAGAAGACAGTGAAACAATATCTTTTAAGTGCTGAAAGAAAACTTAAGCTGTCAATTTAGAATTCTATATCCAGTGAAAATGTCTTTCACCTATAAAGGCAAAATAAAGACATTTTCATGCAATAGAAAACTAAAAGAAATTCACGATAAGAAATGCTTTAAAAAAAAAACAAAACTTCTGTAGGCTGAAAGAAAAGTGAAATGGAATGGAAACTCAAATCTTCAAGAAGAAATAAAGAGCTTTAGAAATTGTTACTATGGGTAAATATAAAAGACTACTTTTCCTCTCTTAAAAACTACATGACTATTTAAAGTAAATATTAAATATTGTCTTCTGGGGTTTAAAATACACGTAGATGTAATACATATGACATTTACAGCATAAAGAATGGTAGAGGGGATAGTTAATTGGTTTATAAAAAAGCTTCATGGTTTCTACATTTTTATGTCAACTAGTCACCAAAACATTTTTATGCAAAGAGATCTAGCTAAAAAGTCTATAGATAAATAAAATTAAAATTTTGTTAAACATTCAAATATCAAAAAGAAGGCAGACAAGGGAGAAAAGAGGAATAATAGAGGACACAAACAGAAAATAATAATAAAATGGGAGACTGGTTCAAGACGGCGGAGTAGAAGGATGTGCACTCACTCCCTCTTGCAAGAGCACCGGAATCACAACTAACTGCTGAACAATCACCGACAGGAAGACACTGGAACTCACCAAAAAGGACACCCCACATCCAAAGGCAAAGGAGAAGCCACAATGAGACGGTAGGAGGGGCGCAATCACAGTAAAATCACATCCCATAACTGCTGGGTGGGTGACTCACAAACTGGAGAACACTTATACCACAGAAGTCCACCCATTGGAGTGAAGGTTCTGAGCCCCATGTCAGGCTTCCCAACCTGGGGGCCCAGCAGCAGGAGGAGGAATTCCTAGAGATACAACCAAGATTACTCTACCCGGCAAGGATCTCATTCAGATTTGATGGAGAAATCAAAACCTTTACAGACAAGCAAAAGCTAAGAGAATTCAGCACCACCAAACCAGCTCTACAACAAATGCTAAAGGAACTTCTCTAAGTGGGAAACACCAGAGAAGAAAAGGACCTACCAAAACAAAATCATGAAATGCACTTTTCTAGCAATGCAGTTGACCTTGCTTTGTCATTGGGCGGTTCAGTGGATGACCACCGAAACTGTTAAGAATTATATTTTTAAAGGTAAAATTATGACTATCATACAAATATAAAATTAACACATATCAAAGGTTTAACTCATTGATTGATGAAGGAACCAGTAAGATGTTACAAATGGTTCCAAGAAGAGTCTAAAGAACAGATAGAGATGATAGAGATAGAGATAGAGATATATCATCAAAAATACTAAAATAAATTTGTTAATAGATACAAAGAAAGGGCCCAGGAGTGGGGCATGGGGAAAGAAATCAGTTGCCTTTCCACCAGACAAAATTCATGTTCATTACTTTGTCTTCTCCATCTCACTGTGTTTAAAATAGCTCTGTTACAGACAATGAAAGACACAGACCCTTACTGAATCAGCCAATATAAAAGGGTTCACTGAAGGATGCTTAGTATTCCATTGAAAAGACAGCCAGTAATCTTTTTTCTTTCTTTCTTTCTTTTCCCATTTCAAAGTCTTTCACAATTTTGCCTGGCAAGCCATGAAATGCTATTAAGACATAAGAAAGAATAAGAAAAAATTTTATGTAAGGATGTGGAGAATTCTAGACTGTTATTAAGTTATAAAAAAGTAGGGAGCAGAGGTGGTCCCATAAATGTAAAAAGGATGTGGGAATAAAGAATATATACATTTTGGTATATATATGAGTAACATATCTCTGGAAAGATTTTTTAAGCACTAACACAGTCCGTTGTTTCTGGAAAGGGAAAGAGGGTGGCTAGGGATCACTGATGAGAAGAAGCATATATATATCCTTCTATGCTAAATATATACAAATATGTATATATATCCTTCTATGTTTTATATATATATATATCCTATGTTTTTTATATATATGTATATATATATATCCTTCTATGTTTTTGAATTTTGAAACTTGAGATTATGTTTCTTAGTCAATAAAGTAATATTTTAAAAAAAAAACATAGAACCTACATATTTCCACTTTTCAAGTAATCATAGAAATCACCTTTTTCTTTTTCTTTTCCTTACTTACTTCCTAATTCTTCATATTCGTTTTTATATAAACAAGACATAATATGACCGAATAATCATATTTTTAGAACTCCTCTTTCATTAAAATTTCACAGCAAAAAACTTTGATCCTAATAGGCAAATACTTAAGAATACCTTGATGGTTAAAATTGAGTAAATTTTATGTTATGTATATTTTACCGGAATTTAGAAAAAAGAATACTTTGTGTTTTTCAGGTACCAAGATGATTCTTTACCCTGCAATGTGTCTGGACTGAGTCTCTCCGTAACAGGTAATTTTCTCCCTGTGTTTGTCAAACACAGGATATGTGAGGAATGCTGGCATAGATAAAAGCTCAGAGGGGGCTGAGAATAATAGTCAGCTGATGTCAGGAAAATCTCCCCAAAGCAGGGCCTAGCACATTACAGCAGATCAATAAATCTTTGTTGAATGAATTAATGAATTACTTCTAATCATCATTTACCACTGTTTTCATACTTGAAATTCTGGATCCTTTCATCCATTATTTATCCTGCTTCTCTGATCCATCAGTCAGAGATCAATTTGTCATAAGCCTTGAGAAGTAAGTCCTCTTGGATTCCATTTGGAAGGGAAAGATGTATTCAACAAGTTTCTGTGTGAAGGGTTAATCTGAGGGACTGACTAACTCTCACCTTCTACAAAGGTTAGAAAAAGTTGTTTGAGCCTCCAGGAATTCTCTCTTAAATTCTGTGTGCACTTCTTACAGTAATAATAACCTTCTCTTCCAATCTGGCAGCAAATTCAATTTAACCTAAAAATATCAGAGGAAGACAAAGCAATATTTTCTCTCCTCAGTGACTCTGCAAAGAACACATTTATGTTCTAAGAAAGTCTTAAAACAGAGCGCAAAAAACAAAACACATAAACCTCAAAGCTTTCCTAAATGCACTAATATATTCAAATAGTACAACTCTGACACCAAGTGGTAAGAAAAGGTATAAGCATGTTGACCAAAAAATATTATAGCTGGTATTGTTATGGAGCAAAAAATTTATACAGTGTTATGTTCCTGTCTAAGACTCACTGTCGATACCATCATCCATCTAATCATTTTTTAAAATAACGTTAGAATTTCTCTCTACATAGAGCTGCTATAAGAATTAAGTTAATTAAAAAAAAATTTTTTTAATGCTAGCCTACAATAAGTGCTAAATAAATATTAACTCTTGTTAGTCCCTAATTTCATGTCTGCTAGGTGATAGGGACCCTAAGCAAGCTGTCCTTGTCCTCAAGGTACAGGAGTGAGGAAGAGAAACAAGGAAAAACCAAATGAAACAGTGTTAACAGGTGCTATAATAGACATGTTAAGTAGATTTTGGGAAGGCACACAAAAGGGAGAAGTCAATTCCATCAGAGTGTTTTCTCTGAGAACTGCTCCCTCCTCAGACACAGACCTTTAGCAACTACATTAGTAATCTGTGACCCTGCTTTTTGGCCATGCATCATTGACCCAGAGTTGTACACTTGTCTCAGGCTGGGCCCATCTAATATGTTCTTCTAGGAATTTGGATTTGAAATTTTGATACTTTCATTAGTCTGAGATGTCCACTTGAGCAAGGATGTAAACGGTTCTCTGGTAAGGTGGTCATGTGTACAGAGAAATAGGAAAAGCCTGCCTGTGGAAAAAAACAAAACAGAAGTACAGAGAGAGGCAGAGATGAGAGAGTTCATGTGTCTCCAGAGAAACAGAGGATCTTCTTTTGAGGAACAAGCTGTTAGGTGTCCTAATGGTCTTTCAAGACTTGGTTCAAGATCCAAAAATAGCGTGACCTGCACCCTGCCCTTGAGTTTTGAGAGACACCCCTGTATCCTTATAATAAATTTGCCTTCCTTGCTAAATCTTGCCTTAGTGAGTTTGTTATTTTCCACTAAAATAATCTTAGCTTAGACACTGGATAAGCTCAAACATTAACTTCCCATCCAAAATGTTCCTCAATAATTCTAATTTTATTCTTTTAAATATCTGGGTACCACTGTTACATAATGTAATTCTATACTAATTTTTTACCAGTGGAGTGACTGTATTTTTATAGGATGTAAAATGCTATCAGTCTTGATTCTTTGATTGAGAGAAAAATATTTATGCAAACTTACAGAGAAAAAAGATCATTTGAACTTAAAATTTTACAAATGTAATCATTTCACAATATATATTTGTATCAATTATCATACTGTACACCTTAAATGTACACATTGTTATATGTCAATTTTATCTTAATAAAGCTGCAAAAAAAAAACTTCATGATAAAAAAAGCTTTAAAAATAAATAAATAAATAAATTTTTACAAATATTTAACTTGAACATTGTTCCTAGTTAAATTAACATACAGGCAAAACATGCAAGTTGATGCCTCACAAGCGTAAAATATTAAGATGGAATTGACAGAAAAAAATCATCTGGTGTAGATATCAAGTAAGGAAGAGTGTTAAATTGCTGGCAACCAGGCCTCCACAGCTTATGCATGCCACCATAGTCATTCTATTTAAGAAAAAAATAAATCAAATTTTGTAAGTAGTCTTTAAATCTAGACTACACAGAAAGTTTTAAGAAAGAAATCATCTAAAGCAGTGGTCCCCAAACTTTTTGGCGCCAGGGACCATTTTCGTGGATGGGGAGCGGCAGATGAAGCTTCACTGGGTAGTCTGCTGCGCACCTCCGGCTGTGCGTCCCGGTTCCTAACCAGTCCGTGGCCCCGGGGGCTGGGGCCTCCTGATCTAAAGCACCATCTCCAAAAGACATTTCCTTTGTCTACTTTTTTTTTCCCTCAAACATAATTTTTACACAGATCATAATAAATACACAAATTTTTACCTGGCTTTTTTCCCTAATAATTTGTGAATATTTTCCTCATAATTAAACAATCTCAAAAAATATCATTTTTGGTGATTGAAAGATGGGGGTAGTGGTAGGAAAAATAAAGAGCTTGACCGTATAATCTGAGCCTTCTTTGGGTACCCCAAGTATCCTATTTTTATATGGTACCTCTACAGACACACACACACAGACACACACACACACACACACACACACACACATTCCCCTGCTATACACAAATTTTTACCTGGCTTTTTTCCCTAATAATTTGTGAATATTTTCCTCATAATTAAACAATCTCAAAAAATATCATTTTTGGTGATTGAAAGATGGGGGTAGTGGTAGGAAAAATAAAGAGCTTGACCGTATAATCTGAGCCTTCTTTGGGTACCCCAAGTATCCTATTTTTATATGGTACCTCTACAGACACACACACACAGACACACACACACATTCCCCTGTGTCATGCATAAATAGGGACAACAGGCAGGGTCACATTTCTGTGAGTAGTCTGCTGGCTAAACAGGAGTAGAAAGGAAGTGAACATATCAAACCATTGTTCTATTCTAAGCTTGGTTTACTTCTATGAGTTCCTTGAACATAGGGCCATGTTTTATTTATGTGTTTATCCCCCCAAAAGCATTTATCCTAAAGTACACATGAATGGCAAAAGAAAAATGCTTATTCTCAATTTAGGATAAAAGGTCTCTTTCAGATATCCACTCAGTTCCGTCCAACCTTTCACATCTAGATGTAATCAGCTAGAACTGCTATTCCACATTTTTCGTAAGTTCCTAACCTTCCTCAATTCTTCTACATACCTACTAGGTGGAGCTTAGTTCATTGTCACCTCTGCTTTGATGTTTGTTTCTGCACAATCTATTTCTGTTTCGTACCAAGAAGACTCAGGCATGAAACTCAGCCTTTTACTCAATTCAAAACACACACACCATACCACATTCCCCCAAAGAGAAGAGAGAGGGAAAACTTGCTTATCAAATTTCTTATGATTCCAGTAGAATTTACTGAGGATTGAGAGAGGAGATGTGTCTCAGGAAAGATTTTCATAGTATAAACACAAATTCAAATGGCCTAGTGGACATTACTGACCTGAAAAGTCCGTTTAAGATTATACCGGTAATTTTTCACCAGTTGTTTTGCTCTTCTTAGGTCCAGTCTCAAGCCATTCCCTTTCATCTCCATCCTATTTCTCATTTCCTTCTTTCCAAATTGCCCCAAGAGCTCCAAATTTTTCTTACTCTATTATGGAGCACTAGTCAACAAACCTAAGAAGGGATAAGCGGAATAATAACACCTCTAGTTTAACAGGATCTAAACTTCTGGTTTTTAAACAAAGAATAAAGTAGGCAGCTCCCTCTTCTCCGCCCAGAAATCATTTAAATCCCGTTAAGATAACAAGAAAAAAAATGTATAATTCATCTTTGAAGAGAATCGAGACAGCCAATATTTAAACCACAGTATAGTTTCAGGAGAGGAACCAGAGAAGATAAAATAAAGTCAGAAGGAAAGAGGACGTCTGTTGTTTAAAAGCTCAGAAATAACCAGCAATGTACATTACTCACAGGTAAATGACACCATATTTATTAGTCAGAATTCTCCAGAGAAACAGAACCAGTAGGATATTTTACATATATAAAAGTATATAAATATAACATATATAAACATATTATTATTATTATGCTTATATATGTATAAAGAGTTGTATTGCAGGGAATTGTCTCATGGATTTATGGAGGCAGACAAGTCTTAAGATGTGCTGGGTCGGTAAGCAAGCTGGAGACCAAAGAGCCACTGGCTTAGTTTCATTCTGAGTCTAAAGACCTGAGAACCAGGAGAGGTGATGGTGTAGCTCCCTTCCAAAGGCCAGCAGGCTCCAGACCCAAAAAGATGTTTCTGTATGTGTCCAAAGACAGTCAGGCAAGAATTCTTACATGGGGTGGGGTCAGCCTTTTTCTTCTGTTCAGGCCTCCCAGTGATGGAAAGAGGCCCATCCACATTAGGAGGGCAAACTATTTTAATCAGTCTCCTGATTTAAAAGTTAATCTCATTCAAAAACATCCACAGAAACACCCCAAATAATGTTTGACCAAATACCTGGGTACCTCATGGCCCAGTCAAGTTGACACATAAAATTGACAGACACACATTGAGGTATAAAACTGAGATCATTTGTCAAAAACAGGAGACACAGCAAACACAGACTAGTAACAAAATCATTCCTTTTGCTCCAAAAAGCAGAAAAGGAAGGGCTAAATGACAAATAAAACAGACAAACCCAATTTGTACAAAAGAGTCTGTCCCTGTGCCAGTGGGACAGGAAGGGAGGGAAGCAGGAAGGTAGGAAGAAAGGGGGGGAGGGAAACAGAGAGGAAATGAGAGGATAAAGGAGGGGAAGAAAGACTAGGCTTCTAAGGAAAAATTTTCAGGCCTGGAATAGGCCCTGATGCCTTTCCCACATAGGCCTCCAGCAAAATCTGGACCTAGAAAAATTCACTTGTTTCACAGATGGAAAGTCAAAAATGAACCAGAAGAGAATTCATACACATGATATTATATCAGGAAGGGGGTGAGGAGATGAACAGTAAAAATAGGGGAGATGAGGAGCATTCGCGAAAAACTACTGCCGTGGGCGCATATGAAAATTACAATAGAACATTCTGCCACAAGCTTTAAAACATAATGAAATAATGCTTGTATTAAGCAAGAATACAAAACAATGATAAGAAAGAGGTAATGAGACAATCATAAACCATAAACCATTAACTAATAAACCATTAGCCAACTTAACTAAGAAAAAAAGGAGCTGGAAGAAAGCATAAACATAGAAAATATAATAAGTGGAAAATAATCATAGGTTAAAAAAAAAATTGAAATAATCTTGAGACTAATTTGTCCACATCAAATACATTTTAAAAATTGAATAAAATGGATAATTTTCTATGACAGTAAAATTTACCAAAATAGACTCCAGAAAAAGAGAAAATCTAGATAAACCAAGGATCATAGAAAATAAAAGAAAAATGTTAAAGAGAACACTCAAAAGAACAAAACAAAACAAAACAAAAAAGCCCTGATGAATTCACAAGGAGATGTTACCACATCTTTAAAGAATAGATTACTACAATACCATTAAATTGTTCCAGATCATAAAGAAGGAAAGTTTAACATGATTTTTTATGAACCGAACAGGACACTGATACTAAAACTTAACAAAGATTGCACAAAAAAGAAAACTATAGGCCACTATTATTTATAAATATTAATTAAAAAATCCTAAGCATACTATTAGCAAAGAGAATCCATCAGCACAGTAAAGGAAGAATACACCGTGATCAATTGTGGTTTATTCTAGGAATGCAAAGATGAAACAATATTTCAGAAAGTCTTTCTAAATATGATGCAAACCCAGAAACCAGAAAATAAAAGTTTTATAAATTCAACCACCTTTTAAATATCTAAAATATTGCAAATTAAAGCCACCATAAACAAAAATACATTGCAGAAAAATTTTTATAATTCATATTACTAAAAAATGACTAATATATATGTATTTATATCTATGTTTTATAAATCAATAAGAAGCCCAACAGCCCTATAGAAAAACAGGCAAATTGTATGAGGAGACAGTTCACTAAAATGTGAATACAAATGGCTCCTTTTCTACTGAAAAAGTGGACTACCCCTCTCATGATAATAAAAAAAATGACTCTGAGTTAAATTTTCACCTATCAAAATGGCAAAGAGAAAATCACTGATACACTTTGCTTGCCACACTACTGCTAGAAGGTAGATTGCCACACCCTGCATGGAAGGCAGCTAAGTATCTATCACAATTCTAATTGTACCTATCCTCTGACCCAGCAATTGCACTGTTGGGATTTATCCTGCAGGTACATTCATTGATTTGCAAAATGATGGCTGTCCAAGATTAATCACAGCAGTATTGTTAATACTATTAAAAGTTTAAAAATAACTTAAATGCCCACCAATAGGGCCTAAGTAATAGATGATGGTGCATGATATAATGTAAGGCCAGGCAGCTGGGAAAATGTGGGATGTATCACAATACACTACAAGAATGTAACATGTTAGTTAGTTTTTAGGACTACAAGAATCTGGTCTTTACTTGCTGCCTTGTGCAACCTCATGTATTCCTGAGTCACCAGTTGTTTATTGTCCTCTGACAAAACATCAGCAAAGTTAACACCAGTGCCCTCCCCCACCTTTTGCAGCTGTACCCATTAATGAAAAGATGTGTACTTTGATGAATATATTTCACTTGAGTAGCCCCAGAACACATTTATGCTTGCTGACCTGGGTGAGCGCAGTAGTAATTCACTTCTGGATCTCTGGGCTACCGAGCAGGAGTCACACACTGCTTGTTTTCCCCAAGTATGTTTCCGGAAATCCTTTGTGATTTCTATGCCATTAATATTCTATGTTTCAATGCTGGTCTTTTGATTCAAAGAAATTCGTTTGGTTATTTATCCAAAGGATAAATAAACATGGAAATGAAAACCTACCAGCAGATGTTAAAATTAAGTACATTTTCCTGGGATTCCAGGACAGTTGAGTGGTCTGGTAGTTAAGGGTTCATAACCTTAGTTAAAATCACAAACTCTAAACCAAATGTTGATCATGTTGACCCCTGTACTCATTCTCAAGCCTACTTTCTTCTGATATAGTTTTCCCAGACTATCTCTGTATTAATGGCCAAGCATGGCAAACCAACCTATCCTTTTAAAAGAATTCATCTAATTTGAGACATCAGCATAAATTAAATAAAGACAAACCATAAGCACAAATACTATACCCAAAAATGCACTTTATCAATCTTGTATCAGTACTGGACTATAGTTTCAACTTCTTGCTTTTAATCTCCTACCATGCCTACTCCAATCCTAAAGAAAATACTTGTGTACTAGTAAATAGCTGTGGCAGGAAGTAAGGTGAGTGGGGGGAAGAAAGAAGGAGAATTTTATTGACTTGAAAAATAAGTGTGATCTTAACATTTTGCTTACAATTTGCTAATAATCCTGATCCGAAGGTAATTTAAACCATGATTAGAAATTAGTAACATTTTTAAAGACACTGAACATAAGTCTATATGTTTACATACCAATGAAATTATTTGCATAAAAGTATTTTTTATTGTGTAAAAGAAGCATATGTAAGGTATTGATTCTATCATAATAATTATCATTATCAAAATTGACCTATTCTATGTAAAAGAAGTATTAGATTTAACAGCAGATAAAGCAAGGAATTCAGAAACACATATTTCCGCCATTAAAATGTTCCATATCTTGAAGTGATTGCTCTGTGACACCAAAGAGTATGTTTGTGTATACAAAATACTTGATGCTTAGCATCTGGGGTTCTCTGGACAGACTTCAAGGGGATTCATAAGCCCTCTTTGTCTTTTTTAGTATCAAGAACATTTCCCTTATTTTTAAAATATCAACTCAGATTTAAGAAATCAATATCATACTTGATGAAAACTCAAAAATTATTGCTGTAGTTAAGGTTAAAAAAAAAGACCCTGCCATCACGCAGATAAAGTAAGGACTGAGTTGTAGCTGCCACAGCAACATTTAGTCTTGATCATGTGACGTTTGTAAACTTAAAATCTTGAACACAGGCATCCATTTAAACACAGCAGATTGAAAATATAGAAGTTAGTGTCTCTCCCCCCTGAAACCCCATTAAAATGATGGTAGGCAGATTTTTTTTAAACCACAAAGAGAAAGAGGATAAAAAGATCACAGCAACAATATTTTAGAGGCTGGAAAGCAGATGGATGAGTGGTAACTGACGTAACAAATGAGAGAATATTAAAACGTAAGCCTGCATAAGGGAAATACAGAAACAGACTGCAGGATCCCAGCAATGCTCAGAAAATTGAGGCACCAACTACCTTTAAAAGCCAAAGTTGGTGATTTTTTAAAATAAGATCCACAGATGAATCTTAAAATAAAAGATTGATTGAAACACTGTGTAGTTAAACCTCCATCCCCAATACCTCTCCCAACACGCAGGCTACTAGCCCCTCCCAACCCTGGAAGACAGCTAAAGCTTTGCTCTCTGGAAATTGAACCATAAGGACTTTGAACTCAGGGATAAATACTGAAACAAGATGATCATGTGAAAGTTAACTTGCTGAGTAATGAGATCTCTGACCCCTATTCCTAGGAGAAGGAGGATTTCCCCTAGCCCAAGAGAAATTACTTAAAGGTCCTGATAACAGGCCCTGCCAAATGATCCTACAATAAAGTTTACGTTTGACTAGTTCTCTATAAACACCTACAACTTCAAATAGTCTTGCACTGCCTTACCATTTAATATGAGCAGATGGCCAAGGATCACCAGATATTTCAGGAAAATTCTCTAACATGAAGACAGTAATGATAAAAAAGAAATAAAAAGAACTTGAAATAACAAAATATATAGAAAGAAGAATAAAACGTTACAGAATTTATTTTTACCCTTGGATGTTAAAAATGTAAAAGCAACATCCTCTTCTATTCACAACAGTGTAACTGCTTCCAGACCAGCCCTCAGAAAATTAAAAATAAACAAACAAAAAACTATACAACTAGACAAAATATATGAATTCATTGTTGATATAAATCAGATATTAGACAATTAGAGCACAGGAGTGATCCCTAAATAAAGGGAAACACATAGGTGAGTACACCACACACATTTGACCGAACTTTCCCTTGGGAGCACATCCTAGACTGTGGCACACAGAGGTGGAGGCCAAGTCAAATACACAGGCCTCACTGCTTGTGAGGAAGCAAAGATCAGAGCTCAGGTCTGCTGAGGCTGGAATTTGTGGGGTAGGGTGCTGGAGAAGAAGTTATATAGAGAATGAGCTCCAGAAACCTGCATCAAAAACTCCTTAAGATTTGGGGTAAATACTAAAGATGAGACGATACAAGGCCTGGTAAAGACCAGCTACTGGAGACCTGTGAGCTGAATGGAGGTTGCATAGTCCAAGAGATAGAGTCCCAACTGCCAGATGGGAGAAATATCACTGAACAGACTAGACATTCGACTGAGATCACAGAAAGTCCACACCTTAGAAGTAGGGTTGCTTAAGCTGTAAAGGAAGGGCTACCTCTGTACCTGCCCTAACCACTTTTTAAAAAGCCTCAAAAATATCAAGTTAATTTTGCAAGTAAATTGAATTTAAAAATGCAATTCTCTTAAAAGGAAGAAAATAAAATCTGGGCTCAAAATCATATACCCGCCACAATGTCCAGTATTAAATTAAAAATTCCTAGGTATACACAGAAGCATGAAAATATTACCCATAAGCAGGAAAAAAACAGAGACTAAAAATAGACTCACAAATGGCAAAATTGGGGAATTAGCAGACAAGGATTTTAAAGCAGGTTTCATAAATATATTAATAGATGTAAAGAAAACATAAGCTGTGAGTATAAAGATGGGGAAAATCCCAGTAGAGAAATTGAAACTTTACAATAGAAACAATTCTAGAACTGAAAGATACAATATCTGAAAAGAAAACTTCATTGCATAGGTTTAATGGCAGATCACACATTGTGTAAGAAAAAAAATCAGTGAACTTAAAAACGGGAGGAGGCAGTACAAATATCCAGATTGAAGCACAGAAAGAAAAAATGTTGCATATAATTATGAGTTCCTCTGTGACTTGCAGGACAAAATTAAATGGTCTAAAATGTAACTGAAATCCCAGAAGAAGAGAAAGAAAAGAGAGATTGAAGCAGAAAAAAATATTTGAAAAAATAAGGGCCAAAATTTTTCCAAATTTGATGAAAACTATCAATTCATAAATCCTAGAAGCTCAATACACTCTGAGCAGTAGAAGCATAAAGAGAACAACAGCTATACATCCGAAGGAAGTGAAATCACTGTCTCAAAGAGGTATCTACCCTTCATGTTCATTGCAGCATTACTCATAATAGCCTAGACATGGAAAGAATCTAAGTGCCCATTGACAAATGAATAAAGAAAATGTGATATATATATTTTTTCATATATTTACATTCACTAATATATATATATATATATATTATTCCCCCATTAAAAAGAAGAAAATCCTGTCATTTGCAACAGCATGGATGGACCTAGAGGGCATTATGCTAAGCAAGATAAGTCAGACAGGGAAAGAAAAATACTGTACAGTCTCACTTATATGTGGAATCTAATAAAGCTGAACTCATTATTTACAATTGCTAAGACATGGAAGCAACCTAAGTGTCCATCAACAGATGAATGGATAAAGAAGATGTCATATGTATATACAATGGAATTCTACTCAGCCATAGAAAAGAACAAAATTTTGCCATTTACAGCAATATATATGGACTTGGAGGGTATTATGCTAAGTGAAATAAGTCAGACAGACAGAGAAAGACAAATACTGTATGATATCACCTATATGTTGAATGTATAAAATACAACAGACCAGTGAATATAACAAAAAAGATATAGAGAACAAACTAGTGGTGGCCAGTGGGGAGAGGGAAGTGGGGAGGCAAAAGATAAGGGTAGGGGAGTAAGAGGTACAAACTATTAGGTACAAAATAAGCTATAAGGATATATTGTACAGCACAGAGAATATGGCCACTATTTTATAATAACTATAAATGGAGGATAACCTTTAAAAATTGTGAATCACTATATTGTACACCTGTAACTTATATAATATTGTGCAGCAACTATATTTCAATTATAAAAAAAGAATAAGTCTACTTGCAGAAAAAAAAAAAAGCCAAACTCACAGAAACAAAAGAGTAGAATGGTGGTTGCCAGAGGCTGAGAGGTGGGGGAAATGGGGAGGTGTTGATCAAAGGATACAAACTTCAGTTATAAGATGCATAAGTTCTGGGGATCTAATATACAGCATGTTAACTATAGGTAACAATCCTGTATTACAAACTTGAAAGTTTCTAAGAAAGTAGATCTTAAATGTTCTCACCACTGGAAAAACAAAAAGAAAGAAAGAAAGAAAAGGGAAAAAAGATACCTATGTGAGGTGATGGAAGTGTTAACTAACCTTACTGTGGTAATCATTTTGCATTATATACATGTATCAAACCATTATATTGTACACCTTAAACTTACACAATGTTGTAAGTCAATTACACCTCGGTAAAACTGAGAAAAAATCTCAATAATAAGAAAAAAAAGAGAACCACAGCAAAGCATAGTCAAACTGTTGAAAACTCAAGACAAAAAACAATTTTACAAGCCACCAGAAGAAAAAAATACATTATATTCAAGGGGAAAATAACAATTATCACTGAGTTCTCATAAAAGACAATGCAAGCAAGAAGAGAATAAAATGACATCATTTAATTGCTAAAGGAAAAAAACTAGACTTCTATGTCCAGTGAAAATATCCTTCAGAAATGATGGTGGAATAAAGATATTTTCAGATAAAACAAAACTCAACAGAATTTGTCAGCATGAAATGTTAGAGGAAATTTTTCAGGCTGAAGGAAAATGATACCAAATGGAACCTCAGACCTACATGAAGAAATGAAAAGCACGAAAAATAGTAAATGTATTGTAGAACAGTAACTGATACTTTCCCAGCTGCCTAAAATCCTATAGGACTTAACTGAATTCATCAACCCACATATGACGGTAGTCTTTTGTTCAACAATACACGATTAGACTTGTTTAAAAAAAAAAGAATCTAAATCAATTATCTAATTAGAGCATTAGAGTTTATATACATCCTTCAACAGCAGATGTTTGATCTTTGGTGCTATCCCGGGAGGTGGGCATTTCCAAATTTGAACAATGTTCATAGAATAGATGAACTGAGTAGCTGTAACACCTTGCCTGCAACCAATGAATAATATTTCCCCTGGAAGTTTATTCTATTCTGATCTACCTAATAAAGTTCTTATTATCTGAAAGATCAGGAGGAAGGAAAAGACAGCAGAATTTTAAAATTCAATAGAACAGTTGCAATAGAAAGTTGAGGAAATCATCCAGAGCATAGAAAAAAAACAAAAAAGATGAAAAGTAGAAGAGAAAATATTAAGAAAATTAGAGGATCAGTGTAGAAGATTCAACAGCCTACAAATTAGAGTTCCAGGGCTTCCCTAGGGACGCAGTGGTTGGGAGTCTGCCTACAGATGCAGGGGATACGGGTTCGTGCCCCGGTCCGGGAGGATCCCACATGTTGCGGAGCGGCTGGGCCCATGAGTCATGGCCGCTGAGCCTGCGCGACCGGAGCCTGTGCTCCACAACGGGAGAGGCCACAGTAGTGAGAGACCCGCGTACCGCAAAAAAATAAAAAATTTAAAAAAAAAGAGTTCCAGAGAGAAAGAACAAGAAAAAGAGAAAATTTTCAAAGAAATAACTGAAGAAAACTTCTCACAACTTTCTAAATTGAAAGAGACTAATATATCCCCCAGTATAATAAATAAAAATGGATCCATTCCAAGATATGTCATGATAAAATTTCAGAACAGAGATTCTGGGTGGGAAAGAAGGATATATGAAAAGAATCAGGAGTTCAAGATGTTTGAGAGCTGTTCAACTGCAGCTGCAAAGCTTTCAAAATTCTAAGGAAAATTCATTTCTACCCTAGAATTACATACACAGCCGAACTTCCAAACAAGTACAAGGATAGAACAAATACACTTTTAGACTTTAATATCTCAAAAATCTTATCTCCTATTCACTCTTTGAATTAGTTATCTATTGCTACATAATAAATTCCCCTAAAATTTCACAGTTTAAGGCAACAAATATTTACTTTCTCCCAATTTCTGTGGGCCAGCAATCCAGGGGTGGCTTAGCTGGGTGTTCTAGCTAAGGGCCTCTCGTGTGATTGCAGGTCAAGCTGTTAGCCAGGGGTGCAGTTATGTGAAGGTGGCACTTGGGCTGAAGAACGTACTTCCATGGTTATTCATGTGCTTGTCGGCAGGTTTCAGTTCCTCTCAGGCTGTTGGTAGGAGATCTCAGTTCCTCAGTACATGGGCTTCTCCATACAGCTGCTCAAAACAAGGCAGTTTACTTCCCACAAAGCAAATAATCTGAGACACAGAGGCCAGTTTCCCAAGACAGTAGCTATAATCTTTTATAACCTAATCTCAGAAGTGAGATAACATCACTTCTCTCAAACACTGTTGGGAGAGGACTGCACACGGTTGTGAATACCAGGAAGTGGGGATCACTGAGGGCCATTTTGGAGGCTGGCTACTACACCCTTTCCTAGAAGCTACTGAGGGATGTATTCCACCAAACAAGGAAGTAAATCAAGAATGAGAAAGAGTGGGATCCAGATAAAAAAGAGAAAGAGAAAGTGAATCCCTAAGAAAGCAGTGAAGTAAAAAACCCAGGTTGACAGTTGAGTCCAAGACCAGAAACAACCAGTGGAGATGAGAACAGGAAGATACAGGTCTCCAGGAAGTCTATCACTAAGAAGAACAAGAACTAATAAATTGGGGCAGAGGGTGGGGGTGGAATCTGAACACATTGTGCTGAGAATTCTATTTCTAGCAAAATTTGGGGGTAACTTTGGTTAAAATGTATTGAAAACTAAGCAACCAAAACCATTTTAAACTCTAAGTTAAATACATAAATTATAAAAGAAAATAAGTATAATCCTGGTATACCACATGAATAAAGTTATAGTAATTTAAACACTAGAAATTGAGTTAACAAATAATATTATATAACCAAAAGTGGCAGGAGGATAAAAAGACAGGAATTATCTGTCTGTGTGAGGGTGTATTTGGATAAAGGAGCTAATCATCATCTTTTATAGTTGCAAGTCAATAGAAATTATAAACTTAAATATTAATAAAAAGCTTAGGTATGTTTCTTAGATATATGGAGGCAAATATCAGAAACAAACAGCTAGAAGATTTGAAAGCACTTGCCTTTGGGGAGGGAAATTCTGAGTGGGACCGGTGGAACAGCAGATAACGACCTTTCTTTCACCTTATAGAGCCATTTGATACTTTAAAACTACCATGTAGGACTTCCCTAGTGGTGCAGTGGTTAAAAATCCGCCTGCCAATGCAGGGGACAAGGGTTCAAGCCCTGGTCCAGGAAGATCCCACATGCCACAGAGCAACTAAGGCTGTGCACCACAACTACTGAGCCTGCGCTCTAGAGCCCGTGAGCCACAACTACTGAGCCCACGTGCTACAACTACTGAAGCCCACGTGCCTAGAGCCTGTGCTCCGCAACAAGAGAAGCTACTGCAATGAGAAGCCCACGCACTGCAACGAGGAGTAGCCCCTGCTCGCTGCAACTAAAGAAAGCCCGTGCACAGCAACGAGGACCCAACTCAGCCAAAGATAAATAAATAAATTTATTTATTTTTGAAAAACTACCATGTATATCTATAACTTAGACTATTTAAAATAACATTTTTATTTACTGAACCTAATTTTAAGTTCAATTCGACTTTAAATTTAGCACTAAGTTAGAGAGACATTTTTTTTTTCTGTTCACCCACAGTAAAATAAGTTTATTAGACTACATACATAGATATTCTGAAGATAAAATTATACACCTTGTAGAATATGGTAACAATTGGGAAATTATCTTTAGAAACTGAACTATACTGTTTATGGCAATGTCTAAAATGTAACTTTACTATATAGCATATATTGATACTATCTTTAAAACTGACAATTCCTCAAAACGCTGTTACAAAACAAGCAAAAATGGATGTTACCATAGTTTTTCATATAGATATTTAGGCAACATGAATTTAGTTGACCCCAAAGAGGTCAACTAAATTATTCATTATATTATTAAATTGCAATTCAAGCTTCTTAATATTTTTAATGTTATTTTAAAAAAATATTTATTTTTATTTTTGGTGGCATCAGGTCTTAGATGTGGCATGCAGGATCTTTCATTGCGGTGCGCAAGTTCTTTGTTGCAGCACGCGGGCTTCTCTCTAGTTGTGGTGCATAGGCTTCTCTCTAGTTGTGGTGTGCCGGCTCCAGAGTGCGTGGGCTCAGCAGTTGCGGCAGGGGGGCTCTCTAGTTGTGGCACGTGGGCTCCAGAGTGAGTGGGCTCTGTAGTTTGGCGCACGGGCTTAGTTGCCCTGAAGCATGTGGGATCTTAGTTCCCCGACCAGGGATCAAACCCACGTACCCTGCATTGGAAGGTGTGTTCTTAACTACATAGTCACACTTTTTGCTCATCTTACTGGATATAACAGAATCTTTGATTTATTTTGATGTATTAAAAAAATAATTTGTGTCAAGTAATGAATGTCTTTCTGCCTAAAAAACAAAGGAATAAAGGATGGGAGGGAGGGAGGGAGGGAAGGAGGGAGGGGAGAAGGGAAAATGTTTCAGGGAGTACAAATTCTTGAGTGTAGGTTAGTTCATTCCAGAGCAGATTAGAGAAGAAAGCCTCTGTACTATGGCAGCCCAGCTGTTGTTCCCTTGTCCACCTAACAATCAAGCCTCAGTAAATGAGAGCTCAAGGAGAAACACTAGCCAAGAAGAACCAAAAGTGTGCTCCTTGCCCAAATGCTGCACTCAAACAACATAACAAATTTGTAAGACAGAAAATTTTACACAGGGTAAGCTGCAAGTACTGGAGTTTCATTTATTGCCAGAAGCTTTGGAGTCATCAGGAGTCCTGTTTATTTAAAGATCTTATTACTCACTCTTTCTCATAAAATTCAAATGAAAACCTTAGACTCTCTCCTTTCTCTTCCCTCCTTTCCCTTCCTGCTCACTTCCTTTCCTGTTCCTTTCTCTTCCTAATCTTTGCCTATTTTCCCCTTCCCTTCTGCATTCAGGGTGACGAGGAGGTGAAGGAGGATGTACCCGCCAGCGCCCAAGGAGATGGAGTATAAAGCAGGGAGGGGGAAGCCACCAGGAGGCTCTCAGCGGTGCGCAGTGTGCACACCAGCACCAAAACATGCAGGACTGGGATGGCGGGTGGTTGCGTGGACATGGTAGGTGAAGGAGACATTGAGATTGGGAGATCGATACAATGAGAAAATAAATTGATTGAAACAATCAGCAGTTAGCTTTGAAAATAATGAGAGCCAGATTTCTCACTGTTGGAGAAGGTACTTACATACATGGAAAGGGAGAAGACCAGAAATAGCCTTGATGTGCTGAATTAGAATTGTAAGTATCCGTATAAAGGCATGTTTTAAAATTTCCTTCGATGGAGCTATATTCAGACTACTCCTTCCTCAGCGAGCAGTGACCCAGTTCACACTTAAGACAGTGCCTGTGGAGACCTTAGTTATAGTAGAAAAGGGGTAAAATATATTTTTCTTCTTGTTTTTTCTTAAAGGTCACTGACCAAAATCAAAGGCCAAAAGAATACCATAAGTAAAATTTTTAAAAAGGAAAAAGTAAACGAAGTGATAAAACGTTGTATTTATTTACAGTAAAACTGTCCAGAGAATATAAAAATCAATGTAAATACAGTTTACTTCAGTGTGTATGTAATACACATGCAATAATTCTGTATATACGCAATATGTGATAAAATATACTTCACCGTACATGTCATGCTGGCAAATACAATAGAAAAAAGAGCCTGCAGATTGAGTGAAAAAAAAACCTCCCGTGGAAGTTGAGAACAACATTCTAGCTGGCAGCAAAACTGCACAGCAGGTGCCATTTGGGGAATAAAAAGGAAACATATTTTAAAAGCCTAGTAGTTTTTTTAGAAGGTTCTCAAAAAAAATGCCATTTTCTTAAAAAATCATTTTTTGTTAACTTGAAACTTCATGTTTTCCGTTTTCCCCATAGATTTAATAATTCCAGTCAACATTCTAATGGGATACTTATATCAGAACTTAAAAAAATATGATCTTGAAAATCATATATTATGGTTAGGTGAGAATAGAAAGCAATGATGGGGAAAAATAGTGTTACCAATAATTCAAATGTCTTATATAATAGAATAACAATAATCTTAAAGGTATAGTGGTAACATTGGAATAAAAGACCATTGATGGAAGAAAATGGAGAGTACAGAAATAGACCTTGTTATTGGATTTAATATAAGACAAAGGAGGAATTACAAATCAATGAGAAAGGAGAAAAATATTAAGGAAATAATGGCAATTTGTGAATTTTTTTAAGAAGCCAATTTAAGTGTTCAACTCATCCTCTATTTGCAAATAAAATTAAAATAGATTAAATATTAAAACCTTAAGAAATCAAAACCAAAGAAGAAAAAAACTTAGATAATAAAGGTAAAGATTTGTCAAACATCTGATGAAGCTTATTAAATACAAAAGGAACATAATATTGAAAATATAAAAATATTATACATATGCACCTAGATAAATTAACTGAGATACAAAAGAAAGTAGCGGACTGGAAAAAGTATTTTAACAGCAAAAATGACAAGAAAGGGGCTATTTCATTAACTTTACAAAAAGTTCATACAAATCAGTAAGAAAATTGCAAATGATATCAGCCAGTAATTCTCAAATGAAAAAACAAAATTACCCCAAAATAAGTTACAAAACTGTCCTTACAACTAGTCAAAGAAATGCAGTAATTTAAAAAGAAACACTTCTACATCAAAAACCAAGATAATATTTGTGGTAGACTCTTACCTTGGTTTTCTCTTTTAGTCTCCAAAACCTTAGCCTCAAAGCCTTTGCCTGGCCTGTCCTCCAATCAATCCTTAACTATTATATGATTCTTACCCTGTCTTAGTCAAGCTCTCTTATTCAAAGACCCACTTTACATCAGATCCCCCAAAAAGCCTAATAAATATCCCAACTTTGCCCTCATCCTTCTGAGTTGCTCCTAAGGTTCTGTCAAGGTAATGAATGGTCTCCTTTACAGAGGGAAGCAATACATTCAGCTTTGCCTTATGACCAGGTTATGTTGGTGGTGTTCCAGGGAAGCTGGTGCCCACAGTATGAGAGCAAAATACTGGTAAAATACATTCTAAATGCCTAATTAAAGGAAAGTTCCTAAAATGTAGTATATTATTTCGAAGAAATAGACAAATGCGGAATAAGTGGGAAATGCTTAGGTTATATTAAGGTTAGGTTATATTAATAAATTAAGTTAAATATAATAAAACTGTATTTATAATATGGTTCCATCTGTGGGTTCATAAAAGCATGTTAAGAGAGAAAGGAAAGGAGGGCGAGACAAAGAGAGGAAGAAAAGGAGAGGAGAGAGAGAACAAGAGAGCATGAGAACAGTTCCTGCTTGCCTTTGAGTGTTGAAATATAAATGGGTTTTTTCTGCTTTTTTTATTTTCAAATTTTCATGAATGAAAACAATTTAATAATAAAAGTATTTTGAAAAAATGATTAGGAAGTAATTTTTAAATATTAGCTAAAAATAAATAGGACGAAATGCTCTTTCCCAGATTTGTATGCAGAGTACAAAGGCTATGAAGGTATGTAAGTGAGAGGGACATAATTCATACAATGCTCCCTCTTCAGCTATTGAAGCACCCTCAACCATAAAAATTTTTTAAAGTTACTAGTCAGAGGACTGCTGGTGAAGAGAGACCCTAACTGGTATTTAAGGAAAAAGACAGACTATTTAGGTCAGGTAGGTATACTTCTTTGAGTGTAAATAATCATTGCATCACATTTTCTAAAATCAAGGTGGTTTCCATAATCCCCACAAATAATGGGGCTCTCTTATTGTCTTGTATATGTGACAAGATTAAAATTATTAACATAGGGGATGCACAGCTTCTTTCTTTCCTTTTCCCCCAAACTGCTTCCACAAAACATTCAGGGACTGCCTACTTAAGCTTCTTCCTTCGTCCCTTAGGAGTGGAAAAGAAAGGCCTAGAAAGAACTACAGTTCTCAGGGGACGGCATGCTTCTGGGAACACGTGGCTTGTGCTCCAGAAGCTAGGAGGAAAGTGGCAATCAAGAGACTTTTAGGGGGACTTCCCTGGTGACACAGTGGTTAAGAATCTGCCTGCCAATGCAGGGGACACGGGTTTGAGCCCTGGTCAGGGAAGATCCCACATGCCGCGGAGCAACTAAGCCCGTGCACCACAACTACTGAGCCCACGTGCCACAACTACTGGAGCCAGCACGCCGAAAGCCCATGCTCTGCAACAAGAGAAGCCACCACAAGGAGAAGCCTGGGCACCGAAAGGAAGGGTAGCCCCCGCTCCCCACAATTAGAGAAAGACCACGTGCAGCAACAAAGACCCAAAGCAGCCAAAAATAAATAAAAAATTAAATCTTTTTTAAAAAAAAAGATTGGAATTTCTTTTGGAGCTGCACTTGAAATGTAACACCACTCCCACGCTGAAGCACGAGAGCCTCCTTTTGCTTCATGACTCTCATGTTAAACTCTGAATTAGTAAAGGAGTGTCACTGATTCTTTTTAAGTATGCATATTGAAAATAGAAAACAGAATTGAAAAGCAAAATTGGATTTTCATCTAGAATTTATACAAAGAAAAGAGAAATTCTGCATATGGTAGATAAGAGGACAGGGGCTGGAAAGGTGTGTTTGATAGTGAAGGAGGGCTCATTTATCTGGACCTACCACAGCTGGAAGGGAAAATCTCTCTTAACTACCAAACTCCTCTAACTCTGCTTCATATTTACCAAGCAACATTATATGATTTCTTGGTTACTTTGGTACCAGCGAATGGGTGCCAGATAACAGATACAGGTAATCCAGCCGATGGAAACACTGATATTTTAAAAATTAATAAAGTGATCTTCTAGCACACACAGACACACACAGACACACACAGACACACACACACACATACACACACACACACTGACCTACTAAGTGCTTGGCTAGAGTAAACCAGTTATTTGAAAGCTGTGATTATTAAAGTTCCAGAACTCTAAAGAAGAGAGATCACATCCTGGCCAGTGGTAATTTACCAGAATTTAGTGCTGGTCAGTGTGGGCCAAACATCACCACAGGTATTAAAACAAAGGAAAAAACCTCTGATGCATTTATGATCATTAAGAAACTATTAATAGAGTATTGATTTAAAATTCATAGAAGTACTGTAGAATACCAGTCAATAATAACAACAACAAATCCCATTAACTTGTTAGCAAATAGTAAGATTATTTCTTTGAAGAAATTTCATATGTTGGGTGAGGTAGTGCTGGTGTCTGCCAACCAAAGCACATTCTTCATGCACTGAAAGCTGATCATCTATTGTTCTACTCAGCCATGAATATTTGAGAGAATGATCACATTAATCACATTAGTAATAAAAACCACATCAGTACCAGTAATAATAACCCCAACAGCCTTGAGTCTGAAAGATATTTGGTGTTGGTTTACACATATCTACGTGTATTCCGAATCATCCTATAACAGGACACGTTACAGCATGGACTGAATCACATAAAGGCTCTCACTTCAAGCCATTTAAATGGGTGTGTTTTGCAAAATACCAAAAGACCCTACTATACTACTATGTCATCTCTTATAATCTGTCATGGATATAGGGAAGTTCATAAGGGACTCCAGCATCTTTGTGTATTTAAAGCTCATGGGTAACACACATTAAGTAAGAAGTATGGCTGAATTTTTTTAAAACAAAGATTAAATTATAATACATACAATAAGAATATGTAAATAAAACCATACACAAGAAGGCAAGCAGGCAGGGTGGTTAGTACTTGAAATCAGTATAGTATTACATCATGATTTAGGATTCTTCTGAGTTTGTTTCACAGACACACTACATATTTAAAATAATTTTGTGGCTAGGAGTTTAATTTTGGTGACTAAAAGTTAAAATAACATAACAAAAAGTGCTAGAAATACCTGAAAAATACAGAACATTTGTTGAGCTGTTTTGCGCACATTGAGTAGCAGAGGAAACTTGATCTCAGCAGCTGCACATTAAATGTTACCACCTCACCTCCATTAACAGCACGATTACCTAAAATAAGCGTGTATTCAGAATCCTCTGGTGTTTTGATGTTAGAATCTTTGGTTCATCAAGTCCAATGAACAACTATTAATTAAGTACCTTCTATGTTCAAGATACTATACTGTAGGAGGCATAAAGAAATCTTTAAAAATATTTCCTGTTCTTAACTAACTTACAAATTAGTTGCTTCCAAACTGTAGCTATTTGATGTTAGTTGATCATATCTCCTTTGTATTTATTATACTTTCAGAATAAAGGCCGAAGTTTTAAATAAAATATAATGTCATCGTTTTAGCATCAGCTGTGCTTTTGTCAAAATTTGACACGGTGGCATTCAAAAATGTTAAACATAAGCATTCTTGGAGAGTTTAAATACGGTCAGATTGAGATGAGGTTTTCTTTAAAAAATAGAGGCAAGAGTATAATTTTGAATGTGAGAATTGATGATGGTTGTACTTGTTAAAGAAGGAAAGGCAATGTGCATGAATCATTACAAACCTACTACTACAGACTGACAACTGAAATAAACAAACACCCAGGGGCATTGGCTCCGTAACATTATTGTCACTTGCGCAAGGCAGCAATTTAGGAGGTTGAGAACTATAAGTGTCCAGAGAACTTTTCAGATGACTATAACACCATCAATTCAAAGTTCCTTTTTATTAATGTATACACAAGATACATTTGATACAAATGTATCTTGATACAAAATTCTTGATACAAAATCAAAAAGTAGAACAGGATATATGGTAAAAGGTAAATCTTCCTTCCACCTTAGTACTCTTCTCAGAAGAAAATGACCGCTACCAGTTGCTTGCAGCTAAAACAATCATTTATACGATCTTTCTTCTCCAAAACTTTTCACTCTTTCTGTACTTCTACTTTGTTGTCTCCAACCTTAATCAATACACTTATTCTACACGGTGTTTAAAGAGGACTATATTACAAAGTTCACACTCTGAAACAGGCTAATATAATAAATATGAACTGCTAAAGTTAGCCAACTTGTCAAGATTATGTTAATGGTCTTTGGATCCTTTTCTTAATTATGAAAGAGAACTTCTCACCTTTATCAACGTGTATTTTCAGAACTAGATAGGTTTATCTGAAGCAATCACTATGCCAGGGTGAGTGGAATTAGCCTGAGTTACACAAATCAAGCACACCTTGGAGCTGGGGTCATCCCCAAAGCCATTGAGACAAGGTGGAAATGGACCTTGTTGAGGCACCCTCAGGGTCTAGGACCCTAAAATCTATTTGTGACATTGACACAAATTTGAAGAAGACACAACTTATTTGATTTTTAATTTAGAAAAACAAAACAAAATACATGACTTGCCTGGAATTGTGAGGATAAAGTGAGTATATTTAGCTATACAGGATTAGGAAAAGTTCTTCTATAAACTTAATAGAAAATTATTTAATTGATAAAATTATTTCATATTACACTCTAGTGGGTTTTTTTTTCTTCTTCTTCTTCTTGTTTTTTATGTTTGGCCACCTCGTGTGGCATGCGGGATCTTATTTCCCAGACCAAGGATCGAACCCATGCCCCCTGCAGTGGAAGCACATAGTCTTAACCACTGGACCACCAGGGAATTCCCTATAATCTAGTGTTTTAAATCTATTTTTAGGTTAGAGAAATCTCCTGATGATTATAGCAGGTATTCAGAAGAATACTAGGTTTTGTGTATGCCCACAAAGCCACTTAGGTTGGAAGACTGCTGAGACTGATGACCTAGACTTCACTAAGTTTGATTTCACTTTATTTTACTATGAAAAGAGTAAAAAGAAATGCAAAGATTAAACAAGATATAATGGTACAAATGAGTGGATGGGGTTCCCTGATTCTTCTCTTTTTCCTCACAGAGGTATGTCCTAAGTTCTGCCACAAAGGAGAGGCCAAGTCAGTGCTCAAGGACTGGTTCTATTACCGTATGAGAAAAAATGTTCACCTCCTAGTGCACCACTAAGCCTACTGAAATTCCAGTCCAGTAAGCTTGGCTACAACCTACCAAACCTATAACAGGTCCAGACTCCAGAAAATGAAGAGACAAATTATAAGATAATTCAGCAAATATTTATTGAATACCTATTAAATGTTGTATCTAGTTTTATATTAGGTTCAATTTTTCTGCCATTTTGAGGGAAGGTAGAGATTCCTATGATATTTTATAGAAATGGGTCTATCTCAATAATCTATCTCAATAATACTAGAGTAACTGTTTTATCAAGCAGCAGGTTGAACTGTGGGCCAGTATTTTTCTCTCATTATGGTATTACTGCAGAAGATTTTACATAATTATAGCAATTTTAAAAATTTCTTAGGGATATGAGCCCACATATTTCTAGTTCATTTCTAAAACCCACATATTCCAGACAGATTCTAAATCTATTAAAGACACCAAAGGCAGACTATCCTATCCACATGACTTAAAAGAAATAGATCAGGGACTTATATTTTTCTCAGGTGAGTTGATTTAGTGACAACAGCAGGTATGAAGGAAGTGGCACCAACTTCCTGTTCTGCTGTTCTTTCATGCCCCGCCTCTGGGTAGACATCTTTCCCAGTCCACACAGCCACCCCAGGGTAGACAGAAATGGCTACTTCCATGGTGTTAATGGCTCCTTCAGGACCATGCCTTGTCCATAAGTCATCCACAAAGCCCGCTCTGGGGAAAGGGGCTAGAGAGGCAAGGTAGGGTCTCAGCACTGGTGTTTATAGCTATAGTCCAGAGTTTACATAATGCACCCTAGCCTGTTCCTGTCTATCAGAAGCAGGAACTTGTCCTACTCTGCCATCTTTGCTACATAAGAGGCAAGGGCCTTTGCATAGTGAAGACCCATTCACAGAACCAAACCTAACTATCTTGCTTAGGATTACAAAGTTCAGTAATATGTAGAAAATAAAATACTTTCATGGACATGAGGTGCTGACTGGTATAAAATATTCTCTAATTTACTATATAATGCATTCCATTCCAAACTAAATTATGAGTTTTTCCCAAGAGGAGATAATCATAAACATTCTTTAAGTAATTCCTCATTAAAAGCCTGACATAACCTCCTAACCAAATGAAATGATTTCATAAGAATGTAATCTCCAATTTGTCACATTATGGCTAATGGCTGGTATCTATTCTTAATAATATTATACTATTTGCTTTTTTTTTTTTTGGCTGCATTGGGTCTTTGTTGATGCACGCGGGCTTTCTCTAGTTGTGGCAAGTGGGGGCTACTCGTTGTTGTGGTGTGCAGGCTTCTCATTGTGGTGGCTTCTCTTGCTGCAGAGCACAGGCTCTAGGTACGTGGGCTTCAGTAGTTGCAGCACGCAGGCTCAGTAGTTGCGGCACATGGGCCCTAGAGTACGTGGGCCTCAGTAATTGTGGCGTATGGGCTCAGTAATTGTGGCGCACAGGCTTAGCTGCTCTGTGGCACATGGGATCTTCCCGGACCAGGGATCGAACCCACATCCCCTGCATTGGCTGGCAGATTCTTAACCACTGCGCCACCAGGGAAGTCCTATTTTTTTTTCTAATAATCAAAAGCAAGGTTGTAGTACATGCCTGTATTATAGGCTTAATAGTCACCATATAAGTTCTACACCTTTAATAAATGGTTTTTTCATGTTCATAATAATAAAGAAATAGAAAATAGAGGAATCAACTGCAGTTGTCCAGAATTCAATTCTGACTGATATATAAAATAGTTTTCCCACTTCCAAGATTATAGAACTCTTTTGTTTTCACACCTAAAATTTTAAAACTTCAAGGATGTTGCCCATGAAGAAAAATATACAAACTGGGCAAGTCTACAATGACCATATTTTTATTTCTAGAAAACATGTATTTTTATGAAAACGGTAAGATAATACTGTTAAACTTTCGAGTTTTGAGGAAAATGCCTTAAAAATATAGCTTTATTTGTTAGCTTAAAATTATTTGAAAATACTGAAAAACACTAGGAAGAAAGCAAGCTACCTACAATCCAAAAACTATTTAAAATTCCATAAAAAAGAAGACAAACTCCTCCATATCAACCCTCTAATCTCTTTCCTCCAGAAGAGCCTATGCTACACAGATTAGCTATACAGACTTATAAATTTACTTTTTAAAAATGAAATCAAACTGGCCTGGAATTTGCTTTTTCTTTTCAATTAATCATGGATACTTTCCTAATCAGTACAAATAGATCTACTTCACTGGTTTAAATAGCTGCAAAGCATTTCATTACATGGATGCTGCATAATGTTTTTGATCATTTCTCTATCCTTGTAATATACCTTCTGGTACATATTTTATTATGTCTGTGTGATTGGTGAAAACACTGTGGTCCCTTTACACTGGGGTGGGGGAAAAAATTTGGTAAACTTTGAGGTCACCAAAGCATCTTCTTGAAAAACACAACTTTAGAAAATAGCTTACACTTGTATTAGACTATGCTCTTGAGGAAAAAAAGATTCAGAGAAAGAAAAGGAATAAGAAACACACATACACATATATACACACACACGGATGGAGAAAGAGAAAGTAATTATCTTGTGTGTTTATATTTATAATGAGCCAATATTAAGAAAAATGGATGAGAAAGCTAGTTATAAAATGAGACTTTTAACCTCAAAAGGTGAAGATGTATAGAGTCCGAAACTCTGAGTGCAAGTTAACCCATACTTGCTTTGTGCTGTAAAGATTAAATTTGTTGGCCTGCAGAAGAGATGAAGTAGTTCAAATTGCAAAGTGAAGTTAATGAAAAATGCAAAACCCTAATCAGCTTTAGTTGGGAGTCAGCATTACAGAACAGTACTCTCAGGAAATTATGTTGCAAGCCATTACTACAGTGTTTTGCCCGTTATCAACTGGAAGTAAGAACTGAGGCATAAAGAGCCAGAAAGAAGCAAGCCATCAGCCAACTCCAATAAACAGGGGAAATACAACGGTGATCTAGGAAATACATTTCTTTACCATTTTTATGCATTATTTCATGTTTCAAAGTTTGCTTCTAAGACCACTGATTATATTCTACCTCTGGGATCATTACCACAGGATAATGATAAGAGAGTATGAACTCTGGAGTCTAGATGGACCTGGGCTCAAATCTCAGCTCTAAACTTTTCTAGCTGAGTCACCTCAAAAAGTTATTTAGTGTATTGGGTCTCAGTTTCTACTTATAAAATAAACATAACAGTAGATGTTCAGTAAATGTTGGTTATGAGATCTTGATAATATACCTCGAAAATCATACTGGGAGCAATGCCTTGGCATGAACGAAACACTTAATTACTCCAAGCACTGGGTCTCAAATCAGCAGCAGCAGCATCACCTTTAAGCTTATTAGAAATGCAAATTCGTGGGCCCTACCTAAACCTACTGAATTAGATGGCCTGAGATGGGGCCCAGGAAACTTTTTTATAAGCTCTCCATATGATTCTTATGCACTTGCCTTAGAGTTAAGCTAGACATGATTTTTATGTGATCATTTCCATGAATGAACATTAAGGGATCCAGCAATCACCTACAGGGCTGTTATCCGTCAGGCACAGGAGGAACAGTGTCTTAGGCCTGTGATACTTTTAAAGGCTTATGAAAATTCCAGTTATAAGATAAATAACTATTAGGGATGTACAACATGATAAATATAATTAACACTGCTGTATGTTATATATGAAAGTTAAGAGAGTAAATCCTAATTCCTCAAAATAAGGAAAAAATATTGACTCATGAAAAATGTTTTAATATTATTCCTCCTAAAGTCAGAAAAACATTAACATAGTGACAATAATAAATATATAATTGTGAATCCAGACTGGATTGTATCTTTATACCAAAGCAGTTTTAAAATTAATTAACTTGAGCCAAAGCAATCTTGAGAAAGAACAAAGCTGGAGGTATCATGCTCCCCTGTCTTCAGACTATACTACAAAGCTACAGTAATCAAAAACAGTATGTACTGACACAAAAACAGACACATAGATCAATGGTACAGGCTAGAATCCAGAAATAAACCCATGCACTTATGGTCAATTAATGGACAATGAAGGATGCAAGAATATACAATGTGGAAAAGACAGTCTCTTCAATAAGTGGTGCTGGGAAAACTGAACAGCTAAATGTAAAAGAATGAAATTAGAACATTATCCATACCATATACAAAAACCAAAAACCTCAAAATGGATTAAAGACTGAAATGTAAGACTGGAAACCATAAAACACCTGGAAGAAAACACAGGCAGAATACTCTTTGATATAAATTGTAGCAATATTTTTTTGGTTCTATCTCTGCTTAAGGCAAAGGAACCCAAAGCAAAAATAAACAAATGGACCTAATTAAACGTAAAAGCTTTTGCACAGCAAAGGAAACCATCAATAAAATGAAAAGACAGCCTATTGAATGGGTGAACATATATGCAAATGATATGACCAATAAGGGGTTAATATCCAAAATATATGAACAGCTCATACAACTCAATATCAAAAAAACAAACAATCCAATCAAAAAATGGGCAGAAGACCTGATAGACATTTTTCCAAAGATGACATACAGATGGCTAATAAGCACATGAAAACATGCTCAATAATCGCTAGTTTAGAGAAATGCAAATCAAAACCACAATATCACCTCATACCAGTCAGAATGGCTATCATCAAAAAGATCACAAATAAATGTTGGCAAGGATGCTGAGAAAAGGTGATCTTTGTACATTATTGGTGAGAATGTAAATTGGTGCAGTCACTATGGAAAACAGTATGGAGGTTTCTCAAAGAAACTAAAAATAAAACTACCACATGATCCAGCAATTCCACTCCTGGGTGTACATCTGAAGAAAATAAAAACACTAACTCAAAAAGATACATGCACCGCAATGTTCACAGCACCATTATCTACAATAGCCACAGTATGGAAGCAACCTAAGTGTCCATCAACAGATTCAACAGATGAATGGATAAAGAAGATGAATGGACATGGACATCTATACATATACTACATATATATCATATATATAGTGCTTCATTGTATGTGTGTATATATATGTACACACAATGGAATACTACTCAGCCATAAAAAGAATGAAATTTTGCCATTTGCAACAACACAGATGGACTTGGAGGGCATTATGCTTAGTGAAATAAGTCAGACAATGAAAGAGAAATATTGTATCACTTATATGTAGAATCTAAAAAATGTAACAAATGAATGAATATTACAAAATAGAAACAGATTCACAGATACAGAGCAGCGGTCCCCAACCTTTTGGGCACTAGGGACCTGTTTCGTGGAGGACAACATTTCCATGGACGGGGAGGTGAGGGGCAAGGTTCAGGCGGTAATCCAAGCGATGGGGAGCAATGGGGAGCGGCAGATGAAGCTTCACTCGCTCACCTGCCGCTCACCTCCTGCTGTGAGGCCCGGTTCCTAACAGGCCACGAACCAGTACTGGTCCACGGCCGGGGGGTTGGGGACCCCTGATATAGAGAACAAACTAATGCTTACCAGTAGGGAGAGGGAAGGAGGAGGGGCAAGATAAGGTCTGGGAATCAAGAGGTAAAAACTTCTATGTATAAAATAAATAAGCTACAAGGATATATTGTACAGCACAGGGAATATAGCCAATATTTTATAATACCTTTAAACAGTATAATCGACAAAAATTTTGCATCACTGTGTTGTGAACTAATATTATAAATCAACTACACCTCAATTTAAAAAATTAAATAAAAAATATACATAATTCCAAATTTAAAACTACCTATTATCCGCAAGATATAACCACCATTAACACTTTGGCTTTTTGGCGGTGAGGTGGGGCTGGGAGACTGTCTTTTTGCTCTGCTTATAAATGCATATATAACAGAGACCAATGGAATAGGACTTTTAAACACTTGATAGATTTTTGCCAAATTGCTTTCCAGGTAGTTGGTTCTCCTTTAAATTAATAGCATCAGTGAATGAGAATGTTCACGTCACAGCATCCTCACCAACTTTAAGTATTATCTTTAACATTTTTTTGTTAATTTCATAGTGGGAAACATGGTTATGAATGTGAACTTATAAAAAAATAAATATTGATGGCTGTGAAAAAAATTTTTTTAATATATTTCTTACAGAGGAAGGGCCTATGAAGACAAAAGCGCCTAAGACCCAGGAAAGTAAAAATCCAACCCTGGTCACCTGAAAACTTGACTGTTAATTTATAAATGTTGACACTGAAGGTGCCTGGTAAAAATTGACTATTACAAGAAATTTGTTATTTTGAGGGTATATTAATTTATAATTTAAAAAAAATATTATCCAACCTTTTGGGCACTAGGGACCTGTTTCGTGGAGGACAACATTTCCATGGACGGGGAGGTGAGGGGCAAGGTTCAGGCGGTAATCCAAGCGAAATCCAAGTGAAACAGTATCACTCAATATCCTCAAGCAACAAAAATAGCAAATGATAAATTATATTCATTATATTACTCTTACTAAATCAGTAAAGGTTATTAGTTCATTTTAGGAAAAGATTTTAAAAGAAGTTTTAAACAAAAAGGTTTTCAACTTATGCCTTGGTTAACAGGACAATTAAACTAGTTAGTTCATTCCTCAAAGATTGCACTAAATCATAGTTTATCTGTATCATTTTAATTGCTGTTGAATTTTCATGGGTATGGAGCATAAATTTTTGTTTTTTAAGGAGGGATAGTGAGGGATTTAAGAAAAGTATTTAATTAGAGGACTACACAGAGGAAGGAGTTGAGTTTCGTGGTGGGACCATGCAAGACCTCTTTCCTTTTCTGTATTTTCCAAATTTTCATTAATGCACGTGTCATCTTTGTAATTAAAAGGAAAAAAGAAAGTAAAAAGAAAAGCGTACATGACATAGTCACCTGCAATTACAAGGCCTGACTTGTAAGACAGGGGACGAGCTTTGAAGTCTCAGGCACATTAAAGGACAGGATTTTTTTTTTTTACACTGTCATCCAAAGGGTACTGTAGAATCCTCCCTGATGAATTATTTTGAAAACTTCCTTAAAAATGAATGAAGACCACAATCATTTCCCCCACATGTGATCGCGCTACCTCACTCTACCTTTTCTCTTCAATTGGCTACGGTTTAAACCGAAGGCCTCCTCAGAGGAATATGAACTCGGAACATTTCTCAGGCCATCGTGGTGCCACGGAAGCCGAATGCATCGCCGGCCCGGCCCGGAAGCTCAGGTCTGCCATGGGGACCTCGGCGGGCGCTCCCGAGGTCGGACCAAACGTGTGCGGGCCGAGCCGGCACCGTGCTGGGCCGGTGCTACAGAGGGCCGGGCGGCGGGCGCCGCAGCCCGCTCCACCCGCAAGCGAGCTCGGGGTC
>NW_020175674.1:318869-368656 GCF_003031525.2 Neophocaena asiaeorientalis asiaeorientalis | reverse complement strand
TTTACGGCCCGGGACTGAGGGAGGCGTGTTTGTGTGCTCGCCCTCAGACTCTCTTCCTGCGGGCCCGCCGCTAGGGGAAGCTTCTCGGGCGGCCTGGGCGGGCGGTGGATGGGGAGTCGCGGGCCGAGAGGCACCGGGCCCGGGAAGCGCCGTCGCCGTCGTCGCCGCTCGCGTTTGCCCGGCGGAGCCTGAGGAGCCCAGGCCGCGGGTCTCGCCGCCCGCCCGCGGATAGGCCCGGGAGCCGGCCTGCTTTTGTGTAGGCCCGTCCGGACGGGGGAGCGCCGCCCGCCTGACGGCCGAGTCTTAGGCCCGCAACCCTGCGGCGGCTAACCTCCTGCGGCGCGGCCCCTCATCCCGGCGAACGCGGCGGCGGTGTGGGCCATGGATTAGGGAGGCGGCGGCGTGGGAGGAGGAAGATGGCGGCTGGCAAGAGCGACGGCAGCGCCGGGGAGATTACTTTTCTAGAAGGTACATCAATTTCTGCCCTCGAGGGGCTGGGGGTGGGGAACTACAGGAAAATGTGGGCCCCTGATTCCCGGCTATTCAGGTGTGGGCGCCGGCTGGGTTTGGGGGGCTCCGGGGCGCTGGCGGGCGCGCTGGGTCCGAGTCCGTGCGAGCTAGGGGCTCGGCCGGGAGCCGGGAGGCCGAGGGGGCGTCGGTGGACCGGCCGGGAGCCGGAGTTGATGCGTGTCCTTTGACATGTTTTTTCTTTTTTTGGTTTCTCCGTGGTGGCCTAAGGATGAGAGCAGATTACGCTCGGGTCTCGTTTGGTGTTCATGGAAAGTTTCAAATCGCTAAGGTTGGGTGAGATCGGGGGCCAGTCCACGTAGGGAGGGGAGAGGTAGTTTCCTGAGCTTGTTTTATACGCCCGTCCCCGTCTTTCTTTTTTCGCGGAGCTTCAGGCTTCCTCTTGCAGCCAGCATTCAGATTAGGCCTGGCTCTGTCAGGTAATCTTACGAAATGTGTTTTGTTAACGATATTTTAGAAAATAATTTATCGGAAAAAAAGAGAACGAGATTCACAGTGTCAATTTTGGGACAGTCACCCAAGCTGATAGACGAAGTTTGAGTGGTTACATTTTAATTCATTTGTGAGGGAAAGTTAAACATTTGCTGCAGGCGGACTAAGCCAGTCTTAAGTAAGAAAAGCCATCTATTATTGTTGGGGATAATGGGTAACAGTATTGGCTCTTGGCCCACATATAAGGATCCCTAAAATACGGCTAGATTCGTTGCCGTTGTGGAACTCTCAACGTTTATTGCGTAATTCGACTGTGGATTCACCGTTTGTGCCGGTAATTAGGTTTATAAATATGTTTGGGAGAGCGGGTTTATGAGTGTGGGTCTATCTGCTGTGCGGTGACTTAAAAAAAGATTTAACTCCTCTTCGGATAATGTTGCAAAGATGAATTTCATATGGGGTAAAAGGAGTACTTTAAAGATAACTAGTTGGAAACATTTCTGAATTAAGAAAGTACAACTTCACTGTGGTACAAGGTCCTCTAAGAGGGTGTGTGGAAGGGTGGGTATGCCGAGTTTACAGTTTTATTAACTGCACCTGGAATAGGGCCTGGAACACAGTAGGTACTCAGTATTAGGCTAATGAACAAATGGGTACTAATGGAGCTGAGTGGGAAAAGAAACCTTAATTTTCTTAATCTTCCTTGGAGTGTAGCAGAGCCAAAAACAAAAATTTACCTTGTGTGCAAACCAGCCTTTATTTAAAAGTGATGAGAGTTTTATATGAGATTTGTGGTAAGAAGGTGTGGAAAACTTGCAAGTTTTTCTGGGTTCACTTCGTATTTCTTTTATTCTATCTCCATTCTTGTTTGGGCAGAATGGTTACCTGTCAGGGGCTGAGAGTGGTGCAGCTTGTGTTACAGGTGGTGCTATGTGATGAACATAAGGAGAATAGAAAGAGCATAAATAAGGCCAACAGATACAAGGCCAACGTGAAATTTAAAACTGTTGCTTTTAGTTTACTCTGACTTAAGGGTCTGTGAATTGCTCTAGGGGTTAAACTTGAGTTTCACCATGTCTCCTTCAGCATTCTCAGAAAGCAAGTGAATGGTACCTTGTTTAGAATATGAGCATAAGGGAGAGCAGGCATTTCAGTTTTTCGTATACTGTACTGAATCTTTTGAAATAAATGGAATGATATTTAGTACTTGTATTTTTTGTGTTTAATATTTTGTATTTAATTCTTTTGGTTCTTTACACTTTTAATGATAAAATACTCCAATATAGCTTGCCAGATATTCATTCATCAAATATTTATAGTGGCCTACTCTGTACTAGGCACTTTACCAAGGTGAATACAGCAGTGCATAAGACAGTTAGGGTCCTTGCCTTTATGGGACTTACATTTTAGTGGGAGGGACTTTTTATAAATAAGTAAAAGTTAATCCATTTAAAACACTCTTACCCCATTTTTTCCACATAGTTTCCTTCTTCACTTTATTTAGATCTGCTCAGACCTGACAACCTACTTACAGTGTCATGCTGCCACACATGTACAAACACATGGTATTCCCTTTAACTTTTATTTTTCATGGTAGCACTTTTCACATGATAAATTTGGTATTCCCTTTAACTTTTATTTTTCATGGTAGCACTTTTCACATGATAAATTTATGTCTTCATGTTTTTTAGTCCTATTAAAATATAAGCTCCGTGAAAGCAATGGCTTTCTCTTTTCACCATCATATTTCTTGCATGTGGAGCATATTTATTTGTTGTTAGTGAAATAAACAGGGTGATAATAGTGTGATAAAGGCTATGGAAGAAAAATACAGAGCAGTGGATGAATGAGAAAGCCATTTTACAGTGTTAAAGTCAAGAAAGGCCTTACTGAGGTCACACATGTATTAAGGTAATACCTTAACTGTGGGACTAGAGTATGACAGAGGGCATGATGTCTCTAAAGGTTCCAAGATGATATAGGATTCCATTTGTTTAAAAAAAGGAGGTCATTATGGCTGAAACATAGCAAGCAAAGAAGAGAGTGATATGAAAGAGAGGTAGCAGATCATGCAAGATCATGAATTTTTATTTGATTCTAAGAAGTAGGAAGTCATTGAAGTGTTTGGGACAAAGGAGTGTAATGATACGGTTTATCTTTGTTTTAAAAAAAACCGCTTTGCTCCTGGAGTGAGTTAGAGGAGAGCAAGAGTAAAATAAAAGCAGGGGTATTACTTAGGAGAGTATTGTAGCAGTCTGAAAAATAGATGGGCTTGGATTAGGATGGTAGCAGTGGCAGTTGGGGAAGAGGAGTGGATAGATCGAAGATCCGTTTGGATGTAGAGCTTACAGGACTTCCTGATGCATTGCATATTGAGGATCAGAGTAAGGGAGGAATCAAAGATGACTCCTAGGGTTTTGGTTTGAGGTGTTGCAGGGGGGCGCGGGATTCCATTCACTGAGATGGAGTAGACTGGCAGAGGAATGAGAAGTAAGTTAATAGCTCTACTTTGGTCTCCTTAAGTTTGACGTGCTTGTTTGTTGTCCATTTTCTAAATTATGTTTTACATTCTTATAAAATATTAAGTAAAAAACTAATTCCATTTCCTTTTCTGGCTTCTTTAGGGAAAAGAGACCTATTGGTTACTATTGTACTTTATTTTGTTGGTATAGTATCACACTGAAATTGTGTGAATTTAATTAGGCCACAGCTTGTATTGAATTTTTTCTTTCCCCTCTTTGATTTGTTTCTTTCTCTTCTATTCACTTAAGGTTGTCTTCTGCCCCTTTTCCACTTGTGATAGCTAGTTTGGCAGATTTCTCTTTTGTTTATTCATTCAAAGGATATTTATTGAGCAACTGTAACATTGTAGGTACTGTGCTGAGAGTCACAGTGGGGGAGGGAAGGCGGTTTCCCCTTGGAGTTTCCAGTCCAGTGAGGGGAGTCAGTAATCAAATAAGCATACTTGTAAGTGTAAAATTTCAACTGTCAAGTGCAACCAAAGGGGATTATTTGTAATAATGAGAATTTGATCTAATCAGGGCAGTTTGAAGGGTGAATAGGAGAGGGAAGGGTGGAGAGATAGAGCTTTCCAGCCAGGGGGAATACAATAGAGGAAGCATGGCACGTTTAGGGAACTGAAAGGACAGTGTGGTGCTAGTAAGGAGAGTGGTACAAGATAAGACTGGAGGTTAACATCATCAGCTTTGTTTCAGAAAAGGTCATTGGCTCCCACACGGAAATAGCTCTAGAGAGGGGCAGAAGATTGTTGTCGAGATCAGTTTGGAGACTTGTAGTATAGGGCAAAGGTGACGGTAGTTAGCTCGTTCTTGTAACCTTTCTTTTGATATTCTCCCCCTTCTTTTCTCCTCTGTCAAGTCTACCTCCTCTCTCATTTCTTTTTCTTTATTATACTGTTCTTGTTCATTCTAGCTTTCCCATTACCTTTTTTCTTCTACCAACTAATTGCTTCACCAATATTTTCTCCCATTTTTTCTGCTTTCCCTTTCATATGTATGTATGTGTGGGTGTGTGTATTTTCTACTTTGTTTTCGTTCTTTTAATGCTTGCCTTCTCTCTTATTTGAATTCTAGTTTTTATTGTTGTCTTTCACTTACTACTTTTCTTTTTCTAGGTATTAGCTGATTGTTCTTGATATATTCTAGATTGACTAGTGTAGTGAGACAGAACAGAATGAAGTTATGTATTCCGTATGTCTAGACTTCTGTAAGTTAATTGTTCCTGTTGCCATTACAAAAGTATGTTGACTGTTTGAAATCAAGTGGTGTAGAGGGGTTATATGACCTAGAGCAAGTAAGTGGGGCAGTCAGAACTGGAGCTTGGGACCTGTCCTATAGCCTTAACCTCCTTCAGCATTTCCTTCCTTCTTTCCTCCCTCCTTCCCTTCTTTATCCCTTTGCTTTCCCATTCTTCTTACCTATTTAACCTTGGGGGTGGGAGTGGACAAGAGACGGGAAAATAATAGGGAGTTATGGGGAGTTACCATTTACTGATGAAGCAGTGCTCTTAAGAGGGCAAAAGCTGAAGCCACAGGTCTCTTAAGGCCCAACTTCAGAAATTATACAGTGTCACTTCTGTCACGTTCGAGTGGCCAGAAGGCCACAGAGCCAGCCCAGATTCAAGAGGAGGAGAAGGAGAACCATCACTCAGCAGGAACAGTGGGAAAGAATTTGCAGCCATCTTTAATCCATGCAGCCATCTTTCCTCTCCCAAACCTCCCTGTTTTGGGGTTTTTTTTTTTTTTTTTAATACTTTCAACAAAGTCATAGTATTTCTTAAACTTGAAAATGACAGTTCTTTTGAGATCCAAAAATTTCTAATTTCTGGACAGTTTAGGAAGCCAAAGGAAGAGAACAAACTAGACCACACATTTGTAATTTGTTTCAAAGGTATAAATAGCAACATAAACAGTCATTGGTTAACTTTCCTTTGATTAGGGACTGATTCAAGAATTTCTGAAACCAAGCAAGCATAAGTAAGAAGAAAAGAGGAAGAATGTTAGGAACTTTTCCTTCCTTTTTTTCTTTCATTCAGTGATGTCTGGGTCACGGTGGAGTTGTTATTGTTATCTTTCTCATTTTCATTACCTAAACTCTTAGAAACATGGTCACCACTATTTACAGTATTAAAAATTAAACATTATCTTGATACAAAACACAACAGTTAATCCATAAAGTCAGAGGCAGACTGTTGATCACAATTACAACCCACTTCATTTGTACAATTAGGTCACATTACTTGCAGTGATGCAACAATGGATGATGCAGTATTGTGAGCTGCAAATTATGGTTACCTACATCACCTAAAAAACAGAAAGTAGATATGTAGTATCCATTTGACCCTAAAAACAGAGTTACTTTTAGCCCGTTTTTTGGGCTACCTTAGGGTCTTGTACTTCTCAGAGCCTTCTGCATCCATCACCAGCAATTAGGACCTCTTGTCTCCTGGCTAAAATTGGAACAGTCCTAGGCAAATTGGAACATGTGGACACTCTGCCTTCTCCCACGTTAACAGCAACTACTTTGAGGCCATCTGAAACTATAGGCTTGAAAAGTAAGACAGCAAGCCATATTCTGACCTTGTTTTGGGAGAATTTTGTTTTTTTTGCAGTACGCGGGCCTCTCACTGTTGTGGCCTTTCCCGTTGCGGAGCACAGGCTCCGGACGCGCAGGCTCAGTGGCCATGGCTCACGGGCCCAGCTGCCCTGCGGCATGTGGGATCCTCCCGGACCAGGGCACAAACCTGTGTCCCCTGCATCGGCAGGCGGGACTCTCAACCACTGTGCCACCAGGGAAGCCCTCAGAGAGTTTTTTTTGTTGTTATTTCAAATACATTTCATGCTTGGTTTTGAATATGAGGGTTTTTTTCTCCCACATTAACTGCGTTACAATCTTTGAAATATAGCAGGGAGAAAAAAACCAAACAGTGCTGGTGTACAGTGTATAACAAGTGTACTTTTTTATTTTTTGCAAAGACAGAAGCCATTTTTAAGGACATTAAGAGCTAGAAATTTCCCGAGACTTGTTTGTATACTATGTAATAACTTTGTTGTCTTTCCTATATTAAAAAAAAAATCTGCAAACTTTCTGCCTCCACAACCTCCTGTGTATGAATCTGCCACTAAATCTTGGAGACATGGTGAAAATACTGCCTTTTACCACCATGACCCCTGGTGACTCTGTCTTCATGGAAACCAATATCTTCTCTGCCTCTGAAATTCCTATGCCACTGTTTGGATGAGGAGGGATTCCATATTTTGGCATTTAAACTTCTTTCTTCAGCTCAGGTTTGTCTCCATTCTCTATTATCACAGGAAATAAAAAACACTGATTTAATTTTGTCAGTGTAGCAATTAAGTCTGCAAATCTTCATCAGCGTTTCCTTTACAAGTTTGAGTACCAACTCCTGAGTCTCCTTGTCTTCACCGTTCATAGGCTTTCCCTGTTTTTCAAGTTTATCTTCTTTTAATTTAAGTTTAATTATGACACTGTCAATTTTCTCCTTGTTGAATGATGCATTTGCACTTTCAGAATTAAAGTGTTTCATTGGTCCATCTCACTGAATACTGTTCCCCTGCCATCTTGATGGAGTTCTCCCCTTTCCTTGGAGCAGAAGGAGCATTTGGAGCCACTTGTCTCTCGCGATCATTTCTTAGGTTATTCGTTTTCTCTCTTTGGAACTTTGTGTGCTTGTGATAAATATATTTTAGAGATTGTGTATTCTGTGTGAAGATAGAACCAACTGCATTACTTTGGGGTAAGGTACCCACTGCTTGGTATTTCCATTCCATAGAACAAGATGCTTCCAGCACCACCAACAGCATCAAACTGCTGCCTGATGTTGGCCTTGGACAGAACTAACTTATGCCAGCATCCTGCCGAAAGATCCATAGAAACCCACTGAATGGAATGAAGAGGTAGATAAACTGAGGGAACACTGAACAATACAGCTGGATCCTGAGGCAAAGAATATTGTGCTTTTGGTGGTTCACAGAGAAGTCTAATATTATTCCCAAGGATATAATATATTCAGACTTCATCTTCAGATAGTATTGGACAGTCTATTGGTCTGTCTCCTGTATCAAAAAATAAAGGTTGTATAGATTAGGAATTTAAGAAAACTCATCTCAGCTGGGTGATTTTTCTGCTTCATGAAGCGCCTGTGGGGGTTATTCAGTGGTAGCTTGGCTGGCCTGGAGGCTCCAAGACAGCTTTATTCAAATGTCTGACTCTGGCCGGTATGGAAAGTTGGGCCCTTCCTTCTCCATGTGGTCGAAAGGCCTCTTCATGTGGTCTCTGCAGCGGGGTACCCATACTTGTAACATGGTGGCTTAGGGCTCCACGAGACTGCCTGTGGAGAATCTTGACAGGTTCTTGAGAAGGACTGGGGCTAAAGCACTACAGAGCCACCTAAAATTGCTTTATTGAGATTTCCTGATGTTTGCATTTAATTCGCTCTTTACGTTTTCTGGGAGCACAGGCTCCGGATGCGCAGGCTCAGCGGCCATGGCTCACGGGCCCAGCCGCTCCGCGGCATGTGTGGTCCTCCTGGACCGCGGCACGAACCCGTGTCCCCTGCATCGGCAGGTGGACTCTCAACCACTGCGCCACCAGGGAAGCCCTGCTTTTATATTTCTAAGTTGCAGAAGTTAACTTCTGTCTCCGTGATCCTTTTTTAAAAATTCTATTTTTTATTATTGTAAAACCTTATCAATAAAAAATTATTAGGAAATATTTCATATCTGTGGAATATAAAGCATAATATAGCAAAAGCTCATGTTCTACTTCCTAGCCTAAAGAAAACATTACTAATACAGTTGAAGCTGGGCTGAACCCTTTCTTTTTTTTTTAATTTTAAACAATTTTTTAAAGAAATTTATTTATTTTTGGCCGCGTTGGGTCTTCGTTGCTGCATGCGGGCTTTCTCTAGTTGCGGCGAGCGGGGGCTACTCTTCGTTGCGGTGCGCGGGCTTCTCATTGCGGTGCTTCTCTTGTTGCGGAGCACGGGCTCTACGTGTGCGGGCTTCAGTAGTTGTGGCTCCCGGGCTCTAGAGCGCAGGCTCAGTAGTTGTGGCGCACGGGCTTAGTTGCTCCACAGCACGTGAATCTTCCTGGACCAGGGCTTGAACCTGTGTCCCCTGCATTGGCAGGCAGATTCTTAACCACTGCGCCACCAGGGAAGTCCCGAACCCTTTCTTTTTTGCATCTTTCTGCCTCCTTTCCAGGGTTAAGCACCATCGTTAATTTGGTAGTTATCATTCCCATACATTTCTTTGTACTTTATGTTCTTATCTCTGGACCTGTGTGTGTGTACAAATTGTTTTGAATGTTTAGAATATTTTATAAATCATGGCATACTGTATTCTGTAATTTGCTTTTCATTCTTGCAGCATTGTTTGAGAAATTAAATTATGTTGATAAGAATAGGTCTAGTGCTTTGTCATAGTATGAATATACTACCTTTTATTTATGCATTTCCTTTTTTGTGGGAATTAGGTTGTATCTAATTTTTTACTATTACATACATTGCTACTATGAATATTTTAGTATGTCTCATATTGCTACTGTGAACTTTTTTTTAAAGTATATTTCCTTGTGCACATGTGTGTGTTTCTCTAGAGCAGGGGTCAGCAAACTTTTTCTGTAAAGGGCTAGTGAATATCTTACCCTTTGCATTCCAAACAGTCTGTCACAATTACTCAGTGCTGCCAGTTTATCAAGAAGGCAGTTACAGATAATACATAAGCAAACGAGTGTGGCTGTGTGCCAGTAAACCTTTTTGAACACTGAAATTTGAATTTTATATAATTTTCTTGTAACATGAAACATTAGTCTTGTTTGATTTTTTGTTTTCCCCCCTAGCCATTTAAAAATGTAAAAGCTGTATTCTTAGCTTGTGGGCCTTATAAAATCAAGCAGCAGGCCAGATTTGGCTGGGCCATACTTTACTAACATCTGATCTAGGGTATTTCTTAGCAATGGAATTATCGGGTCATGTGCAATTTCAGCTTCACCTAAGTATTGCCAAATTGATCTCCAAAGTGCTTTCACTAGCACTTTTTAAGTTTTCTGTTTATACACATCATTACCCACTTAATAGTGTCTGATGTTTTAGTTTTTGCCAGTCTGATGTGGTTATCAGATGGTGGTTTGAATTTGTAATACTCTGGTTTATAGTGAGATTGAGTATCTTTATTACTGTGTTTTTAAAAATTGTTCATTGTTCATTGAATATTCAAAAAATATTGAGTGCCAACCTAGAGGTAATCCCTATTCTTTGTGCCTGTGGTGTGTGAGTAAACTAAACAAAATACTCTATGAGTTTCTTTTTGTTTTTTGGGTTATTTTGTGTGTTTCCTCAGTTCTTAGTTGCTCATGTTTTCTGCACATTTTGTTCTGTTGGAATGTTGGGGTTCTTTATATAGTCTGGATAGGAAACCTTGGTTGAATTACGTGTATTGAACATACATCTTACAGAATTATTACTTGTCTTATTTTTAAACTCATGGAATAATTTTATGAGCAGATTTTTTAAATGTAGTCATTTATTGTTTTTTTCTTAATGTCTTGTGCTTTTTGTGATAGAAGAAATTCTTTGATCTTATTGGTCCCTTATAACTTTACTTTTTTTGGTTTTACTAATCACTGTTCATTTCTTTAGTTTTTATGATAGCAGGAGAGTGCCAGTCGGCTGTACAGGTTGGGGTAACAGAATCTGAAAATCTATTTGTAGTGTATCTACTTCTTATGTTTTCTGTACATTTAAAAAAGTTTTTTAAAAAGACTATTAATGGGACTTCCTTGGCGGTCCAGTGGTTAAGACTCTGCTCTTCCACTGCAGAGGGCACGGGCTCGGTCCCTGGTCAGGAAACTTAAGATCCCGCATGCTGCGCAGCATGGCCAAGGAAAAAAAAAAAGACTTTATTAAATACTTGCAAACCATATATCTGATAAGGGGTTAATATCCAAAAGATATAAAGAACTCATATAACTCAATAGCAAAAAACCCAAATAATCCAATTAAAAATAGGCAAAGGACTTGAATAGACATTTTTTCTAAAGAAGACCTACAGATGGCCAACAGATACCTGAAAAGGTGCTCAGCATCACTAATTATTAGGGAAATGCCAATCGAAACCACCATGAGATATAACCTCACGCCTGTTAGAATGGTTATTATGAAACCATGGTGACCATGTGCTGTTGGTGGGAGTGTAGATTGGTGCAGCCACTATGGAAAACAGTATGGAGGTTCCTCAGGAGATTAAAAGTAGAACTACCATATGATCCAGCAATTCTACTTATGTGAATATATCTGAAGGAAACAAAAACACTATGTTGAAGAGATATCTGTGCCCCCCTGTTCAGTAGCCGAGACATGGATACAATCTGTCTATGAGTGGAAGAACGGATAAAGATGTTGTGTATATATACAATGGACTATTATTCAGACATAAAAGGGAGAGAAATCCTGCCATTTGTGACAACATGGGTGGACCCTGAGAGCATTATGCTAAGTGAAATAAGAATGCTGTGTGATCCCACTTATGTGTGGAATCTTAAAAAAAAAAAAAAACCCCAAGCTCATAGAAAAAGAGAACAGAGTTGTGGTTACCAGAGGCAGGGCACGGGACGTAGGGGACTTGGATGAAAGTGGTCAAAAGGTACAAACTTCCAGTTACAGGATAAATAAGTACTGGGGTTGTAATGTATAAAATGATGGGTGGCTATAGTTAATACTCCTATAGGGCTTATTTGGAAGGTGTTAGAGTAAATCCTAAGAGTTCTCATCACAAGGAAAGAAACTTTCTTCCTTCATTTCCTTCCTTCCCTTCCCTCTCTTCCCTTTTCTTTCTTTCTTTCCCTAGCTTGCTTTCTTTTCTCTCTTTCCCTCTTTCTCTTTCTCCTTCCTTCTTTTCTCTCTCTTTCTTTTTCTTTCATCTATATGAGTTGATAGATGATAACTGAACATATTATGGTAATCATTTCACAATATATGTAAGTGAAGTCATTATGTTGTACACCTTGAACTTACACAGTGCTGCTCAGTTATATATCAGTAAAACCGGGCAGGGAAGACTTGTTTTTGCTTTTTATTTTTCTTTTTTCTAGCCATGCAAAAGAGTTACTTATTATTTTTTAAGAGCAGTTTTAGTTTCACAGCAAAGCAGAAGGTACAGAGATTTGCCATACACCTCCCACCCCCACATCTGCCTAGCCTTCACCAGTATCAACATCTCCCACCAGAGTGGTACAATTGATAACCCTCCACCGACAAATCATAGTCCGTAGTTTATGTTATGGCTCACTCATTGTGTGGTATAGTCTGTGGGTTTGGATAAGTGTGTAATGACATGTATCCATCATTATCATGTCATACGGAGTATTTTCATTGCCATAAAAATCTTCATTGTTCCACGTGTTCATCCCTCAGCCCCTCCACCCTCACCTCACCTTGGCAACTACTGATCTTTTTACTTTCTCCGTAGTTTTGCCTTGCCCAGAATGTCATCTAGTTGAAATCATATAGTTGATCGCCTTTTCAGGTTGGTTTCTTTCACTTAGTAATAGGCATTTAAGGTTCTTCGTGTCTTTTCATGGCTATTACTAAGTGAGTTCTTGGTATATTTTGGATAAAGTCCTTTATCAGATGTGTTTTTTTTGCAAATATTTTCTCCTAATCTTTGGCTTGTTTTCTAATTTTCTTGGCAGAGCAAAAGGTTTTAATTTTAATGAAGTCCAGTTTATCAGTTCTTTCTTTCATGGATTATACATTTGGTGTTTCATCTAAAGAGTCATCACCATACCTAAGAGTCATCTAGATTTTCTCCTATGTTATCTTCTAGGAGTTTTATAGTTTTGTATTTTACATTTAGGTCTGTGATCCATTTTGAATTAAATAACTTGCTAAGACTTTGCGATTGCACTGAATTTATTGATAAAGTTGGAAAGAACTGACATCTGGACAGTATTGAGTCTTCCCATTCATGAACATGAAATATCTCTCCATTTTTTTAGTTTTTCTTTCATTTCATTTATCAGTTTTGTAGGTTCCATCATAAAGATTTTGTACATATTCTGTTAGCTTTATAGATAAGTATTTCATTCTTGGGGGTGCTAATGTGTTACTGTGTTTTTAATTTCACATTTACCTTGCTCATTACTGGTATATAGGAAAGCATTTAATTGTTTTGTATTAACCTTGTATCCTGCAGCCTTACTATAATTGCTTACTAGTTCCAGTAGGGTTTTTTTTTTTGAGTGATTCTTTGGATTTTCTACCTAGACGATCATAGTATTCCAGTCTTTCTTTGTCTTTCTTTACCTTGACATGTTTAAAGTATACTGGACAGTTATTTTGTAGTTTGGGTTTGTCTGATGTTTCCTCATGATTAGATTTAGGTTATGAGTTTTTATAAGGAATGCCTTGGTAGTGATCTTTTGTCCTATTACTGGTGAAATTAACTTTGATCATTTAGTGTTTGCCAGATTTCTCCACTGAAAGGTACTATTTTCCCCTTTGTAATTAAATATTTTGTGGGAAACTGCTTTGAAGCAATATAAATGCCATATTTCTCTTCAGATTTCATCCATTAGTTTTAGCTTCTTTCCATTTATTTATTAGTTTCAGCATTCCTTGATGATGCATCCCTGAATCATTTTTTATTATAATGGTTTTGTTTTGTGAATTATATTCATAATTTTCAAATGTTAACCCTTGCTTTTAGAATAAACCCTACTTGATTGTAATATATTTTTCTTTGTCTATCACTGGATTTGATTTACTGATATCTTATTTAGGGTTTCATATCTGTCTTCATGAGAGAGTGCTTGGTAATTTCCTTCCTTAAATGTCGTTATCAGGTTTAGGATCAGGTATACTGACTTCATAAAATGAGCTGCAAAGTGTTCCTTTTTTTTTATTTTCTGGGAAAGTTTAGGTAAATTTGTTGCTATATTTTACAAGTTTGAAAGAAATTATGGGAGAAGCCTTCTGGGTCTTGAGTTTCTCTTTACAGAAAGATTTATAATAATTCAGTTTCTTTTATTGACAGCAGTGTTCAAAAATTTTTTTTCTTGTGTCAGTTTGGTAATATCTGTGCCCTCATAGGTGTTTAAGTTTACTTTCTGTAGTCAACTAAGTCAGTTCCTACCCATCCATCAAATTTTCACCTTTCATCAGTTTAGTTACATCTCTCATCTGCTATTATCTTCTTTCTGGGTTCATTTTGTTCTTATGGGTTTCTGCTTTTTACCCCTCTTTCCATTACTGTCATTTTACTGGAGGGGTGTGGAGAAAAATGCATATATTTAATTTACGATGCTTAACTGGGATCTCTCTTTAACCTTTGTATTTCCTTTCAATTTTGTAAGTACAGTATAGTGGACATAATTTTCCATTCTGATTCTTAGGAGTGTCAACCATAACAGGATATTGAAGTGTGTTGATACTCTCAAGGACTTTTGAGGGTTCAGAGTTTTTGTCCTTAGTGCAAGTTGTCCTAAAATTTATGTTCTTAGAATTTGCTTGCTTTTTGTAATTTATTTTTTCTCATTGGCAGTTATCACTTTCATGAGGTTATTTTTCTTTCATCTGTTAATTTATAGCTTCTAATCTGTCAATTAGGAAATCCTGTGTTTACACTTGTTAGAACTGGGTGTACGGAACCCTGCTTCTTCAGAGCGTACACAATATAAAATCTCTTGACTTTTCACTGCTTAGTGGCCTTTTTTGTTAACTTGCCTGACTCTCAGTGATGGATAGAGTCTTTATAGACAGTAATCATCATAGTTTATTACCTTTTCTGTGTTGGTAGCATAACTTAAACTTAACCCTTTCTTTTTTTAAAAAACAGGTTCATTTTACATTTGATTTTTGAAAATCGGGGTGGGGGATAATTTTAGATTTATAGAGAAGTTTCAAAGATGTTAGAGAGAGTTTCTGTATACCATTTACCCATCTTCCCCTAAAATTCCCAACTTAGATAATTGTAGTATATTTGTCAAAAACTAGGAGATTAACATGGGCATAACACTATAGCCTAAACTACAGACTTGACTTGGATTTCACTAGTTATTTCATTAATGTCCTTTTCCTTTTGCACAGTCCAGTCCAGGACACCACATTGCATTTGGTTGTCATGTCTCCTTAGTCCCCTCTGATCATGACAGTTTCTTTATCTTATTTTTCATAACCTTGACAGTTTTAAAGAGTTCTGGTCAGGAATTTTGTAAAATGTTCCTCAATTTGGGTTTATCTGATGTGTTCTTGTGACTAAACTGGCATTGTGGGCTTTTGGGAAGAAGCCACAGAGCTGAAGTCGCATTTTCATCACATCATGTTAAGTATGCTATGAATAAGACATCACTTCTGATGTTAACTTTGATGATCACTTAGCTGAGATAGTGATTGGTAGGTTTCTCACTGTCAGTTTACTTTTTTCCTTTTTCTATAGTTGACTCTTTGGAAGTGAGTTACAAAGTTCAGCATATACTGAAGGGAAAGGGAATTCAGTTCCATCTCTTAGAGGAGAGTTTGTACATGTATCATTTGGAATTCTGTAAGGAAGATGTGTCCCTTCTCACCATTTATTTATTTATTCAATTATTTATACCCATGTGGATTCATGAATATTTATTTTATTAAGGAGAATTATAATTCATATCATCATTTTTTAAAAAAAACGCCTTCTTCCTTTCTGGCCCTACATAATACTCCAGGCTTATCTTCTATTTTTCCTGCGTCATCTCTAGAATCAGTCATTTTTCCTGGGAGCTCTGGCTCCTTGTATTGGAGAATGGTATTTAGAAAATAAGATCTGGTTGTAGGTGTGCTTGTTGCTACTGGGGTATCACTGCTTCTACACCTTCTGAGGACAGACCCTTAGCTCTGTATACTAACCTATGGAACAGCATATCTATATTCGTGTCTGTATCTATTAATCTGTATGTGTATCACATAAAAGTTGGTACTGATATCTCTTCCTCTAATCTAGCACCACTAGAACGAACAGTTCATTCTAGCTTTCCTCTCTTGTTTTTTTCATAACTTCTTTTTCTGAAAGGGAGACACCTTGCTCCTATTATCTACTATTTACTTACTTATATTTACATTATACATGTAAAGAAGTTTCAGATTTACTCATGATGACTTGTTTCCTCCTGTTTCATGATATTTTGGGTTGTGAACTCATTTTTTTTGGGAAACGTTTTTTGAGGCATTGAAATTTTATTTTTTTTAGAGAAGATTTATATTTGATTCTGCTAGTCATTTAGAGGTCTTGGTGATTGTTTTTTTGCCTTTACAAACAGTTTTTTACTGTGGAAAAATATACGTAACATAAGATTTATTGTTTTAACTGTTTATAAATGTACAAGCGTAGATTGCCATTAAATACATCCATAATATTGTGCAACCATCACCACTATCCATTTCCAGAACTTTTTCATCATCCCAGACAAAAGCTCTGTACCCATTAAAAAGTAACTCTACATTCTCCTCTCCCTCCAGTCCCTGGTGTCCTCTATTCTACTTGCTCTCTGCATTTGCCTCTTCTAGTTACCTCATATAAGTGGAATCATACAATACTTGTCCTTCTGTGCCACTATTGCACTCATTGTAATGTTTTCAGAGTTCATCCATATTGTATCATGTGTCAGTTTCATTTCTTTATGGCTAAATAACACTCCTCTGTATGTGTGTGTGAACACAGCACATTTTGTTTATCCATTCATCTGTTGATGGATATTTGGGTTGTTTCACCTTCTGGCTCTTGTGAATAATGCTGCTGTGAACATTGGTGTACAAGTGTCAGAGTCCATGCTCTCAGTTATTTTGGGGTATATATCTAGAACTAGGATCACTGGGTCATAGGGTAATTCTGTGTTTAACTTTTTGAGGAGCTGCCAGACATTTTCCACAGTGGCTGCACCATTTTATATTCCCACAAGCAATGCGTAAGAGTTCCGATTTCTCCTCATCCTCACCAACACTTATTATTTTCCATTAAAAAAAAAACAGCCATCCTAACGGGTGTGAAGTAGTATCTCATTATAGTTTTGCTTTGCATTTCCTTAACATCTGGTGATATTGGGCACCATTTCCGTGAGGCTCTTTTAATTATGGGCTTTTCTGGGCCACATAGGTTATGAAGATTCTGGTACCAAACCTGAGTGATTGTGAGCTGATGTTTAGGAATTCCCTAAACATGGGGTGGAGAGATACACTTTATTTGTCATTATTAGTTCACCCCCAAACCCAGAGCCAACGGCAAGATGTCATAATTATCCCTACTGTCTCTTTCTTCAGTAAGATTTTTTTTTCTCCCCCCACCCCGTCCCCCCCGCCCCAACCCAGTTCACCCAATTGGATTGTCACCCTTCAGGTCTTCTGGTCTGTGATCTGACCTTTCATTTTACTGAGCCTCCAAACCTGGTCTTCCCAGCCTCTAGGCCTCAGGTGTTTGTCATATGGCTCAAAAACAAATGCCAGCTTCAGAACTTCATTTATTTCTCAGGTTCCCACTTTATAGCTGTTTATGGCCTCGGGGTATTTCAGGCATGCACTTAAAATTTTTCTTAAACTCATCGTGAGCGTGTTTGGTGTTCTGATCTGGAGAGTTATTTCTAACACTGAGTTCACCCTGATGCTAACACAGAAAACCTTGGTTTGTCTCTTTTCTGCTAAAAGGCAGAGATGATTGGCTGAGGTAAAGAAAAGGCTGGTGGTCTGGATTTAGTTCTCATAAATAAGGCAAGCAAATTAACAGGTACTAGTTTCTAGAACCAGTGATCAAATACGGTGGAGATGCAGGGTTGATTTTTATGTATTTCATATTCATGTATCCCCATCCACATTTTTATTATATTTTACTGATTTGAGCTTTTTTTCTGTAGCAAACTCACACATATGGATGAGTGTAAATTAGCAAAAACAGATTTTAATGTGTTCTTTTTCTCTTTAGAGGAAATAATCAAAAGGCAAGCAAATTAAAAGAAAATCCTGACTAAGCAAAGAGTTTGGGAAATGCTCAATTTTATTTTGTATTGAATGGCTCTATTAATGAATACTTATCTGAGTTTGTTTTTATTTCAGCGTTGGCTAGATCAGAATCTAAAAGAGATAGAGGTTTTAAAAGAAATTGGAGCTTTGATCATGGAGAAGAAAGTGAAGGAGATACAGACAAAGAGTAAGAATGTTTTTTTCCCCCTCCGACGTTTTATAAGAATGAAACTTTTCATTAGATAAACAATTTTATTCCATGGAAATATTTTTAAGAGTATGGTATTCTTAAGAAAACATTGAACTCTTTTACAGTAGCATTAAGGAAAGAAAAAGCAATTTTTTTATTGGTATATAATTTTGTGGTTATATTTCTTCATCTTTTGAAATGTATAAATATGTGCATATAGTACATGTAACCTTATAATTAAAATCATGTCCCCTGCATCGGCAGGCGGACTCTCAACCACTGTGCCACCAGGGAAGCCCAGTATCCCACCTTTTAAGCATTTTTGTAAAATGTTTGCAGGACAGAATTTTTAGCATTAAAAAAGTTGGGATGTATACAAACAATAATGAAACAAACATTTTACATTTTTGTTATAAATAGCTAAGATTTTACTAAAAATAGCTTAGCAGAATTGTCTTCAGAAGGGTGTATTTTGACTTTGTTAGAAGATTTGTCATGATTATATATTAAAAAAATGTGTCTTTTAAGGTGCTACCTGTCCTGTATGTTTCACTTATGAATTGTACTCTTTGGTTTATCACTATGTTCAGATTAACATGAACTGTTAATAGATATATCGGTTTTTTAGAATCAGGTCAATGATTCTCAGTAAAGGGTTGATATTTCCCACAATGGTAGAGGTATAACTATTTTATTGGGTTAATACCATTGCAGTTACTTTCTTTTAATTAACTAAAGTTTTCTTACCAGTATGTTTCTTTCCCTCTACTTTGTTTTTCAGCCCCTTCCCCCTAATTTAAAATACAAGACAGAAAGGAAAAATGAGTGACTATTTATGAAATCCATAGTTAAGGAAAGCAAAACTATGTGTTCATTAATGGCAGAGGTCAGGAAACAGTGGCGCATGGGCCCAGACTGGCCCACCCCTGGATTTTTGTTATAGTTTTGTTGGAACACAGCCACACAGATAGTCTGTGGCTACTCTCATACTACAGTGGCAAAGCAAAGCGGAGTAGTTGCTGCCAAGACTGTATGGCCTGCAAAGTCTAAAATATTTACTCTCTGGCCCTTTACAGAAAAAGTTTGCTAATCTCTATATTAGGTGACGACAGAGGCTAAAACTTCTGAATTTAATGTATGGGTTGTAATTGTCACTTAAGGCTTTTTCCCCTTTATTTTCTGTGTAGTGAGGCAAATCTACTCAGTGTAGATGAAGATGAGGATTCTGAAACCTCAAAAGGAAAAAAGGCAAGTGTTACTTTTTATTTTTATTTATTTATTTTTTTAGGTTATATACTAAAAACTAAAGCTTCAAAAGAAGATTTGTATTTTTGATCGTAAGTCCCAACCACCCACTTTCCTACCCCAAAGGCAAATGATATTCCCAGTTTCTTGTTTATCCCATCAGAAGTATTTTATTTATCACAAAGAAAATATATATTCTCGCCCCACCTTCTTTTTTTTTTTTTTTTTTTTTTTTTTTTTTTTTGCGGTACGCTGGCCTCTCACTGTTATGGCTTTTTCTTCATCTTTTGAAATGTATAAATATGTGCATATAGTACATGTAACCTTATAATTAAAAGTTGACCTGGGCTTCCCTGGTGGTGCAGTGGTTGAGAGTCCGCCTGCCGATGCAGGGGACACGGGGTCGTGCCCCGGTCCGGGAAGATCCCACATGCCGCAGAGCGGCTGGGCCCGTGAGCCATGGCCGCTGAGCCTGCACATCCGGAGCCTGTGCTCCGCAACGGGAGAGACCACAACAGTGAGAGGCCCGCGTACAGTAAAGTAAAAAAAAAAAGGCGACCATACTACAGGATTCCTATTAAAGAAATTGTTCTTTAAAAATAAAAAAATATGGGATTCTATTCACGTAGTGATTTGAGAAGCCACCATTTATCAGGAGTAAATGAACCCACATTATGATTCCTGAAATTTGTAAGAAAGTTTAGTGTCTTTCTTTCCAGTTGTGACTCACCCTGCCCCCCACCACATTCATCTTAGATTGCTAACAGAGAAAGCAGAAACCCTGTAAATGATAAACACAGGTGTTGACCCAGACAGACGTTAAGCAAAGCGTTCATTACACTTTGTTAATGTACTTGGAATGACTGCTGTAACTTTTTAAATAGTTTTAATAGAGCCTTTTGCGTGTCATGAGATTTGTATTACAAATTTAGTATGGCTATTAGTTTCTTAGTTTACTGATCTGGTTTTCCACTGGCCAGAACAAACAGCAAATTAAGAGACACACAAATATATACACTAACTTTTACCAAAACTGCAAATATTTTTTAGAAATTTTACACAAGAAGTCATTCAGAGTATATTGGCTAAATATTGTAGGTGCTTCACTTCTGTCTGGGCAACAGCTCCGTTCATCATTACCACTTTATGTGCCTTCACCTATGAGATGTTGAACTGAAGTGAAGTTTTATTTGAGGGAGAGCTTTGAACTGGTAAGTTTCTCACTCGAAATTGGTATTTTATGGTTTTCTTTCTTTCATTTCTTTTTATTTCTGATTATATTTTATAACAGACATTTGTTATTTATGTAGTTTTGAAAAATTGGAATTAAATCTGAAATTGAGTAGACCACTTGTAAACGTTAAAAAGTATCCCTGTACGCTGGCCTCTCACTGTTATGGCTTCTCCCGTTGCGGAGCGCAGGCTCAGCGGCCATGACTCACGGGCCTAGCCGCTCCGCGACATGTGAGATCTTCCCAGACCGGGGCACGAACCCGTGTCCCCTGCATCGGCAGGCGGGCTCTCAACCACTGCGCTGCCAGGGAAGCCCAAGAAGTGCTTTAATAAAGCCTTGTGCTTATACCTTTTCACATCTTTACAGTGTATTTGTAGGATAGATTTCTAAAATTGCAGTTGCTATTTCAGGAGGTAGATTTACATGTGATTTTGCTAAATGTTGCCAAATGCCTCATTCATAGGAATTAGCATTAGCCATAACTGCTAGCAATGTATGAGAGTTTCTCTTCTAACTTTGGGGAGTATGTGGTCAAACTTGAATTTTTGCCAATCTGACATAGTACCCTCTTTGCATATTTCCTGTACTTACAGTTGAATAGTATTTTAGAGACTTTTAAAGTTACTTTTTTCTCCCTGTTTTCGTGGGTTGTTTTTTTTTCCCCACATCTCTATTTTGACATAATTTCGGGAGCTTATAGAATTTAAAGTTTTTCTCTATAAGGCTACTCACACTGAAAAACTATAAGGTTTTTTACATTGCAGTTTTCTCTAGCTTTTATTTTAACATTTTGATTCCTTAGAGTGGGGCTATTTAGGTGTTCTTCAGGTGGACACAAATATAGTGAGCTTTGTAGGTAAAAGTAAAAGGTGTTTTTCATCATGATCTTCTGTGACATTGGTCTTTAACTTGAGGGGGGGTTGCTTGCAGATGCCCTTTTTTTTTAATGTTGATACTTTTAAAGTAAAATAAAACTTACATGGCACTTATGTATCCTGTGATCTCTAAAGGTAATTCAGAATTGATACTCAGCATCATCTGTCTTAACAGTACATGTACAACAACATTGTAAATCAACTATATTTCCATAAAAAAACTTAAAGAAATACATGTGCCATTTCCTCTTTAACAGTTGGAAATTTATATTGTTCCTTTTTCTCCTTAAATTCATATTTTTGTTCAGTTTTCCCACAAAATTTTAACATTATATGTGTATTTTAACTTCACATGGTGTATTTTTATGCAATTGAAAATCTTTTAATTACTCTATCATACTGTATAGATATATATTCACTGAATAAAAAGATATACATTCACTGAAATTTAATATTAAATGATATTTTCACTAAAAGTTGCAAGTATTAATTTTTTTTGCTGGATTGAGTTATCTTTATAATTACTAATAAACATGTAATTTATAATTATTGAACCTATTGTATAGAATTACATTGGAAATGTATTTCTTAAAGTGATGGTGTTGATGTTTTCCTTCCTTATTCATTTAGTTCATGTGTCCATAAATAAATGTTATTTATTGGTCTAATAAAACTTTCAACAGTGATTTTCTTTTTCAACTTTTTTTAGATATAAGTGCTGAGAAATCTTGGTCATATAATAAATAGATGGATATAGAGTTTTGCTATAGCATTATCATTCAGTTCTTTCCTTTTGAATTAAATGGCAGGAAAATCACCTAGCAATGTAATAAAAGTTTAAAAGTTAAAAATAATTTGTAATCCAGCCTCTGCATTTATTGTCTTTCTGAATTTGGGGAAAATACACTAAAAAGGCCTTATCAAGACTTAATGATTGGCTAGTAGTTACACTTGTTACTTTTAAATTCCTTTTAGATTCCTATTTTTTAACCAGATAATCTCAGAAATAATTGGAAAAATTGAAATCTTGTTAATTTTTAATTGGTTTTTGCCAATTTTTTTCGTAAAAACAGTTTTGTAAAATATTGTGGATTTTTTGTATATTTTCTTTAAAAGAACTGCATATTTAACTCTATTGATCTATGGAAAATGTCTACATATAACTTACTTGTCAAGGCCAGTTCATAGTACAGCCAGTCAATTAAATCAAATGTATTATTTATTTATAATAAATAGTGTTTTTTTTCTGTTTTCATTTCATATATACATGTTAATCTGCATCTTCATGATGACATTTCACTTTAGAATTCTAGGCAGAAAAATGTAGCCTTGGTTTTTTGGTTTTTTTTTTTTTTTTGCGGTACGCGGGCCTCTCACTGTTGTGGCCTCTCCCGTTGTGGAGCACAGGCTCCGGACGCACAGGCTCAGCGGCCATGGCTCACGGGCCCAGCCGCTCCGCGGCATGTGGGATCTTCCTGGACAGGGGCACGAACCCGTGTCCCCTGCATCAGTAGGCGGACTCTCAACCACTGCGCCACCAGGGAAGCCCTGCAGCCTTGGTTTTGACCCAAGTTTTTTTACCTGGTTGTAATAAAGGCATGCACATTTAAGGGTTTGTTGGTTTTGCTTTTTTTTTTTAATGCTTTCTTTGAGTTGTTTTCACATGATTTGTTCCTTGGGGCAGTGCTTTTCTTGATAATAACTGGAGTAAAAGATACAAAGTCATTGAATGCAAATTTTCATTACTTTTGCTTTTCCATTTTGCATTATTGTTGTATTAAGAAAATCTTAATTTGGTCCAGAACACCCAGTTTCTAACCTGTGGTTCACTTTTAACAGAAATATATATAAAACAGGGAAAGATATGAAGCCCTACTACTATTTCATGTGCCAAAAGAGATTCCAGATACTATTATGTCAAATTGTTCCTTTCAGGAGTATTTTAGACTCTAGTACAATAAATGAGAATTATGTCTTTTGTAAAGTGGAAAAAGGTTTGGTGTGAAAGTGGAGATAGGAAAGGAGATATTATATGTACCTTTTCTACAGATGGGTTTTAAAGTAAATCAATTTAAGAAAGTGTTAAAGTGGAGATTGAGGATTTAGGAATTGATTTTCTTAAAATTATCCATGTCCATTTGTCCTTTAGAAAGTCTTTGTGTATCCCAGGGTTTTAAATATCCCTGGATTTTTAATGGCTTGTGAGTAATATGTAGGTCCATATGGAACATTGGTTTAAACTAATATAGTCCCTTTTTTGCATTCAAAAATGAGCATGGAATTATGAGAAAGCCTTTATTTTGGTTCAGAGTGTCTTAGTGTTCCCTTTATCTTCCACAGAATAATCTCTTTGCCTTTGGATTTCTGCAGTTTCATTATGCCTCTTTATATAAAGGATGCGTATCTTTTATTAATTCTGAAAATATTTTAGTTATTATCTCTGAATATTGCCTTTCCTTATTTTTTCTGGAACTAACTTTTATTAGATATTATAAGGCCATCATTTTTTTCCATGTCCTACATATATTTTATATGAAAAAGAAAAGAAAGGATAAAGGGCAAAGAAAGAAATCATCCCTGTACCATATCCTACATGGTTTCCTCAGCTTTGTCTTCCAGTTCACTTACTTATCTTCAGCTATATCTAATATGCAATTTAATCTATCCATTCTTTTTTTTTTAATTTCAGTGACATCATTTGTAGAACTTCCATTGGTTCTCTTTCAAAATTTTGTGTTTTTCATAGTGTCTAGTTCTTTCTGTACTGTTTCAGTTTCCATTTTGTTTTTAAGAATTTCAGTGCCTTTAATATATGTTTTTAATGTCTCTAATCATTTAATAGATTCTTTTAGGTTATCTTATTTTCTTATCTTATTTTAGGTGCTAAATTTCCTGACTACTTTTTTGTTGTAGTTAAATTGGCTTCGTGATGTGTGATAAGTTTGGGTGGAAGGTACCACATGTTGATAACTTTTGCACATTTAGCAGTCCCAATGAGATACACATTCATACAGCAAATATGTATTGAGCACAGTGTTCATGAGATAGAGAGCAAAACAGACAAGTTTCTTATTCCTGTGGAGCTTATATTTTGGTAACTGGCTGTTTGTTAGTTATTTATTAGTTATTAATGATTAATGTTAAAACAAGGGTTGGCAAACCAACGCTCACAGGCCAAATCTGGCCCACAACCTATGGTCTATGAACTAGAATAGTTTTTACATTTTTTAAATGGTTGAAAAAAATCAGAATACTGTTTTGTGACATTGAAGATTATATGAAGTTCAAATCTGTATCCATAAATATTTATCGGAAAACAACTGTGCTTATTTGTTCATGTATTGTCTGTGACTGCTTTTGTACTATAAGAACAGATTTGTTTCAGCAGAGACTGTGTGACCCTCAAAGACTAAAATATTTGCTGTGTGGCCCTTTACAGAGAAAGTTTGCTGACCCCTGTATCATTGTTTATACTGTGTAAATATTTTCTGTACAGATTGATATCCAGTTGAGGGCAACATAGCTTTTTTTGATGGCTGGTATATTAGTTAGGCAGAATATCAGATATTAGGTCTGCTTGCAGCTATCTACTCTATAGGATGGTTGTGAGAATTATGAGAACATGTAATCCACCTAGTACTTGGCACTAGCAAATCTTCCATAAATAGCAGTGTTATTGAACCTTTGTAAGCTGGTTTTCCTTTTCAGGTAACGATGTGTTGATAGTTGCTTTTCTGACATCAGTTACGGCCCATGTTTGTAGTTTTATAATCATGTGATTGTTTTGTGCTAATCCATTTGTCCACAGGAGTTCTCCTGATGTTGTGCTTGCATTAGCTAGAAAGCTCTGTTAGGCTGCCAAATAAGGGGTTGGAGGGGAAGGAGAATTAAAGTTTTTCAGGGGCCTTTATTTTATTTTATTTTATTATTACTTTTTTGTGTGTGGTACGTGGGCCTCTCACTGTTGTGGCCTCTCCCGTTGCGGAGCACAGGCTCCGGACGCGCAGGCCCAGCGGCCATGGCTCACGGGCCCAGCCGCTCCGCGGCATGTGGGATCTTCCTGGACCGGGGCACGAACCCGTGTCCCCTGCATCGGCAGGCGGACTCTCAACCACTGCGCCACCAGGGAAGCCCTTCAGGGGCCTTTAGACTGAATATATCATCTTCTCTTTAGTAGTAGTAGTGCTCTAATCTGTGATTTAGCCATAAAACGTTCAATTTTTACTTGTTTACACCTTATTTCTCCCAATAATTTGATGTAGATTACCAAGAGCACAAATAAAATGAGAGAAAATAAAAATTATTAATTACGTAAAGAGATGTAGGTGTGCCACGCATCCAATATAATTTATATGTTGTATTTTAATTCAACAGGTATCTCTAAATTTTCTTGCACCTGGAATTATGTCCTATAGGTTTATGACTGTGTGAGAGGAGAATCTTTTACAAATGTACATCCTGTGATTCTCCTGTGGAGTGATATCCTCCCCCACCACCCCAGCTACTTTCTAAGTATAACAAATAGTAAGGAACCTTTCCTAAGGGAATTTGACAATACAGGAAAAGGTTTTCATGAGATATCTGCAAAACCAGAAGTATTAGTTGTCTTATTGCTGACTGAAGTGCATGTAGCTTTTGATAGTACCTTAGGGCAGCAGAATTGGGAAATTTAAGAATTTGCCTTATGCAAATCTTGCTCTATTGATGGACTTTAGGTTGTCTATTGCTATGCCTAAATGCTTTCTTAAAAAGAAAATTTGGAAATGTTTAAGCACTTGATCAGAAATATGTTGAATTAGCTGAATTATATGCCTATATATTGGGTGAGATAATTTTGGCTTAACCAGTTCTTAAGAGGAAGGATTAGCTTTCTACATTTATATAAAGGAATTTTTAGTGCAGTTCCTTTGATTTTGAGATTTTCTGTATCCTAATGACTTTGAGTGTTATCTGGAATAACATAGTTTGGTTTTGCCTCTTGTTAAGAATTTATATGTCTACAAATAATACTATAAAAATTCCTTATACAGTGTAGTATGGGAAAGCATAGGCTTTGGAGTCAGGCCAGTACTTTGTTCAAATCCTTTTAACTAGTTTGGACAAGTTACTTTGCTTTTTAAGCTCAAGGATCTAATAGCATAGGTGTAGAGTTTCAGTACAGTTTAAGGTGTTATATGGTGGAGAGATTTTGTTGGAGAAAGAGACTTAAAGTGGGAAATTTGAGCATGTTGATCCTATCACTCAGTAGCATCAAGTAATTGACCTGATACTTTAGGTGCAGTTTCTGAATCCCAATCTGAAGAACTACTGAAATGTATAAAATATGGAGATTAAATGAGATATTGAATATAAAGTAGTTAGCATAATGCCTATCCATAGTAAGCACTCAAATATTAGTTGTAATTATCTATATACAGAGGAATGAAATTATATGGTTAGCCTTTAATGGAAACTTTTGCTTCCCAGATTCTTTTTTTTAAAAAATTTATTTATTTATTTTTGGCTGCGTTGGGTCTTTGTTGTGGTGCGTGGGCTTCTCATTGCGGCGGCTTCTCTTGTTGCAGAGCATGGGCTCTAGGCGCGCGGGCTTCAGTAGTTGTGGCTCGGGCTCTAGAGCTCAGGCTCAGTAGTTGTGGCGCACGGGCTTAGTTGCTCCGCGGCATGTGGTATCTTCCCGGACCAGGGCTCGAACCCCGTGTCCCCTGCATTGGCAGATGGATTCCTAACCACTGCGGCCACCAGGGAAGTCCCGCTTCCCAGATTCTTAATGGGACATGTATCAAAATCACGTGCAGCACTGGCTCTCCAGTATTAGTGTACATCAGAATCACCTGGAAGGTTTGATAAAACAGATTGCTGGACCTTACTCCCACAGTCTCTGATTTAGGAGTTCTGGAGTGGGGCCTGATAATTTGCATTTTAAAGTGTTCTAGGTAATGCTGATCCTGAGAACCACTGACTTAGGGCATTTTTGCAAAATAACAAAGGAATAGACCAAAGTCACAGTGACTGGATGTCCTGAAATTTCAGATGAATGTAGCTTAATGACCAATTGTTTATGATAAAATAATTTATGGACTTTCTAATTGAGGATATCTGTGTTTCTACTTCAGTGGGAATTAATAATTACTGAATTCCTACCTATTTGTCCGTTCCAGAGCTAGGCAGTTTGTATATAGCTTTGTTGATGCATAAAATAACCTCGTGATTATAAGGAAAGTTACCTGGCTAGGAGACAATTCTGTTTGATTGCTGAGTTATCTTTCTACAATAGCACTATGTTTCTGTGAAAAAGGGTCACCAAATGTAGAAGTGATTGTATTCTCTTTCTAATGGAAATGAAATAGTGTGATAACCCCTCTTATCTTTATCCCCTATAGTTCTGTTCCTGTTATCAGTTGTTTCTCTTGGTTTTGATCACATTGTCATCTTTATGAGCTTGCTTATGATTGGTAGGTATTGCATATGAAAAATCACAGAGATAATTTGAGGCCTAGGATAATATTCCCTTCCTGTAGGGATACACATTTACTTTTGGCTAGTGACCAGGAGGAGCCTTAGCAGTCTCACATCACCTCGATCCAGTTGCTCTCCAAACGTAGTTCCCTTTTTAGCAGTATCTGCATCACCCGGGGAGACCTGTTAGAAATGCATATTCTCAGGCTCATCCCAAACCTCCTCAATCAGAGTAAACTGTAAGGGTTGGACACAGCAATTTGTTTTAACAAACCATCCAGGTAATTCTGGATTTACTCTAAAATTGGAGAACTGACTTAATTGAGTTGGAGGTTGAGATGAATGGAAGCTGGATTTATAGTTGTAGTTCACCCTTATTCATAGGCTATATCCTCATTCAGATTTTGAGGTGTTTATGAGGCAGTCAATACTTGGTGGATGTTGAACTCTGCTTTTGTCTCCCCAGTTCTCTGAGTCTTCTGGGAGTTCAGCTTAGCTTCTCAGCCTCTCATCTTCTGCAACTCCAGAAGTTGCATCTTCTGGAGACAGCAGGTGTCTCAGAGAAAAATATGAATCTGGGCTCAGATCTCTGAATTTCTTGTCCCTGATCTTAATTCTTAATTCTTCACTGCCTTGGTAGCCCTCAGGTGCTTCAAACAGATTTTCTTTTTTTTAAGAAAATTTCTATTTTGTCCAGCTTTCTGGTTTTCAGAGAGTAGAGGGAAGATTGAGCTGCATTATCTAATCTGCCATCACCATAAATGAAGGAGTCCGAAGTACATGGCTGTAAAAGATTTAGAAGTAAAAAAAATGTCTCAAAATGATAAGCAGTGTTTTCAAAATACAGCTTTTTGGAGTTTTGTGATACAGACATGCCTCAAAACAAGATGGTGCTGGCACAGTGAGCTCTTCTCCAGAAGACATTTTTTGTGGGAGATACATGTTTTTAGGGAACTGTTAGGTTTCTGTGGAGATAATTGGTGGGGCTAAAAGCCAAGTTATTATCTTCTTATGACTACATTTTCTTGTAAAAGAGTAAAAAGTAAAATATTAGACTGCTGTTTCAAAACTAAAAGTAGGTAAGAATGATTTTTAAAATGTTGTTTTGGGTAAATTATCACTAAGAACTGAGGACTTTTGTCTTAAAGAGTCTGAAAACAGCTTTTAAATGTCTTGTGCAAAGAATGTAATAAAGCTAGGTTTCTTTGTTGAGAAGAGCTTCCCAAGGAATGAGCCATCCTGTTGTCATACTGTAATCTCTGCAAAGTGATTGTTATTGATATGTTTATATTATTATTTTCAAGTATGAAAATATGAAGACATTATCTCGGTTTCTGTGTTTATATAGAAATTTTGATGCTAAAGCCCAAGTCCTTGTACAATGACAATTTACTGCCATATTTGGTTGTACTGTCCTACGGGTAGCATCAAGGCCTGTTAAGCAGGGGAAATGTTTATTTTTTGCTTTCGGGAAAGAGCTATCTTAAGATCCTCTACCTTATCCCTTCTGTTATTCTCTTTTAATTTTCTCAAATATCTTGGGTGATATTGAAATGAAAAGAAAATAATATGATAAACTCCCATGTTCCTACATATTTATGTTGTCCTTAAGGGGAAAAAAAAAAGTATTACAGTTGAATTACTCTTAGATCTGTGCCGCTGCCATCCTTCTCCCCCATCCCCAATATCTGGTACATTTTTATCGCTTTTTTAATAAATGGGTTTTCAAATAATTGTTGATAAATTATCTTATTATGTTGTTTATTGATTTTAACATTTATGGTTTTTACAGTTAAATCGTCAATCTGAAATTGTTGCTACTAGTTCTGGTGATCCCTGGAAGACATGTACAAAACGAAACAGGACTGAAAGCTTAAAACCTTTGAAAGGCAACCCACTTGGACTTAACATGTTGAGCAGCACTAAGAAATTGAGGTATAGGCACTTCACCACACATTCCTACAGAAAAGATAAAGAGTTTGACACCAAAAACTAATTGGCCATTCCAACTTAACACCTTTTCTTTTCACTTTGTCAGTAGATCTAATCCTACACACTGGGCATCTTTGCTTTGAATCTTGGGAATAGGCTTGATTGCAGTGATTTCTTGGTTTGGAATTAAAATATTGAAAGAAAAGTTTCAGTAGACTAATATTTCATAAGATGATCTTGCTTTTATGAAGTTAGCAAAATCTTGGTTATAATATTAGAGGTAGGTCACGTCTCCTTTAGGGAATACTTACCAGGATTTTCTCAATGAGGGACTCTTTTTTTTTTTTTTTTTAAGATTTCTTAATTCCCCTTCTCTTCTAGATATAACTCATCTTTCCTAGTGGTTGTCATAGTGAACCACTATTACTGATACAATTGGACTGTTACATATCCCAGAAATAGGGTTGAAGTCACTATTTTATTTCTACTTTGTCAATTTATAGACAAGTGAGGTACATAAAGGCTAAATAATTTTCAAGTCAGTGGTAGAATCGAAAGTAGAATTTAGCACTTTTTATTTTTTTTATAATTAACATTTAGTATTATTTTGGCATATAAGAAAACTTTTGTATATTCATAGTACATAGTTTGTATACTCATAGTACATAGTCTTAAATAGAGAATAAGAAGAGAAAATATATCGGGATTAATTTACAGGAATTCTTACAGTATGAAACATTCATTTAGGATTCCTGATTTCTGTTTTAGTGTTCTACTCTTTATCTTCTTCCATGAACCGGATTGGAAACATTTCAGAGACAAATTCAGAAAGTGGAAAACTAATGGACAATTTAACATGGTCAATGGGTTTATGTATAAAAAATTTTCTTTAAGTGTTACAGGTTTTTGTGTGGGTATGCTTAGATTTTAAAAGGTTTATTTTGCATAAGTGCATAATTTTTCCCTGTTTAAATTATTCTTTGTTTCTTGACTCCGCAGTGCAAATACACAAAACGCATCATTATGTTCTGGAACTGTAAGACGTTTTCCTCATACTAATGCACAGATAGCAATAGTAAAAACAGCAGCCCAAAGGTAAGGATTCTGATTGCCTTTGTTTAGTATATATACACCATCCTCTTTAATAGGAGTTTTTCACTGCCTTTTTTTTTTTAAACCTTTTTTTTCCTTAATTTGTGGAACTTTATTATGTTTCCATTGTCTCTAAAGAGATATTCATGTTTCTGAAATAATTCATGTCCTAGAATTTTTTTATTTTATATCTGCTTTTGAGTAAATCCCATTCTGTAAATAGAGACATTTTAAGTAAAAGCTATTCTATTGCATTATGTTTCTGTTAAATTAAGCTGATTTTTACAACATTTGACAGAGAAATCTTCAGCTGGTAGTTTATTTCTGATGAGTAAAACTACAGTTATTACCTTTCTTTGTAAGGTTTATAAGATTTCATAGCATCAAAGTAAATCACATTATTAGTTTTAAATGTTTGAGAAATTTTTGTGTTTTCATAAATTTGAGTGTTCTCATTGATCATGAAAGTATTACTTGAATCTTGAAATAATGAATGTAACAGTGTAATGCTTGGTGTTTTTAAATGCTTTTGAGGTTTTTCATAACCATTTTTGGATGGTTATGAAATTTCCGTTGAATTTCAGTTCTTCATCAGTTTCAGTTGACCAAGAAATTCTTAGGCTCCAACAATTAGAAAAATAATTTATCTCTTTATTTCTTGCATTTTGAATAGTTGCATAAAATTTTTATAACTAGTAAAATTTAAGGATTTTTTAAATATATGCTAGATGTTGTTCTTCATTTTTTAAAATGTTGATCTAGACTGCTACTCATTCAGAAAATGTGTCCTGATTCTTACCCTTGCTGTATTTGCTATTTATGTAGATTTGCTATAACAGAGATTTTCAACTTAAATACCTATTTTATCATTCTCATACTTTAGGACAATAAGAAAACCTTTCCTTTGCTTAAATATATTATTTTTCGTAGTTTTGACATAAGATATTTCAGAAAATCAACTAAAAAGATGGAGAAATTACTATACATACCACAAAATTGGCTTGCCTTACAAATCAAGCTTTCTGGCCTACATGTGGCACAAACATGAGAACAAACAATAAAAGGAGAGTAATTAGTGGGAGGGAAGAAGGATAGACACACTGTTTCTCACACACTGATCACATTGATAGAATTCATCCCTAAGAAAGATCTGTCTACTTGCTATTCTGAAATGTGGTCTAAGTTGAAGTACTGATTTATAATCAAGTGATATATTCTACAACCAAAATTATTATTGGTTTAGAAGTTATCTACCAGTTTAGAATTATTTACACTATGCCTTATTCTCCCCATCCCTCCTTTCTTCATTGGTAATGTTAAAAAATTGATTCCAGTTTGGGAATTGGTATGTGTTTTGTTTTATTCTAGGTCCTGGCACATCTTATACCTTGCCATGTGTATCATTGCTCATCTGTATAAAAGATTAGATTCTGTTAATAGGAAGTGGTATTTACTAGTAAAATACTGTTTCTTACACACACACACACACCCCTAATTTAATTTGTATTTAAAGAAACAATCCATTAAGGAAAACAGATTCTACTTATGTTTGTCTCATAAAATAAACATTTCTTAGTCCTACTGCAGTGTGACTGTTGTTAAAAAGATTTTGAAGTTCAAATACCAGTCATGGAGAGTTTTCCCAGTTTTCTTCCTTCAAAAATATTGAGTGATTTTATGCTACATACCAGGTATAGGTACAAAGTAGTCAAAGATGAATATGACAGTATTTGCCTTGAAGCTCAAGTGTGGTTAGGGTAAAGGACAGAAAGACGAGTAAACAAATGATTACCTGGTGAGTGCAGTGTAGAGATATACAAAGTATGTGTAGTACTGTTTACAGAGAAGGGAGCAGTGAGGAGTTCACAAAGGAAGTATCAAAGAAGCTTTTGAGTGTTTTAGCTAGAAGAGAACACTCCATGCATTAGGAACCACATCTTCAAAGGCATGAAAAAAAGCCTTCACCTGAGACGATTGCTACCAGACTTTTGGTTTTAATTAGTATAGTAGTGTTGGCACAATTGTCAGGCCTCAGATGAGGGTGAGCTCACTGGCTTTTACAGTTTCTCCTAATTTTTCTTATTTTCTCAACTCTTAATTTGAAATGATTAAAGGAAATGCCACCAGTTGGTAATTCACACACATAATCCATTACTCCTGGGGTGAGTGGTATAACTTGTCTTTTAAGTAAATCAGACCTGCATTTTGAATAATTTGTAAGATATGGGAACAAGTATAGCACACGTTTTTAGTCTAAAAGAAATGAATGAAGATTGTTAAAGTATCAGATCAGATTAGCTGCTATTTGGAGAATATTATGATTGCAATCAGTTTTCTTACTGCTATTCCAAATGTTAATTTAATTCATATTTAAAAGATTGTTTATATACTAGCAGTGATGGAGGACGATAGTATTAGTATGGAAGAAATGAAATGCAGAAAATTAAAAATCTTTATAACTATACCATCTCCACTCCTAACTTTAACCACACTTGGAAAAAGAGCACATTTACTGGTTTATGTTTTATTTACATTTTCACCGTTTTGTTTTGTTTTGTTTTTTATTAAGGATAGGTAGAAAGACTTAAAAGGACCATAGGGGGAAATGAATGTCTACAAAAGCATATATAATCCATAAATGGGAAAATGGGCTCCTGGAATAAGCAAGATTTAATTATTAATGAAAAGCACCACTTTGAAAGAATTTTTGAAGTCCAAAATCAGGTCATGGATACCAGAATCAATCACTCTATCTTTTTTCTTTCCTTTTTTTAAATTTTAAGAGCAGAAATAGTCCAAAAAGAATGTACGTCGACATTTTTACAAAGCCCTATGTTACTGATAATGGCTTCCCATCTCATTTTTTAAAAGCTTTTTTCTTTCTTCTTCTTCTTCTTTTTTTTAATATATATAAACTCTTCTAGGACAGGGCTTTGGTAATAAACACATATTGAGGAGTATTGGAGAATTACCATAATGTATAAATTAGATATAGTAAGTGCATTTTTCTCAAGGATAAGAGAAATGAGGATGGTGTATATATTTTTTGGTTTTGTTTTCTTCCTAACTCCCTTGGTTTATTGGAAAGAACCAAACCTGTTTCTTCTACTTTTACTCTGTCTTCTACCTCTTTTACTCTCAACAGGTGAGTTTAAAGAATAAAAGCAAGAGAGTACTAAACTCTTCTCACTTCTTGAGCACAACAGTGTAGGGTTGGAAATGGCTAGATTAGGTATTAACGTCTAACTTTTCGTTTTTATTTTACTTTTCCTGGAAATATTACACCATAAGAAATAAGTATATAAGAATAGACAGACTATATTTAAACTTTTATGTTTGTATTTTGTTTCACTTTAATAGGGGCATGATAATTTTCCTTCATTTTTCTGTCATTTGTCCAACGTAAATTTATTTTATACAGATTATCCCATTTTTTAAATAGCAGAAGTAAAAGTTCAAATGTGGTATTTGTGTAAGTTTATAATAATTCTTTTCCTTACTATTAAAACTTTTTTTTAAAATATGTTTCTTTTCAATGTTATGTAAAACCAACTTACCATTATTATTTTTTCTTAATTTGCTAGGATTAAATTGATATTTTACTGTGTGCTTCATGTGATGGGAATATAAGAGTTAATATGGGGACTCAGGGATTTTTGTGAACTATGTTTTGCTTACAGTTCTGAATATTTAGTTTCTTTTGTAATAGGCATAATTCTAGGATGTGAATCTTATTCTAAATTGAGGGTTTTATAATTTTACCCTTGAGTACTTGATATTGATAGCTTTTTAGATTTTCCATGAATTGTGGAGAAGGGTGGACATTTTATACATTGGACTTTGGGTTAGAGGCCATGATTTTAAGTCCCAGGACTTTTCTTGTGTCCCAAACCGTGTACTGTATTTGTATTTAATCTAAGGCTTTTGTGCAAAAGTTTCAGCCTTAAAAAATGTTTCTTTTCTTACTCAGAAGCAAATACAGTTGGACTTCTGTATCTGGGGGTTCCACATCTGTGGATTCAACCAAGCACAGATAAAAAAAAAAATCCAAGGGAAAAATTCCAGAAAGTACCACAAAGCAAAACTTGAATTTTCTGGTACTCAACAACTGTTTACATAGCATTTACATTGTATTAGGTATTATAAGTAGTCTAGAGATGATTTGCAGTATATGGGAGGATGTGCTTAGGTTATATGCAAATACTATACCCTTTTATATAAGGGACTTGAGCACCCACTATTTTGTTATCTGCCTTGGGTCCTAGAACCAATCCTGTGCAGATAACCGAGGGATGACTTTAATCACGCCTGATAACGGGATTGGGACCTCTAAAAATTTTATAACTTTTAGGAAGTTGTATTGTTCCTTGAAGACAATTTCTTTAACCACTCTAAAATAACATATATCCTCAAGTGTTGGATGGTTAAATAAAGCTCTTTCAAGAATTTTTGAATCTTTGTACATACTTCTTTATTCTTTAAATATGTTTAGATATAAATTATTTTCTGTACTGACAGAAATTGAAAGCCAATTTACATATCTGACAAGATTCAAAACACTAGTATATTACATATATATAATGTGTTTAAAACAAATTAATCACAGAGTTTTGCCTTATTGACTGCAGTTACTAAAACTACAATGATATATCAAAAATGAGGTCTTGCCTCTTACATTTTTTTTCTTTTTCATGTTTTAAGCAGTCTGGACCAAAAGGAAAGGTAAGCTCAATATTGATGAAATTAGAGCATGGATACAGCAGTAAAATACCAGATTATTTATATGCTTTGAAAAATGTCCATTGAACTAGAGTTCATCATTAAGTTTATTAATTATTTTAATAAAAAGGAAACTAATAGCACAACATGATATTTGACTTATGTGGGTAATATTTCACCATAATTCTCAATATATATATATATTTTCCATGAACGATTATTAAATATTTATACTGATATGTAACTACTTTTGTTTTAGAAATAGAATATTTCAGGATCTTAGTAGTAAAATTGTTTTCAGTTACTTAATTTAAATATTTCTTGTATTTCAGTGGTAATATTTTTGTTTTATACTTTAGTAGAGTGAGGGGAAAAATAGAAGTAGAATACCTTAAGCTTGGAGTTAAAACTCTAAACATCAAAAATTTGTGACAGAATTTTATGATCACTCTTTGTTCCCTTTGTAATAACATCTTACACACACACACACACCCCTAATTTAATTTGTATTTAAAGAAACAATCCATTAAGGAAAACAGATTCTACTTATGTTTGTCTCATAAAATAAACATTTCTTAGTCCTACTGCAGTGTGACTGTTGTTAAAAAGATTTTGAAGTTCAAATACCAGTCATGGAGAGTTTTCCCAGTTTTCTTCCTTCAAAAATATTGAGTGATTTTATGCTACATACCAGGTATAGGTACAAAGTAGTCAAAGATGAATATGACAGTATTTGCCTTGAAGCTCAAGTGTGGTTAGGGTAAAGGACAGAAAGACGAGTAAACAAATGATTACCTGGTGAGTGCAGTGTAGAGATATACAAAGTATGTGTAGTACTGTTTACAGAGAAGGGAGCAGTGAGGAGTTCACAAAGGAAGTATTAAAGAAGCTTTTGAGTGTTTTAGCTAAAAGAGAACACTCCATGCATTAGGAACCACATCTTCAAAGGCATGAAAAAAAGCCTTCACCTGAGACGATTGCTACCAGACTTTTGGTTTTAATTAGTATAGTAGTGTTGGCACAATTGTCAGGCCTCAGATGAGGGTGAGCTCACTGGCTTTTACAGTTTCTCCTAATTTTTCTTATTTTCTCAACTCTTAATTTGAAATGATTAAAGGAAATGCCACCAGTTGGTAATTCACACACATAATCCATTACTCCTGGGGTGAGTGGTATAACTTGTCTTTTAAGTAAATCAGACCTGCATTTTGAATAATTTGTAAGATATGGGAACAAGTATAGCACACGTTTTTAGTCTAAAAGAAATGAATGAAGATTGTTAAAGTATCAGATCAGATTAGCTGCTATTTGGAGAATATTATGATTGCAATCAGTTTTCTTACTGCTATTCCAAATGTTAATTTAATTCATATTTAAAAGATTGTTTATATACTAGCAGTGATGGAGGACGATAGTATTAGTATGGAAGAAATGAAATGCAGAAAATTAAAAATCTTTATAACTATACCATCTCCACTCCTAACTTTAACCACACTTGGAAAAAGAGCACATTTACTGGTTTATGTTTTATTTACATTTTCACCGTTTTGTTTTGTTTTGTTTTTTATTAAGGATAGGTAGAAAGACTTAAAAGGACCATAGGGGGAAATGAATGTCTACAAAAGCATATATAATCCATAAATGGGAAAATGGGCTCCTGGAATAAGCAAGATTTAATTATTAATGAAAAGCACCACTTTGAAAGAATTTTTGAAGTCCAAAATCAGGTCATGGATACCAGAATCAATCACTCTATCTTTTTTCTTTCCTTTTTTTAAATTTTAAGAGCAGAAATAGTCCAAAAAGAATGTACGTCGACATTTTTACAAAGCCCTATGTTACTGATAATGGCTTCCCATCTCATTTTTTAAAAGCTTTTTTCTTTCTTCTTCTTCTTCTTTTTTTTAATATATATAAACTCTTCTAGGACAGGGCTTTGGTAATAAACACATATTGAGGAGTATTGGAGAATTACCATAATGTATAAATTAGATATAGTAAGTGCATTTTTCTCAAGGATAAGAGAAATGAGGATGGTGTATATATTTTTTGGTTTTGTTTTCTTCCTAACTCCCTTGGTTTATTGGAAAGAACCAAACCTGTTTCTTCTACTTTTACTCTGTCTTCTACCTCTTTTACTCTCAACAGGTGAGTTTAAAGAATAAAAGCAAGAGAGTACTAAACTCTTCTCACTTCTTGAGCACAACAGTGTAGGGTTGGAAATGGCTAGATTAGGTATTAACGTCTAACTTTTCGTTTTTATTTTACTTTTCCTGGAAATATTACACCATAAGAAATAAGTATATAAGAATAGACAGACTATATTTAAACTTTTATGTTTGTATTTTGTTTCACTTTAATAGGGGCATGATAATTTTCCTTCATTTTTCTGTCATTTGTCCAACGTAAATTTATTTTATACAGATTATCCCATTTTTTAAATAGCAGAAGTAAAAGTTCAAATGTGGTATTTGTGTAAGTTTATAATAATTCTTTTCCTTACTATTAAAACTTTTTTTTAAAATATGTTTCTTTTCAATGTTATGTAAAACCAACTTACCATTATTATTTTTTCTTAATTTGCTAGGATTAAATTGATATTTTACTGTGTGCTTCATGTGATGGGAATATAAGAGTTAATATGGGGACTCAGGGATTTTTGTGAACTATGTTTTGCTTACAGTTCTGAATATTTAGTTTCTTTTGTAATAGGCATAATTCTAGGATGTGAATCTTATTCTAAATTGAGGGTTTTATAATTTTACCCTTGAGTACTTGATATTGATAGCTTTTTAGATTTTCCATGAATTGTGGAGAAGGGTGGACATTTTATACATTGGACTTTGGGTTAGAGGCCATGATTTTAAGTCCCAGGACTTTTCTTGTGTCCCAAACCGTGTACTGTATTTGTATTTAATCTAAGGCTTTTGTGCAAAAGTTTCAGCCTTAAAAAATGTTTCTTTTCTTACTCAGAAGCAAATACAGTTGGACTTCTGTATCTGGGGGTTCCACATCTGTGGATTCAACCAAGCACAGATAAAAAAAAAAATCCAAGGGAAAAATTCCAGAAAGTACCACAAAGCAAAACTTGAATTTTCTGGTACTCAACAACTGTTTACATAGCATTTACATTGTATTAGGTATTATAAGTAGTCTAGAGATGATTTGCAGTATATGGGAGGATGTGCTTAGGTTATATGCAAATACTATACCCTTTTATATAAGGGACTTGAGCACCCACTATTTTGTTATCTGCCTTGGGTCCTAGAACCAATCCTGTGCAGATAACCGAGGGATGACTTTAATCACGCCTGATAACGGGATTGGGACCTCTAAAAATTTTATAACTTTTAGGAAGTTGTATTGTTCCTTGAAGACAATTTCTTTAACCACTCTAAAATAACATATATCCTCAAGTGTTGGATGGTTAAATAAAGCTCTTTCAAGAATTTTTGAATCTTTGTACATACTTCTTTATTCTTTAAATATGTTTAGATATAAATTATTTTCTGTACTGACAGAAATTGAAAGCCAATTTACATATCTGACAAGATTCAAAACACTAGTATATTACATATATATAATGTGTTTAAAACAAATTAATCACAGAGTTTTGCCTTATTGACTGCAGTTACTAAAACTACAATGATATATCAAAAATGAGGTCTTGCCTCTTACATTTTTTTTCTTTTTCATGTTTTAAGCAGTCTGGACCAAAAGGAAAGGTAAGCTCAATATTGATGAAATTAGAGCATGGATACAGCAGTAAAATACCAGATTATTTATATGCTTTGAAAAATGTCCATTGAACTAGAGTTCATCATTAAGTTTATTAATTATTTTAATAAAAAGGAAACTAATAGCACAACATGATATTTGACTTATGTGGGTAATATTTCACCATAATTCTCAATATATATATATATTTTCCATGAACGATTATTAAATATTTATACTGATATGTAACTACTTTTGTTTTAGAAATAGAATATTTCAGGATCTTAGTAGTAAAATTGTTTTCAGTTACTTAATTTAAATATTTCTTGTATTTCAGTGGTAATATTTTTGTTTTATACTTTAGTAGAGTGAGGGGAAAAATAGAAGTAGAATACCTTAAGCTTGGAGTTAAAACTCTAAACATCAAAAATTTGTGACAGAATTTTATGATCACTCTTTGTTCCCTTTGTAATAACACGGGCAAACACATCATCCTTTAGCAGAAATGTTGAATAATGTAAATAACATGGAAACAGGTTTTTAAGAACACACATTTCTTAGAATAGTGAAATGATTGTAGTTTTCTAAATCAAATGCCCATAAGAATAGCTCCTCTCCTCAATGTATGTATGTGGAAATTTTTGTGCATGTGTGTATCTTTTTTTCTTGCTTCCATGAGTTTCAAGAACCTTTTATGAATTCTCCCCTCCCAAAACAGGTAAACAGCCCTTGTTTTAAACCAATACTTTAATATCATTGGTGATGGTCAAAAGAAGGGACATTCTATAATTTTATTTAATTATGTAACTTTGACTCTATAATTTTGTTTAAAGGTATAGAGGAGGCAAAGAGGACACCTTGCAATATTTTATAGAATGCTATATATTCCATCTTACTTCATGAACACCAGGTTTCTGAACTGAAGATGATCCTGTCAGCAAAAGATTTAGGCATATTTTATAATTCTGAAATACTTCACAGTTCTTACATGGTTTAAATGAATGCATTGTGCAAATATTTTACTACTTTCCTCCTGGGAAAGAAAAATTATTTTTCTATTGTGTCTGTTTTTCTCTCTGAGTAAATTATTATTTCTTGTCAGACATAGATGAGTCATTTTATATCTTTTGAATTTTTAATTCATAAGTGACTATATTTTGGGGAGAAGATCATTAATAAGATGTTTATAAAGTATAAAGGTCTTAGAATATTCTCTTATAATAGCCTTGGTGGGTTTATACTGATTTTTTTCTGCTGTTTTGGCTTCTTATGCATATTTCTGTTGGGGAAATTTATTCATTGATACATTCAGCAAATATTTCAGTGACTCTATGTGCCAGGCACTCTTCTAGGAGCAGACAAAAATCCCTACTCTCTTGGAGCTTATATTCCTGTTTGAATAATACTGGAATAGAAGTCAGAGATGTAGAATTAAGTAACCAGCATTACCAGTAGGCACATAACTTACTCTAAAATGGGGATAATGATATTTGTCCAATTTTAAAGGAGATTTGTGAAGAACAGAGATTTGTTCTGTTATGAGATAATTATTTGAAACTGACATATACACTGTAAAGTTTGAAATTTCTGTAATAATAGGTGCTGAAATTCTTTGTCTTTTTGTACCAACATTACCGCCAGGGGCTAGGCGTGAAGCAGCATCTATTTATAAAATATGTTATGATGAATACACTGGAGTGCTTTATTCAGCAGCTTAGTTACTGTTAGGTTCCATTTAGCCCATTAATCCTTTGGAATCTCACCTAAAATTATTTTATCTTTGTCAGAGATAAACTGAGAAGAACTTTTGTGTCAGATTTTACTTTGTAAATTTTTTTTACGTAAGCCATTTTTCCTCCCTTATGAACAAAGCCACATCTTTTTTTCTGACCTTTGAAAAGTAATAGAAAATCTTTTATCTTTATCCCTTAACACATGAAGGACTGTAAATCTTTGAACTAAATGATTTCTTTAAAAGAGGATGGTTTATCTAATAAACAAAAGTTAGGTAGTTGTGGAAGGTTAATCTTCTCCAGGTTCTTTCCCTTTGTACTGTATACTGGGCACAATGAGGTATATTTTAGGTTTAAAACCAAGCTGGAATAAAAATTAAACAACGATATTAAGGTCCAGAGCTTGCAAACTTAAAAAATTTGCTGCCATTTTTCTTTGTTGTGGGTGACTTTGACAACTTGAATGACTTGAATTCTTTTCTGACTCTTGGACAGTTGGCTTGTGAATATAGTGTACGTGGTAGCACCAGCAACCTAGAATATTTAATCTGGTATTAGAACTTTTTTTTTCTCCTTAGATAAAGACAGTTGACCTATTATGAAACTGAAGCACATAGTAGTTTTCAAATTAAAAATTTTTTTAAATATTTTTATTATAAATATGTGCGTATCGTAGAGAATTTTTAAACAACAAAAAGATACAAAGGGAAAAGGATACAATAAAAGACATACATGAAACACTAGAAATGTTAACTTAAAAGAGAGTATTTGAAAAGACAAGTATTACAATGAAAGATTTTATAATTTTTAAAAAGCTCTTATAATCGAAAATTACATCATTAGTATCTTCATGCATTTCTTTCCAATTTTCTTTTTCCTGTGTACTTTTAAATATACCTAATACATGAAATCATAATAAAAGTACAGCTGCATATTCTGAGTTTTCACCTAACAGTATGTCCTAGCCTTTTTCCCTGTTAAGTTGGCTTCTAAAAATGATTTGTAATGATTATGTAATAGCTTGTCTGGCAGATATACATAATTTATTTACCCATTAGTCCATTTCTTGTTGTTTTTCACTGTTGTATATGACAGCGGTCCCCAACCTTTTTGGTACCAGGGACCGGTTTCATGGAAGACAATTTTTCCATGGAAGCAGGGGCAGCAGATGGTCCAGGCAGTAATGCGAGCGCGATGGGCAGCGGCAGACGAAACCTCGCTCCCTCACCCACCGCTCCCCTCCTGCTGTGCGGCCCGGTTCCTAACAGGCCGAGGACCAGCCGAGGCCCGGGGCTTGGGGACCCCTGGTATATGACACATTGAGGAACAACTTTGCGTGTAAATCTCTAAGTGCATCTCCTAAGATAAATCTCTGGGAAAGGATTCTTTGGGCTAGGTTACAGATGTTTTTAATGCTCTTAATAGGTATTGCGAAATTGTTTTGCAGACAGGTGGTACCAATTTATATTAGCATTATAAATTGGTGTCTCAAGGTACCTGAAAATAAAATTATATTCAGATGGTACTGCCTTCCTTAGAATTATGAGAGTCATCTGAAACCCTAGATATAATAAGAGTATAGTAAGATGATAGAATACAAGACTAATAATGTTAATAATTTTTTATTCACTCTGATCAATTGCGGTATATATTGGAATGACCAAAATTTCCTTCACAGTAGCAACTAAAATTAAATATTCAGTAATAAAATTAATGATGTGTAGATCCTTTATAAATATATCTAAAGAACCTGATCTGAGGCATATATTAGGTTCCTGGTTGGTTATTTGATATCAGTGCTCCTTAAAATAAACTTAATGCAATTTTAGTCAGAAATCTTGCTGACTTTGTTATTTTAGGAAATTTGGCCAATTGATTCTAAAGTTTATTTAGGAGAGTAAATACTTGAGAAGAGTAAGAGATGAGACTTACTTTATAAAAAGAAGAATAAGTGGGGGAAGAGAAGAATGACATGTCTTACCACATAATAAAGCATACTGTGAAGAAAACAGTGATTGGATATGGAAACATTGGAAAAAAGCCTAGAAAGTAGAGCAGTAAACAGACTAGAGATTCCAAGTATATTCAGTTTCCAGCTACCCTGTCTAATCAATAAATGTTTAGTTTACAGTGCCTGAATTATGGTATTTGCACATAGGCTAATATTTTGAATTACTTTATGATGGCTCTGCATGGTGGCCAGTGGTTCAGTTTTGACATTACCACCCTTGTTCAGCATGATTGTACAATTATTTGACCTGATAAATACACTTCTAATTACGTACTGCCTCTTAGTTATACACATTTATTACTTCCAAATATTTATCAAGTGCCTGCTGTGTTCTAGGTATAAGGATACAGTGATGAACAAAACAAACAAGATCTCTGCTCTCGTGTAGTTTACATTTTGATGGGCAAAAACTGATAATGAACAAGTAAAACACCAAAAAATAAGTTCTGTGTAAAAAAGTATAATTGGATGATGTGGTATAGAGTGACAGTATGGTTTCTTTAGATGTTCAGAGAGACACTCAACTATGAAGCTAACATTTAAGCAAGGACTGAATGAGCAGCAGTTAGCCATACTGATCATAGTGATCATAGAGATGGCTTTTCCACATAGGGAAGAGGTGGTGCTAAGATATTAATGCTGGAGTGAGTTTGGCATGTTCAAAGAACAGAAATAAGCACTGCGGGGTGGGTTTGGTAAAGGTCAGCTAGGGCCCCTAGATCATAAAAGTCTTTCTGTAAGATGATCTGAAGAGTTTGGGTTTTATGTGGTGCACTCACTAGAAGATTTCAGGTCATTTTAGGTAGGGAAGTGTTGTTATTACCTGATAAATCTTTGAGATTTAAAAAAATAATCTTTTGTATATGATTTATAATTTGGCACAATTAAAAACTTAAGTCAGTGGCATTCAGTTAAGGCTAAGCGTGATTTACTTACCAAATAGAGATATGCTACAAAAGAAAATCAGGAATAATCTTTGACTATTGAAAACTCTCTCAGCAAAATCTAGGAATTGGAGAGGTAGAAGGGCAGAAGTAAAAGGTATCTTAAGGCCTTTTATTTTTGGAAGGGGGACTGAATGGAGTAGGATGGGGAAGTAAAAGGATTTTAAAGATCTTATCCCCTTAGAGATGATGCAGTAGAATATCTTGTTTGAGGAAATAGTTGTAATCTTGAGACCATGTTGATGAACAAAATATGCAGTTGGAATAAGGGTTGAGAGAGGGAAGGTAACTATTTGTTAAATTAACCAGGGGAGGAAAAACAAATGAAAGGTAATTGTGCAAATCAGTAAAAATAGGGGAAAAGAGTGAAAATAAACAAATATAAGAAACAACTAATACAGTAAGATGAAAGGAAAACATGAAGTTTATCAGATGCAATAATGATTGTGATCAGCTCGAGTATATTTAATAAGAGACAAACTGGTTGAATTAAACCCAGCTATATCATGTTGTTTACCAGAATCAGATATTTATAAAATAACAATTTGTAAGTAAAGGGGTCTCTTGAGTCTTAGAGTCAAAAGAAATGCAAACAAAAGGAAAGCATGAGTAGAATTTTAGCAACAAATGAAATAGAATTAAGGATTAGAAGCACTAAATAGTATAACGGAGCACATTTTATAATGGAGACACTCGTGAGAGTGTAAGTAACAACGAGCTGTGTAAAGCTCCCCTAAAATATCTAAAATGCAAGACGTTCTTGGTTAGAGTACAACTTCGGGAGATTTTAATACATCTCTTCAAAAATTAGATTACAGTTTAAACATGAATCTGGAATAATGCATTTTCATGAAAAATGAACATATTTAATTTATTTTATAGGAATTTACATCTTTTGAGATCAGTTCGAGCAATGGAACGATTTATAAAATGAGTTTCAAAACCAACCTAAAAAAAAAAAAGCAGAACTCAGATCCTGGTTTCTAATACCACTCTAATAAAAGGAACATGGAGAAACGGCTGATTCTAGGGATGGGTTAGGGAAAACCAGGATCCAGACAGGTATTCAAAAAACAAAGGGGTACTTGCTTCAGCAGCATATATACTAAAATTGGAACGATACAGAGATTTTCATGGCCCTTGTATGAGGACGACATGCAGATTGGCAAAGCATTCCTTATTTCTGTAAATTTTATGTATGTTTTATCAGAATTAAAAAAAAGAATGAGGTCACATGAACACAGGAGCCAACTGAAAGAGCTCCCAAGGGCCAAAACTGAAACAATTGGATTATAACCTAAAGTATAAAATAAATATTCATGAGTCATACTGGTATAAATGATTGAATAAGTGATTTATTTATTGAACTCTCCTGGGGTTTTTATAAGCTGCTTAAAATGAATTGGGGTAAATAGGTGTTTATACAGAAGAATTCCAAATAATATGTGAAGATAGTTTCCTCTTCAGGAAGTAGAATTTAACTACCCCTGCCCCTTTTGTGGGCTGGACTGATTGGACTTGCTTCCAAGTAGAATGTCAAAAGGGAAAATAACTTTGGAGTGGAGAAACCTGGCAAACACTACTTTAGCCAGATGATCAAGGATAACCTCACTAGTGATGTAAATCATCGATACCATGTAACCCCCTGATATGATGTGATGAGATGGGCACTGTCCACCAAACCTACAACTTCAGTCTAATCATGAGAAAAACATCAGACAAACCCACATTGTGGGGCATTCTACAAAATAACTAACCAAGTCTCTTCCAAAGTGTCAAGGTCATGAAAAACAGTGGGAAACAAAACAGTCTGGGAAACAAAGAAGAGACTAAGGAGACATGATGACTCAATGCGGTGGATCCTAGATTGGATTCTGGAACAAACAAAGGATATTAGTGGAATAGCTGGCGAAGTTCAAATAAAGCCTGGCATTTAGTTAATAGCAGTGTACAAATGTTGATTTCTTTTTTTGACTTATGTATGAGGGTAATGAAGGTGTTAACGTTAAGAAAAACTGGGTAAAGGATATAAGAGAATTCTGAATTGTCTTTTCAAGTCTTCAGCAAATCAAATTATTCTAAAATAAAGTTTATTAAAAAAAAAAAGGTCTGAAGCCTGTCTAACCTTTAATAAGGAGTCTGATGTTATTTGAAGAGTTCTGCACAGAAGGAAAAAAAGCTCTCCAGTTCATTTTATACAGCTTGTAAAAACGTTGGGTCCATGAAGTGAGGTTTTCTCTAAAACTTCTATGCAGAACACAAGCCCTCAGAAGCAAAAAAAATGCTCCCGCTTGGTAGAAGACAAAAGATAGGGACACTTCTCTGTTTCTGCTTGGTTTGAGGTAGGAAAGAAAATCCACCAGGAGATTAAATTCTAGCCTTAAGCATCATAGTAGTTTGGAGTTTGAAATTTTAGTGTCTGTAGAGTGATGGAACTCTCAAATTAAGAAATTAACATGAAATTTCATTTTTGATTACCTAACAAAGTTTCTTTTAAAAACTAAGTTTTAAAGAACACAAGATTATAGCTAGAAAGTTCTTTTAATTCCCTTATTAAACAAATACTACTTTATTCTGAAATTATTGTATTCTTGTATTAAACTTAAGGTATGCTTTTATTTCTGTAATTTACTCATTATAATACATTTTTTAAAACAATCTGCTCTGTCTGTATAGGGAAAGGTGTAGTAAATATTAGATACAGAATGGCCATAAGGTTTGGAAATGTTGGCAAATAGCATAATTTTTAGCATTACATTACAATACATGATAGGTCATGGATGTTACATGATATATTCAGTGCATTGTTTGTTCCTCATCAGCAGTGCATGGTTCAGTGCAGTGTCAAACAGCAAAGAGCAGTGTGAATTAGCGCAGCATTTTCAGAAATCCCTGCACATCTATGATATGTTGCCTCCAGTGATTTATGCCAGTTATTACTGAATAAACCTGTGTTTATAGCATACCCCAGAATGAGCAATTAAGCAGACAGAAATCCAAAATATGTATTTCAGATTTTGTGGCCACTCTGTCAAATTATTTTGCTTGTTGATAATCCTTAGTATTTAAGAATACCTACTGTTTCTGTTGTCCACTGTTTTAAAAATATATAATGCATAGAGGTTTTGTAGTTTAATATAATTGTATCATCATGTTTTGCTTCAGATTTATTGACTCGGTTGCCTTTTATATTTGGTATCTTTACTTTTCCAGTGCAGAGTTATAAAAATTAGAGATTAAAAAATTGTTTTAAAGATAAGACTACGTTATATCATTTTTAGTGTGAGCATGTGTAGTATATAAAAACATGCATTTTATTTAAAGCTTAATGTAGTTAGGAGCTGAAAACCTACCTTATTTTTAGTAACACTAGTACCACTATCTCTAAGGCAAATTCTCATCTTCACAACTCGTATCCTCATGAATCTTATGGAAATTGTGGACAGTGTGGAAATTACCCAGTTGTACCAAATGCTGCTCAGTAATAATAATTGAAATGGTGAAAACACCATTACTCATCAATATTGGTGCAGTTTGCCAAGATTCAGATTCTGGTGTTGGTATTTAATAGTTGTGTGACCATGGGCAAGTTAATTAACCTCATTGTGCCTCAGTTTCCTCATCTGTAAAGTACTAACAATAGTATATACTTTATAAGGTCATTGTGAAGATTAAAGTAATTATTAGATACAAAGCACTTAGAACAGTACCTGGCACATGATGCTCACTATTTGCTAACTGCTGTCACAAATACACTACTATCACTACTCTTACTATTTTCTTCTTGTGTCATTTTCATATTTTGTTTTCAATTTAGGTGCTCTGACTTTTACAGTATAAGAATATGAAATCCTTACAGGAAAATTCCTTTAGGATTTTTGTTTAATAATTATATTGCCCTGTGATAAGTATTGATCACTCGGGTGAATGCATTTACAAATAACAGAATAACCTTTAATTCCCCCGTTAAATAAAATGAAAATATTTTTAGAAGCTTTTGTTTAGGATGGGAAGGTAGCTATTGTAGCTCCCTGGTTTATTGCATTTTTTTGCAAACCTCCTCCTTTCATGCTTTTATCCCACAATTAGCTATAGGATTTTTGCTTTTCTCCCAAACTATTGTATATTTGGACTTCTATAGTATTTTAGGATCCTTATTTACTAAGGATTCCTGTTCAGAATTCTGAAAATTGGTTAGGTGTGAAGTCTGACAATGTAATATATTTTTTAAAGTATAATTATACCCCCATAATGTAGTCATATTATAAGACTAAAATATTTATTTCATGATTTCTAGTTTTGTACACAACATTTTTTGTACTGCTTTTGGAATTATCCTCAAGGACAAGATCTTATTCACTCTTTATTCTTTATTCATTGATCTTTAAACAACTAGAAACATTTACAGCAAAATTGGGCAAGTTGAGTATTTATTATAAGCTGACTAACTTTTTTTATTCCAAAAATGCATGTGACAATGAAATATTAGGAGTTTTTTTTTTAAGTTTTTTTTTTTAACAGATTATGAAGGCAGTTCCAAAAGAAAAATTCTAAAGTTTTGTGTATTGGGGGAATAAATATATAACTTTCCAAAGTGACTACTTTGAAAGGACAAATACTTGTATTTATTTATTAAATATTTGTTTGAAAGACTGCCTGCTGTCAGCTTTCATAGATTGACAGTTTAAATAAAATATAGTCACTGCCCTTAGGGATCTTATAGTGCATTAAGGTTGCACTATTTGGGTAATATTTGGGTAATACAGTGTTACTATTTTATAGTACCACTTTTTATATGACAAACAAGCTATGATTTGCTTTTGATAAACATATTTTAAGTATTCCCTCTACTTTTTCATTTTAAAAATATTTTTTTCTTTTGGACTGAAACTATATAAATTTCCTTTTCTAGGAAAGAATATCCACCTCATGTCCAAAAATTTGAAAGTAATCCTGTAAGGTTAAGTCGGACCCAAGGTGTTGGTAAGTAAGTGTGCAGTTTTTTTTGTTACACCTGTGAAGGGTTTTGAGTAGTTGTAAGGAAGGTAGAATAGGAATATGGTACCAGTTTTAGAATATTCCCAGGTATAATAGGAATATATAGACCCATTTTTTATAATTGATTTGAGAACTTATTTATTATAATTGTGACCTGAAATCATTGGGGAATGATTCAAGGAGTGCACATTCAGGTGATTATAGTTGGAAATCTTTTTGATTATATTAGCATTGTTGTTAAACTCAGGATCCAAATATTAACTCTAGATGGGTTATAGCTTCAAAATTGTGTTTTGTTGCTCTTTGTTATAATCTTACATTATGTAATTTTCTTGATTAAAATGGTTTTGATCCTAAAATTTAGAATACATTAGGCACTGAATTAAAAAGAGCCCATACCTGATAAAACTGTGCTAATAGTAGATGTTGGAAAATTATTGTAAGTAGAAGTTTATATTTGCATTGAAGTAATTTTTAATACAGTGATATATTAAGCAAAAATAAAATAAGAGCAGATAGCATTTATGAAAAATGTTTCACCATCAAATTGATGTTCATTATCTAGAATAGATTCTTAATCTGTGTGTCCATCTTGTTTGTCCCAGACCTTTGCTTGTTTATTTATTTATTTTTTGACTTTTAAAAAATATTATAGTTGATTTACAATATTATATTAGTTTCAGATGTACAGCATTGTGATTCAGTATCTTTACAGGTTATTATTTATTAAGTTATTACAAGATAATGGCTGTAATTCCCCGTGCTATGGAATATATCCTTGTTGCTTGTATATTTTGCGAATAGTAGTTTGTATCTCTTAATCCCATAGGCCTTTGCTTATTTAAATAGCACTAGGGGCTCTTATTATCCAAAGTCTAATGATTTTAAGCAGCTCCAGTGGGTAAGACTCTGTGCTCCCAGTGCAGGGGCCCGGGTTCAATCCCTGCTTGGGGAACTAGATCCCGCATGCATGCCACAACTAAAGAGCTCACATGCCGCAACTAAGAGTCCACGTGCCGCAACTAAGAAGTCTGCATGCCACAACTAAAGATCCTGCATGCCGCAACTAAGACCCGGCGCAGCATAAATAGATAGATAGCAGCTAGGTTTTCCTGACTGCCAGCAGTTTGTTGTTTCTGTTTTTTTTTTTTTTTTTTTTT
>NW_020175674.1:285997-318830 GCF_003031525.2 Neophocaena asiaeorientalis asiaeorientalis | reverse complement strand
TTTTTTTTTTTTTTTTTTTTTTTTTTTTTTTTTTGAGGCAGCTATATTTTTCTTTTAGTTTGGGTGAAAACCTTTTATGCATATGTTGAACATATCCTGTTTTATAAAGAGAATATTCCAAACTTAGCTTCATCCTTCCTTAACAACTTTGCGGTTATGAATGTGAATTATTATACTTCACGGTGCATAGTTCTGCTCACTAAGTTTATTAAGTGTAGTAACAATGACTAGCCTCTTTAACATCCATACCTTAAACCTTTCCTGAATTCTGAATCTGCCCTAGATGCTGAGTCAGTTGCTTGACGTTCATTATTTGTTTTTATCGTGGCTCCCTACCCAAGATCTCAATAAGCTAAATTCAACTTTACCTACATTTTGTACAGAGGAGGAAATTGAGGCTTGGAGGGATTACACAACTTGCTCAAGGACACAGACTAGTATTGGAATCCAGGTCTATTTAATGCTAAAGGCCATGCATTCTCTTAACCACTGTGCTTTACTATTTTCTCCTTAGATCAGAAAGAAACTTACTCCTAATCCTCAGGGAAGAACTGCACAATAAGTACTATTATCATTCCCTTTACACAGATGCATTTCAGTAAGTTAAGTGATTTGGCCCATTATATGGTTTTAGATACCAATCAGCCCCAGACTTTTTTGAAAAATTTTTTGTTTATTCAATAATATTAAGTAGATAAGAATAACCTTTTTTTAAGAAAACCTTTTTATTTTGAAATCATTTTAGACTACTGAAAAGTTATTAAAATAGGACTCATTTACCCTTTACCCAGCTGCTCCTCATGTTCACATGTTACAATCATGGTACATTCACAAAACTAAGAAATTGGCATCGTATAACATTCTTAACTAAGCAACAGACCTTGGTCTCATTTCACCAGTTTTTCACTGGTAACTTTTTTCTGTTCTAAGATCTAGTTTGGGATCTTACATTGCATTTGTTTGTCACATCTCCTAAGTTTCCTTGACAATTTTGAAGAGTAATGGACAGTTACTTCATAGAATGCCTTTCTGTTTGGAAGTTTGTATGATGTTATCTTGTGATTAGATTGAGGCTATGCATTTTTGGCAAGACTTTCATGAAAGTGATGTTGTGTCTTTTTCTACACATTATATCCGGGGTTGTATGATGTTGATTTGTCTTACTGCTGGTGATGTTAAACATGGTACCTTGGTTAGGTGGTTTCTGCTGGGTTTCTCCACTGTAAAATTATTTTTTTTCCCTTTGTATTTAATAAAGATCTTGGGAGAGATACTCTGACACTATGCAGATACCCTCTTTTTCCTCAAAATTGCACCCACTGATTTTGCATCTATTGGTGGATCTTGCTGGCAACAATTATTACTTGGTGTTTATCTAATGGTAATTTTCTGTTTTCTTCATTTCTTTTACATTTATTAATTGAAATTCTTTTGTAGGAAAGAGCTGTACCGTCTCCTTTACTTACCTATTCAGTTTATGCCTGTGGACTCATCATAAAGTGTGTGTGTAAATACATACTTACATACATATATATATATACACATACATATATATACACATATACATATATATAACATATATATGTGTGTGTATATATATGTGTATCTATCTATCTATATCTGTATCTATATCTATATAGGGTTGGCCAAAAAGTTTCTTTGGTTTTTAAGCAAAAATAAAAGACACATTTTTTATTTTCACCAAGAACTTAATTGAACAATGTATTCACCCTTTTGTTCCACTACCTTCTGCCATTTTTCAGGCAACTTCATAATTCCATCTTCCCAAAACTTTTTATCTTTTCAAACAAAGAACTGTACCAGTTGCCTTTTACAGTCTTCCGGAGAATGGAAATTTTTTCCCTTAAGAGAATTTTGTAAAGGCCAAAATAAATGTAAATACAAAGGTGCAATGTCTGGTGAATACGGCGGATGAATCAGTACTTCCCAGCCAAGCTGTAACAGCTTTTGCCTGGTCATCAGAGGAACATGCGGTCTTGCGTTATCCTGATGGAAGATCACGCGTTTTCTGTTGACTAATTCCGGATGCTTGTCGTCGAGTGCTGCTTTCAGTTGGTCTAACTGGGAGCAGTCCTTGTTAGAATGAATCGTTTGGTTTTCCGGAAGGAGCCCATAATAGGGGACTCCCTTCCAATCCCGCCATATACAGAACATCACCTTCTTTGGATGAAGAGTTGCCTTTGGTGTGGTTGGTGGTGCTTCATTTCACTTGCCCCACGATCTCTTCCATTCCACATTAGTGTACAGTACCCACTTTTCATAGCCCGTCACGATTTGTTTTAAAAATGGAACGTTTTCGTTACAAGAATCATATGGAGAAATACGCTCAAGGTTTCTTCCGCTTAACTTCTGTGGATCCCAAACATCAAAGCAATTAACATAACCAGGCTGGTGCCAATGATTTTCAACTCTTGATTTGGATATTTTGAGTACGTCGGCTATCTCTCGTGTGGTATAATGTTGATTGATCTCAATTAATGTCTCGATTTGATTGCTATCAAACTCAAGTGGTCTACCTGACCGTGGAGCATCATCCCAGCAAGAAATCTCCAGCACGAAGCTTCACAAACCACTTTTGACACATTCGATCAGTCGCAGCACCTTCCCCATACATTGCACAAATCTTTTTTTTTTCGTTTCGTTTGCGTTTTTAACCTTTCTTGAAATAATAAAGCATAATGTGCCAAAAATGTTGCATTTTTCTTCCATCTTCAGTATTAAAATGGCCACACAAAAATTCACCAATTTTGATGTTTTTTTTTTTTTAATGCACACTGATGTGACAGCTGTCACAACACAGTCTTAACAATATTGTTTCAAATGAATTTAAAGACAACTAAGCTACTAGAGGCATCCTATGGAAAAAACAAATGACCTTTTTGGCCAACCCAAAATATATATACACACACACAATCATGTGGACAGGTAGTATTTTTAAACTTTGGGAAAGGCATATTGGTATATTTAGCTTGTAAACTACAGCTGCTTTGTGTTAGGTAGGTACACGTATACTTGGGTATAGTATGAATGACAGTGCTATAACAATATTGCATATATTGTTACATAAAGATTGCATTTTATTTTAGGATTTCCTTTGGAGATAGTTTTTTTAATAAATTTATTTATTTTTGGCTGTGTTGGGTCTTCGTTTCTGGGCGAGGGCTTTCTCTAGTTGTGGCGAGCGGGGGCCACTGTTCATCGCGGTATGCGGGCCTCTCACTGTGGCGGCCTCTCTTGTTGCGGAGCACAAGCTCCAGACGCTCAGGCTCAGTAGCTGTGGCTCACGGGCCCAGTTGCTCCACGACATGTGGGATCTTCCCAGAGCAGGGCTCGAACCCGTGTCCCCTGCATCGGCAGGCAGATTCTCAACCACTGCACCACCAGGGAAGCCCGGAGTTAGTTTTTAAAATGGTGAGATTTCAAACCCCAGGATCAAGTTACTGGCATAGCACCTGGAATAATTTTCCTCTAAAAAGAAATCACTGTCTTTTTATAGTTCTTACCACTTAAAGTAACTTCCTTTATTATTGTTTTTCTCCTTTATTTTGCATTTAAGAGACACTTAATATGAATTATAGCCATTTATTAGCACTAAGCTAACGAACATTGATAAGCAGTTCTCTAGGATTAAATTAAAGCTTGTAAACTATTAAGTATAATTTTTGGGTAGATCAGATATCCCATTGCTTTTTTGTTTGGTGTTCTTTTTATATTTTTTCTAAGTATGTAAAATAACAACATATAACTATAAATTAAGATTTCTTATTTTTTTCTCTATTCTTTCTTTTGTTTCTTAAACTTCCTTTTTGTTTTCCAGTCTGTTCTTTGTGTTCTTGTCAGAGAATTAATAGACGTTATATACTGTCTCTGAGTGAACATTTAATTATATTCTTAATGTAATTACATTATGATTTCAACCTAAATCACCTGACTTAGCACTATTTAACTCATGTGCAGAAGAAAAATATCCGCTCACTCTTAACCAGTCAGGATATCTTCTCCTGGTACTTTAACATATAACTTGCTACACTTCTGTGCATATATACCCTTTTTTTTTTTAATGCGTTTATACTATGTTTACTGTTCTGTAACTTGCTTCTTACTTTGTTACATTATTATCCGGTTTCTGTACTCTCATTAAAAGATTTTGGAATATCAGAAGAAAACCAGAATGAAAAACACAAGGGAAGTTTAAGAATCAAATAGATGAATTTATATATAGTGGACTTTACAAGTTAATATAGCCAAGTCTCTGGTCATTTTTTTCATGAATGCATAGTGACCCACTATATTTCTGTACCATAATTTAGGTTTTTAATGTTTTGATATTATATATATTATTAATAATTTAGCTCATATTATGTATTTTATCTATTATTTACTTAGGTCAAATCCCTAGAAATAAAATTATAAGGACAAAGTTTATGCACATTTTAAAGACTTCTGATATATTACTGCCAAAATGCTTTCTGTAAAGGGTGTCAGCTCCCAGCAAGCAGAATCTGAGTGTGCCTGTTTTCTCACATGCTCCTCAGCAGCAGTAGATATTACTATCCTTCAGGCTTTGCCAGGCTGATAGGGAAGTAGTATTTGGTTTTTTTTTAAATTTCCTCATTACTGACGAAGCATTTTATATGTTGAGTGGCCATTTGGATTTCTTCTTTTATTCATGTCTGCCTGTTGTCTCCTTTGCCTGTTTATCACATATTTCGCATAGACAAAAGTGATTTTTAAGGAGGTTGTAGTGAGAATGTGATATATGACTGCCATTTTATTCTATACTGAAAACCAGTCATAGTAACAGCTACATGATGGAGAAAACCAGCTGTTTTTCTAATTAGTCTTTCTCTTTTCACAGATGATAAAAATAACTTAAAAGCAAATAAATAACCATAATAAAGATAGTTGTTTGTGTTCTAACTATCCTTGAGGTATATAGTTTCCGGCAGATTAGTAATATCACGACTAAATTTTCAAACAAAAAAGTGAAGGGCTGTCCTTGCCCCACCCCACCTCCGACTTCTATTATGAAAATTTTCAAAGATACCAGAAAGTTGAAAGACTTTCACAGTGAATACACATATATCTACTACATAGATTCTACAGTTAACACTTTTCTATACTTAACTTTATCACATATCCGTGTATCTAATCATTTATATATAAATTCATCTTATTTTTTCCAATGTATTTTAAAGTAAGTTACAGACACCAGTACAGTTTACTCCTAAACACTTCAGCAGGCATATCATTATCTAGAGTTCAATATATGTTTTAGTTTTCTTTTCTCTTTTGAAATAAAATTTACATACAATGAAATGCACAAGTCATAAGTGTACAGTTAAATACATTTTGACAAGTACACATACCTTACTAACCCAAAGCCCTGGGAAGACATAGTACAAATCATATCATCACTGCAGAAAGTTCCCTCATGTTCCTTTCAGTTACTCCTCATCCCTGCCCTCTCAAAGGTAACTATTTTCATATAAGTGGAATAATACAACGTTTACTCTTTGTTGTAAGTGTTCTTTTCACTCTGGATAGTTTTTTTGAGATTCACCCATGTTGTTGCATGCATTAGTAATTTGTTACTTTAGTGTTCCATTGTATGGCTGTACCAGTTTGTTTATCATTCTCCTGATGATGGACACCTGAGTTGTTTCCAGGGTTTTTTGGTTTTTTGTTTTTTTGTTTTTGCAGTACGCGGGCCTCTCACTGCTGTGGCCTCTCCCGTTGCGGAGCACAGGCTCCGGACGCGCAGGCTCAGTGGCCATGGCTCACGGGCCCAGCCGCTCCGCGGCATGTAGGATCTTCCCGGACCGGGACGCAAAACCGTCTCCCCTGCATCGGCAGGCGGACTCTCAACCACTGTGCCACCAGGGAAGCCCATCCAGGGGTTTTTTGTTTGTTTGTTTTAAGATTATGAGTAAAGCTACTATAAATGTTCTTTTTATGGAGGACATTTTTTTTTAAGTTTAGGTTTTAAAATTTATTCCAAAGATCCAACCTATTAATCACTTTTACTTGTCTCATAATATCTTCCATATTCTTACCTTTTCTACATATCTGGAAATAGTGTGGTATATTAAAAAGACATTGAGCTAGAAAATCCAGCAGGAAATATCCCAATCTTTTTTTTTTTTTTCATTGACGTATATAGTTGATTTACAACTGTTGTGTTAGTGTCTGGTATACAGCAAAGTGATTCAGTTATAAATATATATTCTTTTTCATATTTTTTTCCATTATAAGTTATTATAAGATATTGAATATAGTTCTCTGTGCCCTGCAATAGGGCCTTGTCTTGTTGTTTATCTATTTTATATATAGTACTTTATATCTGCTAATCCAAAACTCCTAATTTATCCCTTCCCCACTTTCCTCTTTGGTAACCATAAATCTGTTTTCTCTGTCTGTGAGTCTGTTTCTGTTTTTTGTTTTGTTTTTTTAATAAGTGCATTTGTATTATATTTTAGAATCCACATATATAAGTGATATCATATGATATTTGTTTTGTCTTAGTATGATAATCTCTAGGTCCATTCATGTTACTGCAAATGAGGTTATTTCATTCTTTTTTTATGGGGAAGTAGTATTCCTGTGTGTGTGTGTGTGTATGTGTGTGTGTGTGTATACACACATATCAATCTTCTTTATACATTCATCTGTTGATGGACATTTAGGTTGCTTCCATGTCTTGGCTGTTGTAAATAGTGGTGCTGTGAACATTGGGGTGCATGTATCTTTTTGAATGAGAGTTTCCTCTGGATATATGCCCAGGAATGGGATTGCTGGGTCATATAGTAATTCTATTTTTAGTTTTTTAAGGAACCTCCATACTGTTCTCCATAGTGGCTGCACCAATTTATATTTCCACCAACAGTGAAGGAGGGTTCCCTTTCCTCCACACCCTCTCCAGCATTTCTTGTTTGTGGACGTCTTAATGATGGCCATTCTGACTGGTGTACAGTGATTCCTCATTGTAGTTTTGATTTGCATTTCTCTGATAATTCGTGATGTTGAGCATCTTTTCATGTGCCTATTGGCCATGTGTATATCTTCTTTGGAGAAATGTCTATGTCCTCTGCCTGGTTTTTGATTGGATTGTTTGGTTTTTTTCATTACTGAGTCATATGTGCTGTTTGTATATTTTAGAAATTAAGCCCTTGTTGGTCGCATCATTTGAAAATATTTTCTCCCAGTCCATAGGTTGTCTTTTTGTTTTGTTGATGGTTTCCTTTGCTGTGCAAAAGCTTATAAGTTTGATTAGGTCCCATTTGTTTCTTTTTGCTTTTACTTCTATTGCCTTGGGAGACTGACCTAAGAAAACATTGGTACTATTTATGTCAGAGAATGTTTTGCCTGTGTTCTCTGCCAGGAGCTTTATGGTGTCTGGTGTTAATCTTGGTGTGTGTTTTGTGTGGTCTTGGGTAAACACTCAGTATTCACCTTCTCATCCCCAGAAGGGGGCATTCAGTGAAAGCAAGAGTGTCACATAGGTTTCATCTCAAGTACCTCCCTGGAGTACTTTGTTGAGGGTTTGGCACAGTTTAGCAAAAATGACTTCCATGATCAGTTAGCTGCTAAAACTTCCATGAGCCTCTTGTTGTTAGGCATTTGCCGTTCCTGGACCAGTCAGGTTTTAAATCTTTTGCCATATTATGTTTCTGGCTATAAATTGAAGCTAGTTAATTTTCACATGAATTGTCATAATCTTCTCAAGTGTTTTTCTCTTTCCATGGAAGATAGAATCCCAAAGGAATTTCTTAATCCTGACATTGACATTAACATATTTATGCTTATTGTCTCTTTGTAGATCTACTCTAGTTTCCCATACACTGTCAGTCATTTGCCATACTTCCACATCACGTTGGTTTCAGAAGTTTCATCTTAAAACGTCTAATTAATGTCATTCTTTGCATTTTCTTTTTTTGATAAGGACCTCAGTAGAAATTCATTACTTCACATTCACCAGAGGCTTCACATAGGAGGGAAGCCTTTTAAGTGTGATCAGCATGGTAAGAGTTTTAGTCGGAGTTCAGTACTTATGTTCATCAGAGAGTCCACACAGGAGAAAAGCCATGTAAGTGTGATGAGTGTGGTAAGGGCTTCAGTCAGAGTTCAGATCTTCAAATTCATCAGTTAGTCCACACGGGAGAAAAGTCCTATAAATGTGATGACTGTGGTAAGGGCTTTACCCAGCACTCAAATCTTCAAATCCATTAGAGGGTGCACACAGGAGAGAAGCCTTACAAATGTGACGACTGTGGGAAGGACTTTAGTCACAGCTCGGATCTTCGCATTCATCAGAGGGTCCATACGGAGTGAAGGGGGAAGCCCTATACTTGTCATGAATGTGGGAAGGGCTTCAGCAAGAGTTCCAAACTTCACACTCACCAAAGAGTACATACTGGAGAGAAACCCTATAAATGTGAACAGTGTGGGAAGGGCTTCAGTCAGCATTCACATCTTCTCATTCATCAGAGAGTCCATACAGGAGAAAAATCTTTTGTTTCTCTTTGGTTATCCTCTCCTCTCTACAGGTTGACCTCCTGTTTACTCACTCTGCGCATGCTTATAATATTCTTTGCATTTTCTGTCTCTTTCCTTTAGTTCCTTATAGATAATCTTGATTTAGGAGGTCAAGATTTTAAAATCGTTTTTCTCTATTATCTTTTTTTTTTTTTCCGTTTTTGGTGCCAAAATTTATTTTCTTAAAAATCTAAAAACCTCTTAAAATCATTTTGTAATAACACAGTGATACAGAAGAGCTTCCATATTACAGATGTAAATTCAATGAAGAAGGGTATACTGGTATATATAAACTGTTGTAAAATAAGCTTTGGGGGAACATATGAACATTAGGTGTTCAGTATGAACATTTTATATTTTCAGGTGAGGTGCAGGTACAGAAATCTGAGATTACTGATTGCTAGAACATTATTTAATTGAGCCCACGAAATGATTACAGAGTTGGGATTTTTAGGCCATAAATGAGGATTAAGTACAACGTTGAAGGCAATATTTAAAATGCCATCTCAGGGGGTATAAACCTTTAAGTTGGGAAAGCAATTTCCTTTTTACCTGATTTCTCAAAATTAATTTCTCCAAAATTAATTTTCTCCAAGTAATTAGTGAGCCAATTCATAGTATTAGCTTATTTAACATTAGCTCTTTGGGTACTTTATATATTGGTTCTGTGGTTTTTTTGGTTTTTTGTTTGTTTGTTATTTTTGTAATCTATTTTGTGTATAGTAGGGTATATTTGTCAGTCCCAATCTCCCAATTTAACCCTCCCCCTGCCCCCCTAGTAACCATAAGATTGTTTTCTATATCTGTGACTCTATTTCTGTTTTGTAAATAATTTCATCTGTACCATCTTTTTAGATTCCACATATAAGCGTTATCATATGATATTTGTCTTTCTGTGTCTGACTGACTTCATTCAATATGACAATCTCTAGGTCCATCCATGTTGCTGCAAATAACATTATTTCATTCTTTTTTATGGATGAGTAATATTCCATTGTATATATGTACCACATTTCCTTTATCTGTTCATCTGTCAATAGACACTTAGGTTGCTTCCATGTCTTGGCTATTGTAAATAGTGCTGCTATCAACATTGGAGTGCATGTATCTATACATAGAAAATCCTAAAGATGCTACAAAAAACTACTAGAGCTCATTAATGAATTTGGTTAAGTTGCAGGATACAAAATTAACACACAGAAATCTGTTGCATTTCTATACACTAACAATGAAAGATCAGAAAGAGAAAGTAAAGAAACAATCTCATTTACCATTGCAACAAAAAGAATAAAACACCTAGGAATAAACCTACCTAAGGAGACAAAAGGCCTGTACTCCAAAAACTATAAGACGTTGATGAAAGAAATCGAAGATGACACAAACAGATGGAAAGATATACCATGTTCTTGGATTGGAAGAATCATTGTTGTCAAAAATGACTATACATGGGCTTCCCTGGTGGCGCAGTGGTTGAGAGTCCGCCTGCCGATGCAGGGGACACGGGTTCGTGCCCCGGTCTGGGAAGATCCCACATGCCGTGGAGCGGCTAGGCCCGTGAGCCATGGCCGCTGAGCCTGTGGGTCCAGAGCCTGTGCTCCGCAACAGGAGAGGCCACAACAGTGAGAGGCCCGCATACCGAAAAAAAAAAAAAAAGACTATACTACCCAAGGCAAACTACAGATTCATGCAATCCCTATCAAATTACCAGTGGCATTTTTCACAAAACTAGAACAAAAAAATCTTAAAATTTATATGGAGACACAAAAGACCCTGAATGGTCAAAGCAATCTTGAGAAAGAAAAACGGAGCTGGAGGAATCAGGCTCCCTGACTTCAGACTATACTACAAAGCTGCAGTCATCAAAGCAGTATCGTACTGGCACAAAAACAGATATATAGATCAATGGAACAGGATAGAAAGCCCAGAGATAAATCCACGCACCTACAGTCAATTAATCTACAACAAAGGAGGCAAGACTATACAATGGAGGAAAGACAAGTCTCTTTCAATAAATGGTGCTAGGAAAACTGGACAGCTACATGTAAAAAAATGAAATTGGAACATTCTTTAACACCATACACAAAAATAAACTCAAAATGTATTAAAGACCTAAATGTAAGGCTCGGTACTATAAGACTCTTGGAGAAAAACATAGGGAGAACACTCTCTGACATAAATCGCAGCAAGATCTTTTTTGATCCACCTCCTAAAGTAATGAAAACAAAAACAAATGGGACCTAATTAAACTTAAAAGCTTTTGCACAGCAAAGGAAACAATAAACAAAACAAAAAGACAACCCACAGAATGGGAGAAAATATTTGCCAATGAAGCGACCGACAAGGGATTAATCTCCAAAATATACAAACAGCTCATGAAGCTCAGTAACAAAAAAACAAACAACCCAATCAGAAAATGGGCAGAATATCTAAATAGACATTTCTCCGAAGAAGACCAAAACATACAGATGGCCAAAAAGCACACGAAAAGATGCTAACATCACTAATTATTAGAGAAGTACAATGAGGTGGCCATCATCAAAAAAAATCTACGAACAATAAATGCTGGAGAGGGTGTGAAGAAAAAGAAACCTTTCTACACTGTTGGTGGGAACGTAAATTAGTATAGCCACTGTGGAGAACAGTATGGAGATTCCTTAAAAAACTAAAAATAGAGCTACCATGTGATCCAGCGATCCCACTCCTGGGCATATACCCTCAGAAAACCACAATTCGAAGAGATACGTGTACCCTAATGTTCATTGCAGCGCTATTTACAATAGCCAGGACGTGGAAGCAACCTAAATGTCCATTGAGAGAGGAATAGATAAAGAAGATGTGGTACATATAAACAACGTTTTTCTCTATTATCAATAAAAATTTTCAGTTTCTCTCAGGGCTTGGACCCCTTGTTTTCCCCCCTTGTTAATTGTGTTAAGAGATAGAGAAAAATGTGACATAGACATGATGAGATAGCTGTAGTGGAGAGAAGAGTGTGAGTATATGATCAGGATTGAAATGATAATAGTTTTTAAAATGTCAGTCTCTGAGTAGGGCCTGGCAGGAAAACGATATAGAGACATACTTGAGCAAAATGATTTGCAGTGATATTGTGGGGATTACAAAGATTCCTAAAATACGTTTAAAAGGAAAAAGCTCTCTTGTGTACGTACAAAAATTTAATTACCAAGACCAAGAAAAGTTGGAGGAGAAAAAAAAAAACCATGTTTTAAGACAGCTGTCTCTGTAAATTAAATTATGCCAATAATTGGTTGTGTATTCCACACACAACCAGTCTGTATTTTCTGAATTCCAAATCTTGTCTGCCTCCTTTTTTACTTAGTGCCACATTCTAGTTCTTTAATACTCATTTGTATAGAAACTGCTTTTTATATCCAGTCCATCTAACAAAGTAAGTTAGCCTTCATAGGAATATAGCTAACAGCTAGATGCTTTGACTGGAGCAGCTGGTCTGTAACCTCAGGTGTTCTTGGGAGCAGCTTTCCTTTCCTCTCCCTGGCTGAATCCTTATGTTTCTAGGTCTGCGACTGTATCGTTTCTCTGTGTGACAGAGTTAAGACATTCTCCGAGGTGACATAGTACTAACATCCCTTCCTTTCAACCATGTGATTTCATCTTTTTTGAATGTGTCATGTAGTCTTTTCTGATGTGATTCATTAATCCAGTAAACACTTTTTCAGCCCCTGCCTTGTGCAGTTTCTAAACTCTGAGAAAACAGGTGACTAAAACATGATTTCTGCTTTTCCAGAGCTGACAGTATAATGAGAGGAAACAGATCAGTGCAAATAATTAGCTTAAAATAAAATGAGTACTAATAGAAGTATGGATAAAGTGCTGTGGAAGCTCTGAGTATTTGCTTCATCATGCTTAGTGTGGGATAGAGGTAGCTTCGTAACAAAGAATAGTTTGAATTTACTAGATAAGTAGGGAGGGCTTTGCTTGTGAAGAGAACAGCATATATATAAGAGGGTGAAAGAAAACATCATGGAGAAATGCACGTGTTTGAGGTATAGTATTTTTGGAATTAAGACTGGAACATCAGTGCAGCCTTCTGCTTGGCAGGATACGGGGTTTAGACTTTTTTCCTTAGCTAATGGAATCATTGAGAGATTTTAAGCATTAGAATGGTAGAATCATATTTGAAAGATGACCTTGGCAGTAGGGGAGAAGGATTTGAAGCAAGCAAAATTGGAGTGAGGGAGATCATTTTAGGTAGGAGTTAAGCATCTGAAATATAGTGGCAGTGGAATTGGAGAGGAAGGAATGAGTTCAAGAGCTATTGGTAGAATTCACTTGACTGTGAGAAAGGAGACACAAGGACAAGTCAACGCTTACTCAGATTTCTAGCTTTGGTGTCCAGGAAAATAAAGGTGTTCAGACTGGACAATGGATGGGAAGGTGGAGTCACTCAGTGGGACTCTGTGATTGCACTAAACCAGAGTAATTGCATGGGTTTCTTAAGACAGTATTGTATACCAAGCTCAGAAAGATAATGCTAATTTTTATGTGTAGATGATCTCCTTATTTTAAAAATATCAGAAGATAAGAGGATGTAAAAGATAGGAAAATGGAAGTATTTAACAAACTTGGAATTATGCAGGTAGAGCATTTTAGTTTGTAGATTCATTAAGTTTTGTTTTAGAAACGTGTTCAGTTTTCTTTGCTGATGAAGTCAGATTGTAATAAATTTTAAATTGTTCTGTTTGGAGTTCGTTAAATCATTTAAAAATTCAAATTATGAATTAATTAGAAATGAAAATGATTGAATTTACATTGAAAAATAATGAAGAAAATTCTCTTTTGTGTGTCTTAAATTTAAAAAACCATTAAATCGAGAATTAGTTTAGTTTCCTTTATCTAAGCAGTTGTACCCAATGTTTGAATTCAAATTTTTCTTATTACCAATCTAAGAAGAGTAACCAACTTAGGGGAGAAAAAAATTGTGTGTGTGTGTGTGTGTGTGTGTGTGTGTGTGTATGTGTGTGAGAGAGAGAGAGAGAGAGAAAGGAGAGAGAGATTCAGTGCAAGAAGTGCTCTTCTGCCTTAGTTGCACAGAATAAGCTGAAGAGAATATTGGTACACTTGATGAAAATGGTCCACAGTTTGGGGGCTGGCAGAGAGATCCTGGTAAAGAAAAGGCAGGAGCAACCAGGAGATGGCCACTGGCTCTGACCTAAAGTTCTGTTTTTCTTTATTGTACATATTGAAACATTAGTTTATTTTAACTAAAACATAATTTGATAATATAAGTTAGTATTTTTTCATAGCAAAAGATCATGAGGAATTTATAAAGTTTAATTTCAGTACTTTTTTTCCCCCCTTCCTTTAGATCGTATAATGAAAAAAACAGAAGAGTCTGAATCACACCTGGATTCTGAAATTAAAAGGAAAGTTGCACAGAAACGTCACAGTAGTACATGTCAGTCTACCCCACATTCTCTGTCTCCTGCTTCCAAAAAATGTTTAACTGATTTAGAGGTGGGTAGAGAAATTATTCTTTGTTGCTAATCAATTGGTATTTTTATTAATATTATTTTTAGTATTTATTAAATTCTAGGTGACCTTTTGAATAGGACTGGAAGAGAACTAGAAAAGTTATTTAGGCAAACTTTTCTGCCTTCATTAGATCATTTTTCAGTTATCAAAAATCCAGAATATATATCTTTCTGAAAAGAATTTGTGAGTACTTCCCTGCAGCATACTTCAAATGATTGCTCTCAATCAGAAGTTTTTAGAAATAAGTTTAAATTTATAGAAAAAATGATAAGTATCCACATATTCTTCCATTTAATTCCCCAGTTTTCCACATTTGCTTTATTGTTCTCCCTCACTCTGCCTTCCTCTGTGTGTGTGTGTGTGTGTGTGTATGTGTGTGTGTGTGTGTGTGTGTATTTTTCTGTACCATTTGAGTATAAGTAAGGCAGAATGCCCATTTACTACATAATACTTCAGTGTGTGTTTCCTTAAAAAAAAAAAATTCCTATATAACCAGAGTACAACTGTCAAATATTTTTAATTAACATGGATCCAAAATTATCATCTAATCCACAAACTTCACTGAAATTTTCCCTAACCAGTGTCCTTTATGGGAACAGGATCATGTACATTTAGTTGTCATGATCTTCAGTCTTCTTTAATCTGGAATAATTCCTTGATAGTCCCTTCTCATTAATAACCTTGATATTTGTAAGGAATATAGGCCTCTTACTTTGTACCTCAAGTTGGGTTTGTCTAATGGTTCATCATGATTTATACATTTTTCAAGAATCCTCAGAAGTGATGCTTTGATCTTATTGCATCATATCGGGAAGTATATAATGTTGATTTTCACATTACTCACTTTTAAGATGTACTCTTCTAGATTTTTCCCGGTATTTTAGTAGGTATTTTTAATAGATATTTCTATACTCGTTTATTTATTTTACTTATTTATTTTTGGCTGCGTTGGGACTTTGTTGCCGTGCATGGGCTTTCTCTAGTTGTGGCGAGTGGGCTTCTCATTGCCGTGGCTTCTCCTGTTGCGGAGCACGGGCTCTAGGCACGCGGGCTTCAGTAGTTGCAGCATGTGGGCTTCAGTAGTTGCAGCACAGGCTCAGTAGTTGTGGCTTGCCAGCTCTAGATCTTGGGCTCAGTAGTTGTGGCACACGGGCTTAGTTGCTCCACGGCATGTGGGATCTTCCCAGACCAGAGCTTGAACCTGGGTCCCCTGCATTGGCAGGCGGATTCTTAACCACTGCACCACCAGGAAAGTCCCTGTACTCATTTATTAATAAGAGTTTTTTCTTATCCCACGTTTACTTATATATTTTTCTGTTTTTATCAGCTTAGACACATAGATTCTTATTTTACACAAAACGGTTATACTCTATAACTATCATTTTTCATTTTGATGCTCAAATTGTCCCAGACTTGGCCCATGGAAAGTTCTTCAAGCTGGCTACTGTTTCTTTTTGACATATTCCCATCATTATTTGAGTACTTACTTTATGGTATATCCAGATGGTCTAGACTTCTTTGTATTTTCTCTTCATCAGCCCTAGTCATGCATTTCTCCCAAGGAGCCATTGTTTCTATAAGTGGAGGGAAGATATTTGGGCAATAGTTGTGCTCATTGCTACTGGGTGTCACATTTATAGGCCCTCTCAGCGACTGAACTAGGAAATATTTGTGTGCGTCTGTGTTAATATTTAGTACTTATTAAAATCTATGAGTTTACATTGACAATTCCATTTCTAGTCCAACACCACAGTGTTTACTTTAGCCTTTTGTATGTTGCATGTTTGTAACTGCCTTCTCTGACAGTGAGAAACCTGTCTCCCATCGTCTCCAGTGTAATTACTTATTTGCTCCGTTGCCTTTTACGTGCCCAGTCCTCTGACATGCCAGCCTAAGGTCGGCTTGGGACATACTGGCCTTCCCCACAGTGCTTGGCCCACTGCTTGACCCAGGGCAAGGAGGAGAGAGGAAGAAAGCTCCTTCCCAGACACATCATCCTTTCTCCATTAGGCATGCAAGCCAAAAACCTCAGAATTTTTTTTTTAACATCTAATATATATTTTCTTCCTTTTTATGTTTATTCCCGTGCCACTTATGCTTTTCTTAGTGGAGATAAAGAATAGATTGGTGCCATCCTGTACATAACTTTAAATTCTTGAATAAGATTAGTGGTAGTCTGTGAAATTTCACACTATGTACTGCTTGTAAGAAAACAAGGTCTTTGGTATTTAATGAGACTATAAAAAGTTCAGAATATTTACACAGTATGACATTATCTCAGTGGTGTCTCATCAAAGGCAGGCTCTTTCTTATTAAGTATAGTTGGTTATTATTGTGTAGAGACTGGCAGATAACTATGTGATATGTAATTTGGATTTATTTTATTTTGTAAGTCTTCCACTGACCAAAAGGGAGGAAATGACACTTTAATTAATCTTTGTTTCCCAAAAGAAATTATACTTAACATACAATTGTTAGGAAAATTTACTACTTTACTAAAAGTAATTGAGCATTATTGAGATTCTAGTTTTTAGGTCACTAGGTTGATAAAATTCTTAATCTCTAGTTTTTATCATGAAAAATTTAATATCATGTTTGGTTCAGCTGATCTGCATTTTACTCCTAATTGTTGCAAATGGTTCTAAGATACATGTTTCTTAGCTGATGGAAGGCTTATGATAATAGCTCATGATATATTTCCTTCTATATTTTAATATTAAAAATTTTAATAGTAGAGAAGTGCTTTTTCTGTTTCTGTATCAATTTTATATAATTTTATATAAGAAAATATGTGAAAGTATGCCTTTCCATGGGGTTCTTTTTATTGAAATATGTCCTTTATTATAGACAATAAAGTATTGGAGACAGTCTGAACCCAGCTCCTCGATTCTTAAAAGGCAGAGTTAGGTCATACATAGCTGATTCCCACTGTGGCAAAGGGGGGTCTAGCTCCCACATAAATGAACGTATTTAAACTTTTTTGAGTGTACCATGATATTTTTTAAACCTAGCTAGAGGTGGAAATATGTCTATGCTCATCATGAAAATAATGGGGTTTAGATAATTTTTTAGAGGATTAGAGCGTAGTATGTAGATAGGGACTGCTCTATTGTTTATGGGTTTCCCTTTCTGGTACAGTAGGACGTGGTCAACCATTTGCATTATTTGTATATTTATTTTCCTTCTTATAGACGTAAGTGCTACAGAACCTTGTTCACATAAATAGGTACATGAGTATGGAAAGAGTTTTATTACAGTAATATCACCAAGTACCTTGAACTCCTTCTGTGTTATGTGCTTCAAAATTACATGACACTCTACTGTCAAAAAACATTTTTTAATGATATAGCAATTGTAAGAGGCCTAGATTAGGCCTTCCTTAAAATATTTTTGAAGTACTGTCTTAGAAATAAATTATCTTGTAAAAGTTTTTGTTAATCAGAACTTAGAATTGATTCATTTTTCCAACATTTAAAATTATCCTTCTGCTTGGTTCGGTGATTTTTATACCGCAAGGCAGTGCACCCTTGTAATATTTCAAATGGAAGATGGGTTTAGTGTTCTTTTTTTTTTTTTGCTTTTAAGTATGAGAAGAACAATTGTGGCAGGTGGTGCTTTGACATGAGAAGCATAATCAGATCAGTTTTTGGAAAGGTTACATGTGTGAATTGAGGATCTAGATGTTGATTCCCTTGAGATTATATATGTCCTGTATGCCTTAGAAAATCTTTATGTAACCCTTGAGGAATATACATAGTCCAATTTGAAGGCTGCTGCACTAGATGGTTTGAACATTCCTTCCAGCATTCTGATGCTAGATCTCAAATAACATTCAGGGTTTTGTGGTAGCCATAGTGATGATGATGGGAAGTAGGAGATTTAATTTTGAGATTACTGTTGTTGCTGTTCCATGATGTTGAAATAAAATGCCAAAGTCTTTTGTTTCTTTCCTTATTTTTTGGAATTTAAGGTTTCTAAACAGTGTGGATATTGTCCAAAATGTGGAAAAGAAAAAGAAAACCAGACCAAATGCCAAAGTTGTGGTATTCCTTTTCCTAAGGATTTGCAAAGAAATTGCAGACAAGCTGTAACTTTGAATGAATCTACTGGATTATTAAGAACATCAATTCATCAGAATTCTGGAGGACAGAAGTCACAAAACACAGCATTACCAGCCAAGAAGTTTTATGGCAACAGTGTGGGAAAGGTTCCAGTTGATATTATTGTGAGTTGTGATGATAGTGGACAGAATAATTTACAGACTAATGGGAAAGTCATTCTACCTAGGGCAAAAGTAGCCAAAATCACAAATCTGAAAGAGAGGAAAACAAGCCTGTCAGACCTAAATGATCCAAGTAAGTATTTTACTCCCTTTAGTATTGCTGATATCAATCCGTTATTTTTCACATATATTTTTAATGTGAGCATGAGCATATTTCAGAACTGTAATTTTAAAAGGTATCTTCTTGTGTCAATTATGTGCCATGGTTTTGAGGTAGATTATTAAAACTGTCCATGTAGTTGGAAAATATAACTGACTTTGTTCTTATTCCATCCATCTTAAATAGTTAAAAAAAAAAAAAAAGGCACAGACCTTGGCCCTAGTCTTAGGTCAAGTGCCAGTTATGCCCCATTTTGTAACTTTGACCCGGTTAATTTAATCTCTCTGATCTATAAGTGGATATATTTCCTTCCTGATAGGGTTCTTGAGGGAGTAAATTTAAAAATAACATGAAGTGCCTAGCATAGCTCAGTAGAGCTGAAAATTCATTCCTGTACTACTTTTGTTCATCTCCTAAATCTTTTTTCCTATCTTTAGTCACATGTACATATGTGTATGTATATGAAATGCAGTCCTTTTTGTAACAAATGGCACAAGATTGGAAACAGTCATGAACTGGTTGAATCAACTATAGTGTACGTAGCTGTACAGGGGGGAAGAAAGATCTTATTTAATATTGTGTAGAGTGATATCCAAGATCTGTAATCAAGTAAATAAAGCAAGGTGCAGATCAGAGCTTATAGTATGCTACTCTTTATTTATGAAGTGTGGGAGGATATAGGTTTTTTTTTTTTAATGAAAAGATATATCAAAAGCTAATTTTAAAAAGAAGTTAGTTGGAAGTGTAGGAAACAGTGTAGGAGTTAGGGATAGATGCTAGATTTCTCCAAATATACCTTGTTTTATAGATTTGACTTTGGAACCATGTAAATGTTCTACATGATTATAAAACAAAATTAAGTCGGAGATTTAAAACAACAATAAAATCAAAAACAAAATGAAACCAATGAACTTAATTATATATCTAGTTGGTGGCTTGAACACACAGAATTATTTCAAATTAATTTACATTAAATTAATATTGTGGCTATACATCCCTGATGTTCAAACAGAACTCCAAATAAATCCTGACTGTATTCAGTAACATTATTATTAATAATATTACTATTGCTTTTTTTTTTTTTTTTTTGCGGTACGTGGGCCTCTCACTGCTGTGGCCTCTCCTGTTGCGGAGCACAGGCTCCGGACGCGCAGGCCCAGCGGCCATGGCTCACAGGCCCAGCCGCTCTGCAGCATGTGGGATCTTCCTGGACCAGGGCACGAACCCGTGTCCCCTGCATCGGCAGGCGGAGTGGGCCACCAGGGAAGCCCCAAAGTGTAGATTTTAAAAAACAGATTTTTCTAGTTGCAAAGTCTCTATATACTTTATCATTCTTAAATTTGTATTCCTATTAAAATAGTTTATTATTATGAAGCTTTTATTCTGTCCTTGGTGGTCAAATAATAAAATGTACAATGTCTCAAGTAGTGATAAACTCTATGTGGAAAAGTGAAGCAGGTCCAGGAAATAGAGAGTGACAAGTGTCACAATGAAGAAGCTTGCAATTTTAGATAAGTGGTGGAATTTGAGATAGGTAGGTGAAAAAGTTACTTGATAGAGTAACTTTTGAACATTGCCTAGAATGAAGTGAGGAGGAAGATAGGCTGATTTCTATGGAACAAGTTTGTAATGTAAATGCAAAGACCATATATTAGTCAGCTTGGGTTGCCATAACAGAATACTATAGACTGAGTGGGCTTAAACAACAGAGATTTATTGTCTCACAGTTCTGGATGCTGCAACTCCAAGATTAAGGTGCCATCAGGTGAGGCCTCTCTTCCAGGCTTGCCGATAGCCACCTTCTTTCTGTGTATTTACATGGCCTTTCTTTTGTGCTTGTGCAGAGAGGGAGAGGGAGATTTCTGTCATTTCTTTTTCCTATTTCACCAGTCCTTTCAAATTAAGGCCTCACCTTTATGACCTCATTTATTAACCTTTATTACCTCTTTATAGGCCCTGTCTCCAAATATAGTTGCATTGGGGATTAGGGCTTCAACATATGAATTTTGAAGGGACAGAATTTAGTCCGTAGCAGACCCTGATACAGAATCTTATGTATATTCATATAGAATATATTCCATGTTTTATATAGAATCAAAGCAGCTATGAAAACAGCTCTTTAACTGTTGTCATCTTTGCAGACTCTCTCCCCATTTACTTTACAGTTATGGTGACATTGAGCACAATCCTCTATTTTAAGTTAATAAAACAAGAGCTATGTAGTACAATTCTATATGTTGCAGTATTGGGGCTTTAAAATAAGTTTGTTTTTTCTAAGATCTTTATTGGAGTATAATTGCTTTACAATGGTGTGTTAGTTTCTGCTTTATAACAAAGTGAATCAGCTATTCGTATACATATATCCCCACATCTCCTCCCTCTGCGTCTCCCTCCCTCCCACCCTCCCTATCCCACCCCTCTCCGCGGTCACAAAGCACTGAGCTCATCTCCCTGTGCTATGCGGCTGCTTCCCACTAGCTATCTGTTTTACGTTTGGTAGTGTATCTATGTCCATGCCACGCTCTCACTTTGTCACAGCTTACCCTTCCCCCTCCCCATATCCTCAAGTCCATGCTCTAGTTAAAATAAGTTTTTGATAGAGTAGCTGTAGAAGTTTTAATGTTTCTGAAGCACAATAAAAATTACTGTAGGTTGAACACTAGGCTTACCGTTTAATATGTATTTCTGCTTAGCTTTTCATAAACAACATAAGCAGTTCATGGACTTTTTAAAAGCTTACATATGACAGGCACTATGCTATAAACCTTTTACATATTAACTCATTTGTTCTTAAGACAGTCCTTTGAAATAGGACTTTATTGTACCCAGTATCGCAGAGGAGAACTGAGGCAAATAGCTAGTAAGTAGCAAGACCCTAATTTTCAAGTGTGTGTAAATCAGCTTGGACCTTCTAATCTGGCCTGTTAGATTTTGTGTTAATAAAATACCAGTTCTGAAAAAGATCAACTTTAGCATTTGCTCCTGAGACGGGATAGCAAAATAAAAAAGATGAATGGTGTGATGCTAGGGGTGATGCCTCTCTGGGACTTGTATGTGACTCAAAAAATATTAACTAAGCATTTATGTGTATGATACGGAAAAAGAAAATTGCTCGTACAAGTTTATACATTGTTCAATACATGACTTTCTTTGCCAAGCAGTTTTAGATGCTGGGAATATAGCAGTAAGCAAGGCAGTATTTTTGCTCTTTTACAGTTTATATTAGTGGGGAGAGACAAATGAGCAAGTAAACATCCACAACAAAAGACAACAGAAATTTAAATTAGTTGATGTGAATAAGTACCTGTGTGCTACTTTAGATTGGGTGGTCAATCAAAAAGTGGTATTTAAGCTAATATTTGATGACCAAAATGCAAAAAAGTGTTAGGGGAATTACAGTCAGACAGGAACAGAAAAAATGCCAGTATACCTGGAAAAAATGCCGGTATACCTGGTGGTGGTGTTTGAGGAACAGAAAAAAGCCGGTATACCTGGAACATAAAGAGGGAAAAATGGAGTAGTATGAGAAAGTAGGGTAGGGCCAGATTACGTAAATGTATGAACCAGAGTAAGGAGTTAGTATTTGACTCAAGTACAGTATGCTGGCTCTGTGCAATTACAATATAGAGATGAGTTTGATAAGATTCAATGTTGAGTACAAATTAATATAATGTCTTGCCCACGTTCATTTACTAAACAAGATTTATTAAGCATTAGGCACTGGTCCAAGTTCTCCCAAAGACCAGTTGTGATGTTAGTGATTCCTTGTGTGAGATAAAATTATTTGGTCACATGCAATTTTACACACATTTAAAATGCGTGCTATTTTGTGAATAATTGATATGCAGATTATCTTCATACCTAAGACTTTCTGGAACTCTGAAATAAACCTACTGATAAACATTTAATTTTTGCTGTAACTTGTGTATGTTTCTGTGTGGGTGATTGTGATGGACTGTAGAATCAATTTTACATTTGTGTGTTGTTTAAAAAAATGTCAGTTCTAATTGTTCTCCAAATTTAACTTTTCATCAGATAGAATGAATTATATCTTAATTTTTATTAATCTCAGATCTGGAGGAGATTGAAAGCAAATATATTTCCCACTTTGTTCATGTGTTTACATTTTTAACTGACAGGAATGAAATATCTGAAGTATTTAACATTTTCTTTGTAGTCATTTTGTCCAGTGATGATGATGATGATGACGACAGTGATAGGACTAACAGAAGAGAAAGCATCTCTCCTCAACCTGCTGATTCAGCATGTTCATCCCCAGCACCATCCACGGGAAAAGTAGAAGCAGCGCTAAATGAAAACACCTGTAGAGTAGAGCATGAACTAAGAAGCATTCCAGCAGATTCAGAATTAAATACAGTTACCTTGCCAAGAAAAGCAAGAATGAAAGACCAGGTACTTTTCATATTTATTGACATTTATTCAGATTAAATCTCCTTTGGTATGTAAATATTTGTGGGGGAGGACAATTTGGCAGTATCTTAGGAGAAGAATGAATTAGTCATGAAGTAGAACTTAAAATAACACTTGGAAGCCTATTTGAAAGAACATTAAAACACATACAAAAATAAATTTAAATTAAAGGCTTAAAGTGTAAAAAGTTCAGCAAGAAACAACAATAACCTTATAGTAAGTGACATGTAAGTGTAAATATACTTGTATAATCTAGTGGGCAGGAAAAGGTCATTCTAACTTGGGTGTATTTTACCATAATATTGTGGTTTTACTATATTTTATATTTTACTGTATAAAATTTTTAAAATACTCAGATGGCAAAGATAACAGAAATTATGTCTATAGACAATAGATCTAGAAAGGGATATTTGTAATAATGCAGATAACATACACTAATATCTATAATAGACCAAGGGACAGAATTTAGTCCTCTTTTAAAAATTAGAGGAAAAAAGAAAATAAAAGAAGATAGGAATAGATAAGAAGAGAAAATTCAGGTAATAAACTTTTATAGAAAAAGTACATATTAAAGAAAATGAAATATAACCATGTACTTAACAGACTTTCAAAATTAATGCAAAATCGATTAATATGTACTACTGGCAACAATCCAAGGCAAAGGGTACTTCCCTTATATGCTGATGAAAAAAAAATTAAGTTGTTATGGCCTTTTGGGAAAGCAATGTAAAACATCTACTAAAATATTTAAAAGGTATACTGAATGACCAAGTAATTCATTCCCTAGACTCAATCTCAAAGGAATTCTCTCTCTCCAGTGCTTAGACTGTATGTATAAATATGATTATTAGCAAACATAATCATTGCCCATTAATATAGAAATGGCTGAAGAAACTATATCTATACCATGGACTGTTATGCAGCCACTGACAATAAAAATCAGAGCTATACCAATGACTTTTAGGATTTCTACATGGCCCTGCTTAGTGAGAATACCAAGATGCAGAAATATGTGCATATTTTCTTATTTTTGTAAAAAGAACTTTAAAAAACTTGTATGTTAAAAACTTATATGTGTATGTACATATGTCAGGAATTCTAGAAGTTATAGATAAAAATATGGAACCATACATGTTTGATGAAGATAGGAACTGTAAGAAATGAAAAACAAAATAGCTATAATAAAATATAGTTAAAATTATAGAAAAAATATAGATTGATATTTTTAATATAATCTTGGGGAATACCTTTCCAAACATTTCAGTACAAGCAAAAATAATAAATGAAGAGATGAATATATTTGATTAAATGGAAGATACAGAACAGTGAACCAAAACACCATCCACAGAATTTGATAGGTAATGCAAATGGGAAAAAATAGTGAAGTAAGAGACAGAGTATGAGTTGGTCCTTTATATATTTTTAATTTCTTAAAAATCAAGAAATAGAAGCAAACCATAGAAAAATGAGTAAAGGGTATGAATAGAGTTTTTTTTTTAAGTAAAGTACTAAAAAAGAAATTAAAGTAAAATATATTTTAAGTGTTAGATGGCTAAAACATTTAAACTATAGTAGTATTTATTCTTGGCTAGTGTTTGGAGGAATGGAATATTGGCTGTGTAAATTGGTATAATTATGCTGGTGGGCAATTTGGTGATAATTGTATATTCCAGGATTTAACTGCAAAAATGCTTGCCAGAGAATATTGTGTCATGGGGAAAGGTCAGAAAGAACTCAGATGTCCAGCATAGGAGGGCTCAGTTAAATAAACGTGGATTTCCATGAATTTGTGAGCAGTTTTTACACTGACACACTGAATAGTACGGGTTCCTCTGTGCCAGTTCACAGGCCCCTTGGGAGGATGTAGACCGCCCAAGTTCTAGACTCAGTCTCTCCACTATGGATTCAGCTGGAGCAGCTCTTAAATTATCTAACTTATTATTGAGCTAAATAACGTCTCATTTGAAGAAATAATTCTAAAGCTAAAAAAAGTTTTTAAACTGCTCTAATAGGTTTCTGTTAATAACCTGGGAAAATATTCATGATAAATCTGTTAATAAGCCTGAGAAAGCAGTTTACAGAAATAAATATGTGTGTGTGTATCACATTTTGTTTTAATACATATTTTTTCCTGTGACATAGATCACAGAAATGTCTCTAGAGGGATAATGGGAGTAGTGACTATTTTGTGCAGTGGACATTTTTTTCTCCTCTTGGTTTTTAATCAAGATCATGTTTTATTCTTGTGATGATAATAAGGTTTTTAACATAATTACTTTTAATTACATTTAATTTAAAGTATATTTATATAAAATACATTTTTATATTATGATTAATTTGCATTTGAGAGTGACTGTGAAATCTTAACAGATCAAGTCATTTAACACTTTTTAATATATAAAGAAGCATCATTTTATAATATAAATAACCATTTTCCTAAATTATATGTTTTCTAAAGAGCTGCTAATTTAATCCAAATACTACAACCACTACCACTATTACTAGCTAACTTTTATCCAGCATTTTACTGTGCATGAAGTACAGTGCTAAGCTGCTTATATGCATTAATTCATTTGAGTAAATACTCTTACATTTTAGCTTAGGAAACCAAAACTTTAGTAGGAGTTATTAAGTATTACAAGATCAGATCATTAAAAGGTAGCATAGTTGTGCTTTGAACCCAGGCTGTCTGATTCCCAGAGTACCATTTCTCACTGCTGTGCTATTACTGGCGTTTCAGTTAATAGCCAGATAAAATAGAGCAAGATAAAATAGGAAGGGTTTACTGTTATTGTTATAGAATCAATAAATATTTACTTCATCTAACACTGTTGAAATAAAATCAGTCTTATGTCTTGATAATTATATTTCTTTTTAAAAAATATTTATTTGTTTCTTTTTGGCTGTGTTGGGTCTTCGTTGCTGTGCGTGGGCTTTCTCTAGTTGCAGCGAGCGTGGGCTACCCTTTGTTAGAGTGTGTGGCCGTCTCATTGCGCTGGCTTCTCTTGTTGTGGAGCATGGGCTCTAGGCGCACAGGCTTCAGTAGTTGCAGCACACGGGCTCAGTAGTTGTGCCTCGTGGGTTCTAGAGCGCAGGCTCAGTACTTGTGACGCATTGGCTTAGTTGCTCTGCGGCATGTGGGATATTCCCGGACCAGGGTTTGAACCCATGTCCCCTGCATTGACAGGAGGATTCTTAACCACTGTGCCACCAGGGAAGCCCCAGTAATTATATTTCTTATGTTGGGTCTTCTTTGCATATGTCTACTTAGTTTGCAGCTTTGTTTTAGTAACTTATTAAGTGAAATTTTTTTTTCCTTTTTCAGTTTGGTAATTCTATTATCAACATACCTCTAAAACGTCGCAAAGTGATTTCTCAAGAAACTTTAGTTGATCCTGTATCTTTAAGCTGCCAAAGTTCCTTTGATAGCGTAATTTTAAACTGTCGAAGTATACGAGTAGGAACACTCTGCCGACTATTAATAGAGCCTGTAATTGTAAGTACCTTCTAAGCTCTTTACTGTACCAGTTATAAGATTCAAAATTTCATGGCTAAGGCTAATATGTAATATTTTAAAATTTATAAGTTAAAATATTTAATAGAATATTAAAATTATTTCAAGACTTCAGATTGCTTAGGAATATATAAACAATTGTAAATTGCTACTCACCATAAAAATTACTGGGTAAAAAATTTATCATATATACTCCAATAAAATTTTTTTTTAATTTATCATGATGTAATATTCAAGGTAGTACGTATTCATCATAGGAAGATGCTTGTTCTCACTGAGTTAGAATTACCCTCCAGTGTGTTATCATTTTATTCTCATGCTAGCTCGATGCATGAAAAGAGTATTTTAAAGAACTGTATGAGAGAAAGAAGAATCCAAAAGCTTTGTGGTCTGCAGAAAAATGTCTTGTAACATAGCAACTCCTAGAAATAGATTAGTGGACTACAGTGGCCACTCAAGAGGCATTGTGGTTTTGAACTAGTTCAGTGTCCATAAAGCCCAAAGGACTTTCTATAGTCCCTTTATCTTACCTGTCATACCTGTCTCCTTATTACTCTACTACCACCAATCCAATTCAAATGTATATTTTCTATTAAAATTTTAACATAATCTCCTTAACCTGCCTTCTAAGTCATAATTTTTCTTCTTTCTAATGTATCCTATACATTGTTGGTAGGTTAATCTTCCTACAGCACTGTACTTATTTTGTAAAAGCCTTTATTTTAAATGTCTTAACTTGGTGTCCCTGACTATTTCCAACTATGTTTTCAGCAAAGGCTGGCTTCATTCTCAGTATTGTAAAGGCCAGATAGAGGAATGCAGTACATGGATCAGTTTTTTTGCCTTATGTGGGCTAAATCCCAAATAACATGTCATTTAGGGTGTTTGTAGCAAAATCTTCAGAAATCTATGATTGTTACTAACATATCTTATTTTTTAGTTTTGTTTAGATTTTATCAAGATACAGCTAGAAGGTAAGCTATTTTATATCCTACTGCTCACTAAAGCTTTGTTTACACTAAAACACTTTAATGGAATAAAAAATTAAATGATATTCTTAGAATTCATTAAGATGGTTAGTTATTACATACATCTTAACAAAAGGCATTATACCTTAATAGTGTAATTTCATACTATAACATCACAAAAGCTGTGTTTAATTTTTTAAGTATGCTTCATTAGAATCCTCTTTCCATCTGGGAAAAAATGTAGATACTTTAAGATCAAAGATTTTCCTTCATTTCCCACTAGAGTTACTGTTTACAGAGTATAATAAATATGTACTTAACTTTAAAATTGTACTTCCTTACAGTTTCCTCCATTCATGATTTTGCCCTCTTGAGAATTGATTCCTTTTCCATTTCCATTTCCATTTGTTTTTCTCCAGAACCAGAAAAGGAACCTGTAGGGATTACTTTAAATACCTCTGATCTAACAAAATGTGAGTGGTGTAATGTCCGAAAATTACCAGTAGTGTTTCTTCAGACGACAGCAGCAGTTTATCAGAAGCTGAGCATGCAACTGCAGATGAACATGGAGGATAAAGTTCAGAATGACTGTAAAGGAATAAGTAAGTTAACAAGTAAGTTATGTAGAGCAAATATAGTAATACATACAATACATTGTTTAGCAGAACGTGAGTTGACTTTGATAGATACCTTAGATGTATCTTAACTACAATCCTTACAGTGACCTTGTAAGATAGATACTACTTTTCTCATTTTATAGGTGAGGAAAAGTCCACAGAAAGTGGAAGTTCTGAAGATAAAACCCGGGTTTACCCATGTAGAAGGTTTTCAAAATGGGTTAAAATTCAAAAGATATATACTCTTTATTTTAACACTGTATGATCTGAATAAAATGAGTTTTTTGTTTGTTTTGTTTTGTTTAAATGTACTGATAGGAGTTCTAACGGTAAATCAGCGGTCAATCTGGAAACCTTGAAACTTAGCCTGATTAGGAAGTTTGAACGTTCATCGAACAGGTCTTCAATCCTCTACAATAAATCAGTGTGGTTCTCCGTTTTGTTTCCCTTCCCCTCTAACGTTTGTGGTTATAGCATGACTAGTTGTAAAATATTTTTCCTCAGTAATTGCTCCTTCAGCTTAATGATGAGTAAATGATAGCTACTATTAAAGTTGCAAGAGTTGGCACATTAGTGAATAGCAGTTTTTACAGTTAAATCTAGAGATACCAATTCACTTGGCAGTTTCTTATTTGTGCTTGACAAAAATGTTAACTGATTATATATTTAAAACTAATATATTTGGATTCTATTAGATGAAATAAATTAGTTACATCTATGGATAGATTTGTTCTTGAGCTGCTGTAGAGTAATGTGATCTGGTTCCTTTCTTTTAATAACTTAGGTGACATTGTTAGGTGACACTGTCATTGGTCTTTATTCTAGTATTGTATATCCACTGTATGCCAAACAGTGTTTTGAACATTTATACCAGGATTTCTGGTGATACTCTTGGAAATAACTTGTTGTTACTCTTTTTCTAGTATATGTTTACTTATTTTTTTTCCTTTATACTTACAGTTATATTGATTTCTTTTCAGATTTGGAAGAACAATACATAATTCTAATTTTTCAAAATGGCCTTGATCCTCAGACAAATATGGTATTTGAAAATATCATTACTGACATTGGTATAAAGAATAATGTGTCAAATTTTTTTGCGAAAATTCCCTTTGATGAAGCCAATAGCAGACTTGTTGCCTGTACAAGAACATGTGAAGAGAGCAGCAAAGGAAGTTGTGTGCAGAAAGAAAACAAAATTAAAAATGTAATTACATTTTTTAATGTTTTTAATGTAATTTTAAATGGTACCTTTAAAGGGAAATGTGTTTCATTATCATATTGCTCATTTGGAGTTAAATCCTTTTAATTCTATTTCAGAATTATTTGCTTTTATATGTGATTTGTAAACTACCTTGTGTCGAAATATTAATGGTGGTGGATTATTTGTGACACAAATTGTAATTGGTACAAGTCTCAGGAGCATTTTATCGGTACAAGTCTCAGAAGCATTTTTATTTTAGTTCCTTTCCGCATTCTGTTCTTATCTTTACTTTTTGTCTCCTTTTCTTTTTCTCTCATCCTGTTTTCTTTTTCCTTCACTCTCAACATACATATACGTACAGTGCTACATTCAAATCGATTGTTACTCTGTTTCTTAAATTTGCTATTGGTTCCCAGTGGTGACATTGGCTTCAGTACAAATAAAGGAATTTTGGTCCCTGATGTATTGTCCATTTATGTGTAACATGTGCCTACATGGTTGAAAACTTGGAAAGGAAGAATGTATACCGTTTGATTCTGACTCTCAACAATTCTAGAATAACTAATTCTAGAATAACGGATTATGTAGTAGGTGACTCTGAAGCTACCTGAATCGAAGGCTGAAGTACTACTGTAACACATAATATACTGTTAATCAATATGACTTACCTACCACAGCAACTGAAGTTTGCTGACAATTTATTAGAAATATTAAATCTTTCATCTGCCTACAAATTTGGAAATAGGGCTGGCTATCCAAGGCATATTATTGGTGAAGTTGAGCAAGGCTTCACCAGAAAAGAGCTATTGACACAGTTAGTGGGTTGAAGAAAAGAATAGAAGGAGGAAGGGGAACCATTCCCCTTCTTTTGCAGAATTGGCTACAGGAGATAATGCCAGAGGAAGAAAAGAGCAGCTGGAGCCCTAAGGCAGCTGTGATGGACTCAGATTTCAATGGAAGGCTCTTTTCTTTAAGGATTCCTTGATTCTGGAGAACTGAAGCTCAGTGGACTGTGTTCCCTGAGCCTCTGCTCCCATATTCCATGGATTGCCTGAGCTTAGGTAGACCTACACTCCTAGAAGAAAAAAACACTGTCTGTTCTTTGGATTTTACTAACATAATCTAATTTAATATGGATGGTTGAGATCTTAGGATACTGGAAAACCAGTTACAAAAATTGGAAGAGTATCACTGTTCTGGAAGCTACAGATAAGAAAGTTGACCCTAGTTTTGCCTATTTCTTATTTTTAATCTTTTTAAATTGAAAAGCATTCTTGCCTTGTACTTTTTTTATTGAAAATGTTTCAAATTGATTTTGTGAATTGATAATTTAATTTTCTTTACCAGGTGTCCCTTGAATCTAAAATACAACTTAAAAACAAACATGAATTCCAGTTTTTTGATGATGAGGAAACTGGAGAGAGCCACACCATCTTCATGGGCCCTGTAGAAAAGTGAGAGGATTCCTTTACATTTGCAACACTCTTAAGTTTCTTCTCTGTTTTATTACATTTTGGTTATATGCATACCTATTTCTGTTTGTTGGCTTATTTTTTAAAATTTTGTTACAGATTGATAGTGTATCCACCACCTCCAGCTAAGGGAGGCATCTCCGTTACTAATGAGGACCTGCATTGTCTAAGTGAAGGAGAATTTTTAAATGATGTTATTATAGACTTTTATTTGAAGTAAGTTAAATTTCTCCTAGACCTTTAGCAACTTTTTAACATTTTATAATGTATACATGTATTTTCTAGAGTCAGAATTGTTTGGATTTTGAATTCCATCACTGCCACTTACTGTATGACATCTGAAAAGTTATTTAATGTCTCTGTGAATGTTTCTTCATTTTAAAAATGGGAAAAATAATATCTAAAAGGATCATGAGAATTAAATAAGATATACATTTCAAGTGGTAGGAAAAATACCTGGCACATGCAAAGTGATCATAAATGATAGCTTATTTTATTATCAGTGTTGTAGTATTTAAAGCGTCTAAAATTGTTACTACCCTAGGTTAGGTAATAATTTGTTGAGCAAGGACAAAAGTATGATTTCACTCGTTTCCTTCAATAAACGTTCACCAAGTGCCAACTTTGTGGCAGGTACTGTGTTAAAAGTTTATGATTTTATAGGGAACACGAATGTGGGATTAAAGTATTGGCAGAAGCATTAACATGGTACAAACATATCAGAAAAAGAAAGCTTCATTCTCTCTGGGGGTTGGGAAATACGAGGAATCAAGAAGCTCTCCTAGAAGGGCTTATGTCATGACCCAGAATACACATAACATATACACGTACATGAATACATGTATGTGTAATGTGTTTATACATGTATAAATTTGTATGTGTTTACTGCTTTGTTTTATAAGATGGATGTGTATATGAAACAAAACAGAACTTAACTATCAGTGTGTTTAGTGCTCTCCAGTATTTTCTAGTTTATTCAAATGTATATCAGAAGACAATATTTTTTTTAAAAAACTGGTTGTTAAAAGCTGCTGGAGGGACTCCCCTGGTGGTGCAGTGGTTAAGAATCCACCTGCCAATGCAGGGGACACGGGCTCAAGCCCTGGTCCGGGAAGATCCCACATGGCTTGGAGCAACTAAGCGCATGCACCACAACTACTGAGCCTGTGGTCTAGAGCCCACGAACCACAGCTACTGAGCCTGTGCACCACAACTACTGAAGCCCGGGTGCCTAGAGCCTGTGCTCCACAGCAAGAGAAGCCACCGCAACGAGAAGCCCTCACACCGTAACTAGAGAAAGCCCACGTGCAGCAACGAAGACCCAATGCAGCCAAAAATAAATTAATTAAAAAAAGATGTGTTCTCTTAATCCTAATGTATACTACCTTAACAAACCAAGCTACTGAAAAATCTTAAGTGATTGTGTAGAACAGTGCTGCCGTTATTGGATAAAGTGGTGTTCTGTGAATGTCAGCTAGGTCATGTTGTGCTAGTGCTATTCAAATGGTCTTTGTCCTTACTGATGTTCCACCTACTTGTTCTGTAATTATTGAGAAAGTCGTTGATCTCCAACTACAGTTTTTGATTTGTCTATTTCTCCTTATGTATTTTGAAGCTCTCTTGTTAGGTACATACATGTTTATGTCTTCTTGGAGAATCAACCCCTTTATCATTACATAATGTTCCTGTTTATTCTTGATAATCTCCTTGTTTTTAATCCTACTTTGTTCAAAATTAATATAGCTACTCCACCTTTCTTTTGGTTTGTGTTTGCTGATGCATGATGTATGTTTCTTCACCCTTTTACTTTTAACCTGTTTAAGTCTTTATGTTTAAAATGTCTTTGTTTTTGAAAGCACATAGTTGGATCTAAAAAATAAATTGAACTCCTGTGTTTTGTTTATATTTTAGTTTATTCTATTTCATACTTAAATCTATATTTTTTACATTACAATAGAGATTTTATAGTCTTTTTTTATTCTTTAGGATTCTTTATATATTTTCAGGAGGCCCCTTGACATCATATAGTTAAACTTTAGAGCAAATTTTATACAGTAAACTTACATTATCTACAAGTTCTGCCTTTCTGATGCAAATCTATTCCAAATAAGATAGAAAATCGAACAAAATCCATGAGTTTTTTTTTTTTTTTTTTTTTTTTTTTTTTTCGGTTCC
>NW_020175674.1:255284-285953 GCF_003031525.2 Neophocaena asiaeorientalis asiaeorientalis | reverse complement strand
CTGCTCCCTCCAGACTTTAAAGCAGTCTTACTCACCCTCCACCAAAGGCATTAATTTATTCCTATTTATGCCAGCTTTTTTTTTTTGCGGTACGCTGGCCTCTCACTGCTGTGGTGTCTCCCGTTGCGGAGCACAGGCTCCGGACGCGCAGGCTCAGCGGCCATGGCTCACGGGCCCAGCCGCTCCGCGGCATGTGGGATCTTCCGGGACCGGAGCACGAACCCGTGTCCCCTGCATCGGCAGGCGGACTCTCAACCACTGCGCCACCAGGGAAGCCCAAAATCCATGATTTTTTAAAAATCTTTGTTTATATTCATCTCATGACATTCTTAGAAGTGAATTAAAAAGAGGAAACTTCTTTTTAAAATTTATTATTTTATTTATTTTTGGTTGTGTCAGGTCTTAGTTGTGGCACATGGGATCTTCATCAAGGCATGCAGGATATTTTGTTGCAGCAGGCAGGCTTTTCGTTGCGGCTCACGGGTTTCTCTCTAGTTGTGGCTTGTGGGTTTTCTCTCTCTAGTTGTGACGTGCAGGCTCCAGAGCACGTGGGCTCTGTAGTTTGCGGCACACGGGCTCTCTAGTTGAGGTGCACAAGCTCAGTAGTTGTGGCACACAGGCTTAGTTGCCCTGCGGCATGTGGGATCTTAGTTCCCTGACCAGGGATCGAACCCGTGTCCCCTGCATTGTAAGGCAGATTCTTTACCACTGAGCCACCAGAGAAGTCCCGAAAAGAGGAAACTTTTTAAAACTTCACTATTAAAAATAAGTAATTGAGTTGCTACCAGAGCTGCTCATTCTTTTCCATTTCTAACTCTACAAGTTAGAAACAAACCTTTAAACAGTTTGCCAGAATTATAAAAAGTAGAAGGGCATTGCCTCTAGAGAATGTTAATAAAATGCAGGGAAAAAGAATAATTTTAATAAAAATTATTTTCAAAACCTTAAAATCATCTTCTAACTTCATCCTGTAACTAAATGTCATGATTGAATTGTTAGATTGTCTGCTTTATAAAATAGCAGGTGAACAGCTTCACCATGACATCCAATATTTAAATGATTTATACAGAAAGAAAAAAACAAATGAAAGAAATCCCAAAATGAAAGAAATTCCCAAGAGTTTTTTTTGTAATAAACTTGGATTTTCCCTTTAATTCTAAAATAAGAGACTTAGTTGTTTTAATTAAAATTAATAGTTCTAATACATGTACATAAAAAGACCCAGAACTATATATAGTCACAGAAATGCTTATGGATCTATATTAGATTAGAAAGACAAAACTAGTTTTTTAAATTAAAAGGCTTTTTGAAGTTTTGTTTTTTCACTTTTAAGTCCTTAATTCCTCTAGGATTTGTTACGCTAAGATAACATAGTTGCACAGGTCTGTTTTCGGGGCTGTATAGTTTGTTCCGTTGGCCGTGCACCTATCCCTGCATCAGTACCACACTGCCACGATTAGTGTTACTTTATTCTTGTTATCTGTAATAGAAAGGCAAGCTCTCCGCCATATTCTTCTTCACAAATGTTTTGGATATGCTTGACCTTCTGATTCTTTCAGATAAACTTTGGAATCAGACCATCAGATTCCTTTTTTTTTTTTTTGCGGTACGCAGGCCTCTCACTGCTGTGGCCTCTCCCGTTGCGGAGCGCAGGCTCCGGACGCGCAGGCTCAGCGGCCATGGCCCACGGGCCCAGCCACTCCGCGGCATTGTGGGATCTTCCCGGACCGGGGCACGAACCCGTGTCCCCTGCATCGGCAGGCGGACTCTGAACCAGTGCGCCACCAGGGAAGTCCCAGATTCCATTTTTAAAGTCCTTTTGAGATTTTGATTGTAATTGCACAGAATCAGTGATTCTGCACTGGGGGCACTTTGGGCATTTTGGTCCTCACAAAAGGAAGGGATGCGTGCTGATACCATCTGTGGGTAGAGGCCAGAGGTAAGGCCAAGCACCCTACGCTGCACAGGACACCCCCCACAGCAAAGCATTATCTGGCTTAAAATGTCAGCGGCGCCAGCTTGAGGAACCCTCCGCGAAATTTATGCAATTTGGAGACAACTGATACGTAACATTTTTGAGGATTTCAACAAGAAATATATTTTGCCCGTATAGCCAGACATCTTGCTAAAGCTCTTTTATTTCTAGTATGTCTGTAGATCTTTTTAAGTTTTCTGTATGAAAATCCTTTTATCTTCAAATAAATTTCTTTCTTTCATTTACAAAAATAAAGCATGGATTTGTTTCTATATGAAGTAGAGTCCATTTTCTTAAATCACCAATAACTTTCTTTTTTAAGTTGAACTATCCCTTTTTTTATTCAATTCAGTTTACAAAATAGCCATTGTAGTTTGTAATGGTAAAAGCAGCATGGTTCACCCATTATGGTGTAGTCCCTAAATTCAAGTCCAGTTCACTACATTCTCTGTTTTGAATATAGATGCAGAATTCAGCGATTCATTTAAACTGTGTCATGAGGTGATTCACATATCTTTTGTCGGGGCACACTGAGTTGCCCTGAAGCAAGCAATCTGTAAGTTAGGTCCTTTTCATCAGAACTTGAGCTTTAGAATTATCAAATATTATGACAGAAGTGACAGGTCTCAAAGATGTGCCTTCTGGGTACTTGCTCTTTCTGTGTAAGGTTTCACAAGGCTTTCATACTCTCCTCATTTTAATAAGATGAATATGGTCATAAGCTTGAATTTGCATAGCTCCTTTGAGGGAGTTTGGAGCATAAATAATTAAATTTAATATATCATAATTTCTCTTTGTAATATAAACCATTTCTGTTTGTCTTGATATAGACCTATAGAAAAAAACAACTAAGGCAAGGAAAAATTAGAACTGATGTAAGATCACTTTAAAGAGTCATTGTTATAACCTCACCACTGTACAGATTCTTTCTGTTTTATAAAAAGCAGTTTATGGCTAGTCATGGTTTATTAACTGTTTAAAACAAAATAAACATAAAACTAACAGCTTTATTGACGTACAGAGCACATACCATACAATTCACCCATTTAAAGTGTATAATTCAGTGGTTTTTAGTGTGTTCAGACAGTTGTGCAACCATCACCATAATCGATATTAGAACATTTTCACCCCCTACAGACCCTCAATACCCATTAGCAGTGGCTCCCCATTTCCCCAGCCCACCCCAGCTCTAAGCAACCACCAGTCTCCTTGCTATCTCTGGATTTGCATATTCTGAGCATTTCATATACATGGAATCATACAATATGTGGACTTTTGTGACTAGCTTCTTTCACTTAGCATAACGTTTTCACGGTTCTTCTATGTTACAGCATGTATCAGAACTTCATTTTTTTTAATATATTTTTTGCTGCATTGGGTCTTCGTTGCTGCACGTGGGCTTTCTCTAGTTGCGGCGAACGGGGGCCACTCCTCGGTGCGGTGCACGGGCTTCTCATTGCAATGGCTTCTCTTGTTGCAGAGCACAAGCTCTAGGTGCATGGGCTTCAGTAGTTGCGGCATGTGGGCTCAGTAGTTGTGGCACGTGGGTTCAGTAGCTGTGGCTTGCAGGCTCTAGAGCAAAGGCTCAGTAGTTGTGGCACGTGGGCTTAGTTGTTACGCGGTGTGTGGGATCTTCCCGGACCAGGGCTCAAACCCGTGCCGCCTGCATTGGCAGGCGGATTCTTAACCACTGTGCCACCAGGGAAGTCCTTCATTTCTTTATATTGCCAAATAATATTCCATTGTATGGATATATCACATTTTCCATTCATCGGTGATGAGCATTTCTGTCATTTCTATTTTTGGGGTATGATAAATAATGTTTCTATGAATGTTCATAGAAGATTAGATCTTTCAAATCCTAGTTTTACTCTCAAACACCACTTATTACCTACAAATAATCTGATAGTAATCATTGTCTAGAATATGAAATAAATTTTGTTTATGACTTCTTTCAGTTTAAAGGAATAGAGATTGATGGTGGCTAAATAGATATTTGATCACTGTTTTTAGTATAAACTGTTAAATTCATTCTATTTGGAATTACTTTTTATAAAACAGATATTTGGTGCTTGAAAAATTGAAGAAAGAAGAAGCTGACCGAATTCATGTATTCAGTTCTTTCTTCTATAAACGCCTTAATCAGAGAGAGAGGAGAAATCTTCATGAAACAACTAATCTGTCGTAAGTCAAGCTTTTTGAAAATATTTAACAGATGTAGTAAGTCACTTAAGTTTAACTTAGAAAAAATCGCTTATTTGTATTAAAGCAACATTTTTTACTTCCATTCTCAATTAGCAAAATTAATATAATTTATAATAGTCTAAAACTCCAAGAATACCTGGAATTCATAAAAGTTTTAGGTCTGATATCTAGATCAGTATTTCCCAAATATATCTGATAGTTTAAAAAAGAAAAATTACTTGAATACTTATTAAATACCGATTGCTCTGTTTTACCCCAGATGTTCCATCCATAATAGCTAACAGAGGAACCTGTGAATCTGTAATGTTAATAAGTTCTTTGGATAATTCTTCTCAGACAAGTTAAGGAAACAACATTCTACATATGAGGCCTGAGTTATTTCTAATGCCTCTCCATATAGTGACTGCATCCAGCTCTAATACTTGCTGGCAATTGGTCACAAGATACACACAAAGAGTTGGAACATTTTTTGTCATAAGTGCTGTTAAATGTCTTGAATTGATGGCTGCTGCACAGAATATTAATAATATTTTCTACTATTCCAGTGACCCCTGATTTTGCTTCTTAGAGTTGACGGTAGTGGTTGGTTTTGATCAGTGCTGGTTCTGTCCTGTTTCACCAGCTGTAAGATAGTGCTCACTTTTCCTGCTCTCTTCTCCTCAGTTCTTATAGGTCATGGCCTGATATGCTTCTCGATATCGTTGCTAAAACCAGTTCTGCAACAATAAAAATAGTAGCTCTGATCCACCCTAGTAAGTAGTAGGAGGAATTAAATAATCTCTTTCTTCCAGGTTCAGGGACGGGCAGTTTCCCATCTTCCCAGCTCCATCTCAGATGTTCTGCTTTCTTCTCACAACTTGTTAAATCACACAGCTGATCTATTAACATCTCAATCTTTGTAATGTATAAATTGCTGCTTCGAGGCAGAAACACTAGAAACACTTCAAAAGCTTGATAGTTTCTCTCTTGTCTTACAGGATACAGCAGAAGCGACATGGAAGAGTAAAAACATGGACCCGGCATGTAGATATTTTTGAAAAGGATTTTATTTTTGTACCCCTTAATGAAGCGTGAGTAAGAATTTCCTTTATGTTAATATGATGGCAGTTTTTAGCAGATGTGTTTTTGAGGTGAATAATTCATCCATATTTTAACTTCTTTCTGAAATTTGTTGTATATATTGACACTCATATTCTTTATTTTATGGAAATTAATATACTTTTCCAGTGAATCATATAAGATACTGAATTTTACAGACACTAGATAAGAGATCTTTCTAATTTCATTTTATTCATCAATGTAGAATAATGTCATCTTTTAAAAATGGTGCTTGTGGTCTAGCAGACATCCTATATAGAAAAGACTGCTATGTACAGAATGGTGATTAGCTCACACAGAATAATTTGAATCTTTAGTTTAAGGTACACTTTGGCTCTTAATCGAAAAGAAGAAAAGGTGGCTGGATTTATGTCATTTGCTCACTGAAAACCATGTTTACCACTTACAGCTATTTTCTAAGTAAATGGGGGTGGTAAACATTTTGTGTTTTTCTCCCCCAGTGACTAGAGAGGCATAGATGTATAGGATAGTCTTATTATACAATTTAAACTTGAGAGTTTTTCTATTTCATTTTTTAATTTTCCTGTGTCCTCCAGCCAAAGACCTCCAGGAATACCCCTGTAGTTGGACAACTTGGGTTTAGTACTTGCCTCAAGGGAGAACACACAACATGGGCGACTATGGATCCTCTCAGTAAAAGTGTATTTGAAAGAGGCAGTAAAAGAATTTGGGCTTTGGTTTGGTGGAAGGTCTAAGGAAGCAGTGGTTTGTTTGGATAAAGAAGTTGCATTCGCTCATTTAGCAAAAAAAGTATATTTGGTATTTTGAGGGGTTGCATTGTGATCTTATATTTGTCTCTGCTGAGACAAATTATGAAATGGCCTTACTTTGTCTCATTTTATCATGGTTGCAGAGTAACCTTATCTGAGGTTGGTATTCTGTAAGATTGTTTATTTCTAATAAGCCTGTTTGTGCCAAGCTATTTTCTGAATGTGCTCTTTTTTCCCCACTATAAAAAACAAATTCACTCTATAGTATAATCAAATCCTATTTATTTATAATCATGCTTTAATCATAAAACCTGTGCCCTCTAATTAGCCCGGTCAAAGATAGGTAGACTAGGTTAAAACATTGGTTATAGCTGTAAAGCCCACCTTCTTCAAAGATATATATTTGAGTCAAACATAGTATCATAAAAAAATTTTAAACTAAGTTTAAAACTAATCTTTAATTTCTTCATTTTCCTCAAAGTAAAGTTTCTTGACATTAATTTGTCATATAAAGTAGCAAGTGAGCTGCCCACTAGGCCAAAGGGAGGATATACATAGGAAGCCATTTGTCAGAAATTAATTATAAAAATTTAAAATAAAAGTATAATTTTAGGTACACACAGTTTAGCAATAGAGGCATATCCCTCTTAGTCACAGCATCTGATGTGGTTGGAAGCTACATTCAGTGCTTTTAGTCGTCTTGGTGAAAGGTAGAGGATGAACAAAGGTACAGCATTAGTAAAGTGTTCACCAAGAGAACTGTGCTGTTTGTAGGTGAAAGAATAGCTTCCAGATCATGGGGTTTTTTTTTTTTTAAGAGATAAAGCTAATTAGATTAGTTAGGCTGCTATGTATTTGTCATCTATTTTATTTTTAATTTTCTTTGTGGCGGTAATTTCTTTAAGCTAAAAGTTTATAAGCTGTTTGTTAAAAATTGTAGCAATTGACAAGGAGCAGAAATTAGATACTTGGATCTAATTCATCTTAAGATAAGCGAAATTACCTGTTTTAGCCTCTTCTCCCACTGATGGCTTAAGGTCAAGGTAGCTGATATTAAAAGGGATCATAAAAGCAAAACCCTGGCTCCTGGCTCTTAGAGGTTGAAAGTGACCTCAGATGTATCTGATTCAGCTTTCTCTTTTCAGCTAGGTGAAGGAAGATTTTTTTCCAAGTTTTTAGGTGAGGCAACAGAAAAACTATGGCTTATCCATATTGTCATAGCTGAAAAATGTTTAAAACTGTGATAGACGTAGGTTTCAGCTATAGGTTGAGAGTCACTGTATTATACCATATTTAATCAATTTTCAAAACACATATTTTCACATTATAACCTTTATGAAGTTGAGATGTGACTTACAATCAGCTGTGTCTTAGAATTGATGAAGTGAGAAAGATGGTGTGCTGCTCTTCTCCTAGCCTCACCTGACCTAAGTCCTTGGGATCCTGAAGATTAATAATTAAGAAGAGGAGAGAGGCATTCCTCTGTCTGGCCTTTTCAATACTGAGAATGAATCCAGCATCTGACCTTTTCTACTCATACTGTCTGATGAAGAGACAGACAGTGCTGTTTCTTAGTAGTACCTTGGGGGAATTTAATATTTTACAGAAACAGAATATAGAATAACTTTTATCTATGTCAACATTAATTTTTCATTCAGCAAATATCTACTGAACACCCTACTCTGTGACATATATTGAGCTCAGCTAATAAATTATCTGACCTCTATAGCCTGTTCATTGTATCTCAGCACATAACACTGTGCCTAGCTAATTGTAAGCCCTTAATAAAATTAATTAAATTAATGAATATTACCCACTTTTAGCTGTACAGCATCTTACTCATGGCTTATATCCTACTGCTGGGACCTGTATTACCTGAATTCAGCTCTATCATGAGTACCCACTTGATAGCTGGAATTCTACTAATACTTGGAATTCTGTGATGATGATTAGATTAGATGTATTATTTCAATTTAGTGTATTTTATTTTAGTATAGCATGAGACAAGAATTATTTAATGTTTTCAATATTAAGAAGTTCCTACCTCATTAATAAGAAAAACACAGACATAAAATTTTTTAAAAGCTATTACTTACAATATTTAGAAAATGTTCAAAATTGTAAAGTCTAATTAGACTTCTGAAGACATTTTAATCTTGAGGCTAGATAGTATTTGTCCTTGGCATAAATAGGGCAAAGGAAAGGTAAATGGGAATGATGAATTGCAGTGATGTAATTTACATTTTGTCCAATCGCCTGGAAAACAATGAATTTTTCATTCCAAAAGCAAGAAAATGTTCAAAGGATTGTTTGCAAAAGTGAACGCAGGCTATGTAATTCTGACAAAAATTATGTTATTACAAAAATTATGTTATTTTTGAATAGACATTGTATTCTGTTAATGAATCAATGATCCTATGAACAAGTGGATTGAGAATTGAAAGAATTGGGCATTCTTAATAAATTTGTTTATAAAACCTTTAGAAAAAAGATTTAATATTTATTGCCAAATATAATAAATTTTTCTAATAATATATTCAGTAGTTTCATTTGTTTTTTACAGTGCACACTGGTTTTTGGCTGTTGTTTGTTTCCCTGGTTTGGAAAAACCAAAGTATGAACCTAATCCTCATTACCATGAAAATACAGTCACGCAAAAATGTTCAACTGTAGAGGACAGTTGTATTTCTTCACCTTCAGCCAGTGAAATGGACAGTTATTCTCAAAACTCTGCTGCCAAGCCTGTAATTAAGAAGATGCTAAACAGAAAGCATTGCGTAGCTGTAATTGATTCAAATAATGAACAGGAAGAAAGTGACCCTCGTTATCGGAGAAACCTTAGCAGTGTGAAATGTAGTCTGAAAAAAATAAATCATACTGCAAGTGAAAATGAAGAATCGAATAAAGGAGAATCTGCATGCCAGAAAGTTGTTGATAGGACTAAAAGTGAGAGTGGCCTACAGAATGAATATTTAAGTTCTATGCACCATACAGGTATGTTTCTAAATGTTTTAAAAAATCAAAGAATTAGAATAAGTTGGAATTTTTAGAAATAGGATTAAGATTTCAGGGCACACTTTTTTTTTAAGTCAGGTTTATTGAGGTATAATTTACTTACAGTAACGTTCACTCATAAGTATAGCTCAGTGAGCTTTGATAAATGTATAGTCATATAGTCACTACAACAATCAAGATTTAGAACCTTTCCGTTACTCAAAAAAATTCCCTTGTGCCCCCTTTATAGTGAGTCTCCTCCCCTCACCCTTACAGAGAATGAAGTTTTAAAATTATAGTACAAGGTCTGCATTTTCCATTTATAGGAACTTGGACTTATATTTATTTTGTAGGAAATTATTCAGCATAAACAGTAGTTGCAGTTTTAGATCTGTTAAGGCAAATTAGTTCGATCTTCTCAGGTTACAGATGGGCAGTTGAGATCAAGGGGCAAGAGGCAGAAATTTCTCCTCCAAATAGCTGTTGACATTCAAATTAAAAGCTAGTTTCTGTTCCTCACTCTCTCTCCTTCATGATTTTCAGTGGGAGAAAGGGCACTGGTCCAACCTCTGCTTTTTTATTTCCCTTCACTTCTAATAAATTGTTTTATTCCTTGAATCAGGTCCATATTTCTAGCACTTGTTATAGAAATCTAAGGTTTCTCTTCAAATACTTAAATTATATATCAAGTCAACTGCATAATTTCCACTTCAACCCCAAAGTCTACTTCATAAACCCATAATATGCTATGTATATAGGATAGCAAACTTACTAAACTATGAGTATATCTAATACATTTTCTTGGGAGGAGAAAACTCAGTATAAGGCATAGAAGAAATTATGTGAACTCAGTAAGAAAGTTGAGTCCCAACTTTCAAAAGTTGAACTCAAAAGTTCAAGAAAAAGTTGTGAATGCTCAACATGCTCTGTACTTCTACCAGCCTGTATTATTTTAGGAAGTCAGAAAGGTGTTGGCTGCGCTCTTACAAAAATATTTTTTGTTTGACATACTCAGCTGCATAAAGCTGACATTAGCCGTATGTGTTGGTCTTTGTGCCCTTTAGGGGGTATAAGATAAAAGGCAGAAGGGGGAAATGTAGCAGATAAAGCAAAAAAGTATATCGAAAGCCAAGCAGATAAATACAGTTGACCCTTGAACAACATGGGGTTTAGGGTTGCTGACCCTCTGACAATCAAAAATCCACCTCTAACTTTATAGTCAGCCATTCGTGTCATACCACAGTTTCACATCCACAGATTCGCATCCCTGGATTCAACCAACCTCAGATTGTGTAGTACTGTACTACGTATTTATTGAAAAGAAATCCATGTGTGGGTGGGCCAGTGCAGTTCAGACCTGTGTTGTTCAAGGGTCAACTGCACTTCCTTTTCTAGCTGACTTTCAAGTCTGTTTCAGCAGGCAGGAAATGGAATGAAGATTAAGCGAAGTACGTAATCACCAAGTTCTGACTAATTTTTTTCAGTTTTAGTATTTTAATACTTGAATAGAAAAAAAAGGCAGTGAATAGCCACGTTAGAGATTAATTACCATTTTGCTAAACAGAAAGCATTGTGTAGATGGGCACTCTGAAGATTAAGCCTTCAAGGCAGTGTGCACTGTTTCTCATTGCCTTTAAAACAAAGTCCTGGAGGTGGGATAAATTGGGATTTATTTTGGACACATACACACTACTATATATAAAACAGATAACTAATAAGGACCTACTGTACAGCACAGGGAACTCTACACAATACTCTGTGATGGCCTATATGGGAAAAGAATCTAATAAAGAGTGGATATATGTATTTATATAACAGATTCACTTTGCTGTAAACCTGAAACTAACACAACATTGTAAATCAATTATACCCCATTAAAAATAAAAAAAGAAAACAACAAAATCCTGCCAGTTAGTACATGAGAAGATGCTGGACATCATTAGTCATGAAGGAAATGTAAGTCAAAACCACAAAGAGATGCCTCTTCATAGCCCTGACAGCATGGCTAGAATCAGAAAGTCAGATACTAACAGGTGTTGGTGAGGATGTGCGGAAATTGAGGCCTTCATATATCATTAGTGGGAATGTAAAATGGTACAGCTTGCTTTGGGAGACAGTTTTGACAGTTCCTCAAAACGTTAAACATAGAGTTATCATGTGATCCAGCAGTTCCACGCCTAGATAATTACCCAAGAGAAATAAAAACATATGTCCACACAAAAACTTGGGCATGAACATTTATAGCAGCATTATTCATAATAGCCAAATGGTAGACACAATCCAGATGTTCATCAGCTGACAAATGGATAATCAAAACATGATACATCCATCCAATGGAATATTATTAGGCCATAAAAAGAAACGAAGGAGTGATACATGCTACATAGATGAAGCTTGAAAGCATGCTAAGTAGTCATAGAAGACCTCATATTATGTGATTCCATTTGTATGAAATCTCCCAGGAAAATCTGTAGAGTGAGTTAATGGCTGCTTAGGGCTGGTTGCGGGTATGGGACAGGAGTATGGGGAGAAGGGAGTGATAGCTGAAGTGTACAGAGTTTTTGTTTGTTTGTTTGTTTTTTGTGGGGTTTTTTGAGATTTAAAACATTTTGAAAATGTTTTAAAGTTGACACCAGGGATGGTTGCACATAGTATTTGTAAATATACCAAAAACTACTTACATGTACACTTTAAATGGGTGAATTGTATGTGAATTATATCTCCACAGAACATTTTTTAAGTTCCTTTTTGATCAGTAATTTCATACAGTTTAATGTGAATTCAAGTTTAAAAAATGAATTAAAGTGCATGTCTTAGAGCAATGGGACAAACAAAGCCTTAGGATCCTCTTCCTTCATATACACAAACCCCAGAAATTCCTGGTGGCTCTCTCTACAAGTTAATGTTCTAGTTGAGAAATAACCTGTTAAATTTGAGTAAATATACCCATAAATCCTAATGGAGACCAAAGTAAAGAATATCTGTTGTATGTAGTTTGCCCTTTTATAATATCTGTTTATTCTTCTATTAAAAATTATAGTTTGTGCATTTGTTTTGTTTTGTTTTTAGTATGTGTGTAACTTTATGGACTATATCTTCCTTAAAGGAAATTAATTTACCTTTATTGTGTGTGATACACTGGCATTTTTCTATTCAATGCTTATCTTAATCCAATGACCATAGTGTCCCACAGTTTGAAAAATGGTTCTCTAGAATGGGTCTGTATTTTTCAGGAACGAGCTCTCATATCTTTCATCAGATGTTTCCAAGGCATCACTCACCCAAAAGTACATTGAATTAGAGTGCTCTCTAGAGGAGCCTTTACTGCCTTGGAGAGGATGGCTAAGCCGTCTATCCTAGATAAAATAATGACGTATCAGAAATGAGGATAAGGAGAGCTTGTAAAAATTTTTGAGATTATGATTAATATCTTAGTGATCTGTTTCTATTTGGTCTGGGAGTATTGTTGACAGGACTTAAATAAAACATTTAACATAATTTTAACCATTGAACATGTACAGAGTGTTGACTGATGTCGGTTGACATGCTGCAGTAAATAAGGAGTTGTATCTTGCCACGGGGATTAGGTTTTTAAGGTCAACTGTAGGAGAATAATGTCTGTTATCACTACTTTGATTTGGTGTTTTTTCAGTTGGGCACCATTTGAAGTAGTTGTCTTGCTCTGTATGGTACATGAAAACTGTGTATTTTTAAACTCTAGAATCACGCTTGGTTTGGCATCTTCAAGTGATCTCACTATGTGAGAAAAGCTCAGGAAATGGGACTGATTGGGAGAACAGCTGATTGAGTTATTGCCTCTCAATTTATACTAGGGCATTTGTTTACTGAATGAAATAGTTGAAGAAATTGACTACACTATTTAAATTACTTTTCTCCTTTTTTGCAGTGCACACGTATTTCATTTGTATAAGGTTCATGTTTATATGACACAGTTTCTGTGTAATAGATAGGTATAGACAGGAATACTTTGCTACAAAAATAACTTGATTGTAGTGACTAGCTCTTAACTGCCTGAGGATTTGGACAAGTTTTATTTAAATATAGGTGTTCTTGCTTCAAGAAAGCATAAAAATACAGACTTTTGAAAGAGAAATTGAAAAGGTTATTCTTTGCGTGCTTTATTATTTCAAATAGTATGTTTTCGATCACAATGTTTGGACTTTTATATATGTTAAATGTATTTTTCCAGGAGCACTTTTATCTTGCTGTTTTCCCATCCTATCTTGCTTATATTAGTATTCTTTTGCCCTTTTAATAACTTGTACCAAAATAAGTTAAATCCTGTTTAAAATACCTTGAAGTCATGCTTTTAAAAACTTGGAAATGGTATGCTCTATAATAAACAATATTTGTATATTTGGCATCAAAGTTCCTGCTCAGTTTTCATTATTTTCTGGTAAATCTTCTGTTTCTTTAAGAAAATCATTGATTTTTAAGGATTTAGATTCTTGAAACAGACCTTTAAAAGAATTCATTTCAAATATTTCTATGAGTCATTTATTTTCATACTGCCCATCACCTACGTTGGCTTGTGTCATTTTATTTTGTTGAAAAGTCTATGAATATAACCAAACATGAAGGAAAAATATACAGAGTTGAGGAACTCATCCATAACTACTATCCTAGCATAATTATTTTCATTTTTTTTTTTTTTTTTTTTTTTTTGCGGTACGCGGGCCTTTCACTGCTGTGGCCTCTCCCGTTGCGGAGCACAGGCTCCGGACGCACAGGCTCAGCGGCCATGGCTCACGGGCCCAGCCGCTCCGCGGCACGCGGGATCCCCCCGGACCGGGGCACGAACCCGCGTCCCCTGCATTGGCAGGCGGACTCGCAACCACTACGCCACCAGGGAAGCCCTATTTTCATTTTTGTATTTTTTTAAATTATTTGTGCAAAAGCAAGCCTGTTTTACTTTGTTTTAATCATGTTTTTTTAACTTGTATAATTTTCCATATTTTCACAATTTTAATTTCTCTAGTGTACACAGTATTTCATTTTATGTTCTACGTTTGCTAACCATTCCTGTTATTGAACAATTGAGTTGTTTTCAAACTATTGTAGCTTCTGTTACTAAAGATACCTAGCATACGTAGCACAAAATCTTTATATATATATACATGTATTTAAATATACATAAATATTTAATAATATAATTGATACCTAGTGTTTAAAGTTTAATAAATTTTAGGGTCTGAGTAGTAGAAACAACTCTGTAGATGACATAATCCAGGTTTTTCACTTAAAAGTAACTTATTTTATACTTGTGATATTTACATGCTAAGATTTTGTATTCGTAATTACTATGCAATTAATTACTAGCATTAATTTTAACATCATGTACTGTAAGTTCTGTGTGTGTTCTTTTTAAAAATTATGTAATGTTTCTTATTGATACAGATGGCTTAAGCAAAATCAGACTAAACTACAGTGATGAATCAGCTGAAGGTAGTAAAATGCTTGAAGATGAACTCATCGACTTCTCAGAAGATCAGGATAACCAGGTGAAACCTAACGCTTGGCAAAAAGTTCTAGTGTTTTATATAATTAAAAGTTTCCCTGGGCTTTCCCTGGTGGCGCAGTGGTTGAGACTCTGCCTACCGATGCAGGGGATGCGGGTTCATGCCCCGGTCCGGGAAGATCCCACATGCCGCGGAGCGGCTGGGCCCGTGAGCCATGGCTGCTGAGCCTACGCGTCCGGAGCCTGTGCTCCGCAACAGGAGAGGCCACAACAGTGAGAGGCCTGCGTACAAAAAAAAAAAAAAAAAAAGTTTTTCTTTAGATTTTTATAGGCGATTACTTCAAACGGTTAACTCATGCCTTCTGTACTTGGATCTCATCTCACAACACAAATTTGGTTTTCAGTTCAGAAGTTGCCGGGATAGATGTATGAACGTTGTTTCATTTTTTGTTTTGGGGTTTTTGTTTGTTTGTTTAGTTTGCCATTGAGGACTAAACTAATATCACCCACCGTGGAAAGTTTCCATGTGAAATGGATCCTCCCGCCGCGACCCAGCGACCGCCCACCACCCCTACCGCACCCCTTTCCGTTGCTCTTTTAAAGCATTTGTGCGCCGTGCTTAACCTTCGGTCTTACTTAACACTCAGGAGGCAAGTGTTCACATTTTCGATTATGTGGTGTGTGGTGCACGAACACAGCAGAATTGCACTATTTTTACCACCTGTCTAATGATTTTTTCTTTCATCTAATCTGCTGTATATGCATCATGGCAGGAGCAGATCATATTTAGTTAAAATTAACATAGGTCGATTCTCATATTTCCTTAGAGTCTTATTTGCCATAATAAGCTTTATTAACACCAAGAATAAAGTATATTTTTGAAAATATTTTATAACTTCAGTTAAACAGGCATTTTCTACTGACAGAAAAGCTTATTCCATTTCCTTTTTCTGCCTCTTCCTTAGTTGTTAAGACAAACTTTGAGTTTATCTAGTAGTAAAGATAACTTTGTACTGCACCATTTTTCCTTTTTGCTCAATCCTCTTGTGAACAAAAAACATTTTTGTGATGTCCCTTGGTCTACAGTGCGTGGCTATGAAATACAATTTTTCTTTCTAATATATACAGACACATATCTGGGTTACATTCAAGGTTTATAATGAGCACTTCATATGCTCGTTTTTGGTCATAGCAGTTACGTGAACTAGTTAATCTAACCGTGTATTACTACTATTATCATTCCTACTGTTGACTGTTTCATTCAAAAGGTTGCCAGAAGCTTTCCCACAGGACAAAAAAAGCTTTGTTTGTTTTACATTCAAGGTAATCAGTAGAATAAGACACACTATCATAAAGCTGTCTTCTGTCACGTGAAGTGGGTAAAGGGTTTTGTCAAGTAAAACAGTGTTTCCAAAAACCTTTAAATGTTTCTGATATGAAAAAAATTTTTGTGTGAAAAGATGATAAATATAAGTCATTCATGTCCTATTGTGAAAACAGTTGTTTTAGCCAACAAATTAAATTTTTGTAAAAATACCTAAAATCAGAGCCATAATGTTTGACTAGAGAAGAATCAGTCATGGTATACTTCGTCTTTAAAAATTTAGATTGAGTAAATAGATGTAACAAGTTTTCTTAGACCTCTGATTGATGGTTTCTTTCATTAAGATGCCTGTGTTGTAGTGTTACATCATTGGAATTGAGTGACGTAACACATTTTCTAATGTCTGATCACCTAAACAGAAAAATATTTTTTTACATATTTGCTACAAGGATTTTTATCCTCAATAGTGCTATTTTGTTACGTTATTAGTAATTTAGATTGTATATTTTCAATACTAACAGTAGGCTCTCTTTTACAGGATGACAGCAGTGATGATGGATTCCTTGCCGATGACAACTGCAATTCTGAAATAGGACAGTGGCATTTAAAACCTACTATCTGTAAACAGTAAGCATTAACCGTACATCTTGCAAACTACATGATAGTTTTTTTTTTTTTAACTGTTACTCTTTTTTTTTTTTAATTTTACTTATTTTTGGCTGGATTGGGTCTTCATTGCTGTGCGCGTGCTTTCTTTAGTTGCGGAGAGCAGGGGCTGCTCTTCATTGCGGTTCGCAGGCTTCTCATTGCACATGGGCTCTAGATGTGTGGGCTCAGTAGTTGTGGCGCACGGGCTTAGTTGCTCCGTGGCATGTGGGATCTCCCCAGACCAGGGCTTAAACCCATGTCCCCTGCATTGGTAGGCGGATTCTTAAACCACCGCGCCACCAGGGAAGACCCTACATGATAATTTTTATTCACGTACCCTCTTAGAATAAAACATTAACCATACTGTTTTAATTAAAACAGGTATTTAAGCAAAAATCACAGAAGCTTTCAGAGTCAGTGAGGAAAATTAGGTCCTGCCCAATGTCCAAGGTTTGAGTTGGGAAGAATGGAAATTATTTCAGTTCTCCATTTGCCCATTTTCCATGTCTGTGCGTGTGCATAGAAAACCACTACTCCTTTTGGATATATAGTGATTTGGAGCAGGAAAGGACAAAGAATGTCATTCAAATTCACGTCAGTAACATGGGAATTGGAGTTTACACTGGTTCCATAGCTACTGTGTGAAGGCTGTGGAGTGACTTAAGGCAGTCCTAAGGGACATGTTCCAGGTGGGAAACCCAGGGAATTCCCTGGCAGTCCAGTGGTTAGGATTCTGCGCTCTCACTGCTGAGGGCGTGGGTTCAATCCCTGGTTGGGGAACTAAGATCCCGCAAGCCGTGGTGCAGCAAAAAAAAAAAAAATCGGGGGGAAAAAAAAAAAAAAAAAAAAAAAAAAAACAAAGAAACAGATGGAAACCCCAAATTGAGAGTGAGTCTATTTTGGTTCTCAGAAGTACATGTTCTGAGATCTTGCCAGGGTCTGCAGACTTCTTAGGCGATGAAGTAGTACTTATTTCTAGACTTCATCTCTTGACTTTTTGTAGGAAATCTTGTCTGAAACTCCATTAATAGCATTTGAAAAGCAAACTTCATTTATAAAGGAAAACATAGAGACCTAGAGCAGTTGAGAGATTTTTTCCAAATCCCATAAAATGTTAGCCAGGAAGAACCTAGATCTTTAATCATTTCAGGACTTTTTGCACTACATTAGACTTCCTCACTTACTTGGGTTTAACAACAAAATTTTAAAAGTTGAGTATTATTTATACTGAGTGTTCTGAAGTGGAACCTCGCCCAAAACACTGGATTCTAAACTAATTCTTTTATGTGAAGATCACCTGGGTTTTTTTATCTAAAATAGATTTTAGTTAAAAATGGGATTATTTTTCTTCTACTTTTGCATGGTCTCACTTTTGGTAATTTGGAATATGCAGGTGTTCAAATTTTCAGAATTGTTTTGACTTTCTACTAAATTTTTAAGTGTTTTTAGGAACTTTGGTGAACTATATTCATAACTTAGATATGATTAAATTATTACTCTTTAATTCAGTATTTAATATAACCATGGATAGTTAAGTATTATTAGGGTGTTATCCGCCCCCCCCCCCAGCAAGTTTTACTGAGTCATACAAAGTGAATTTTTAAGGTTTGAAATTTTATTGTTAATGTACATCTTTTTATGCCTTTTAAACATTATAAAGTATTAATATTTGGTCATTTCTACCATATAGACCTTGTATCCTACTGATGGACTCACTCAGAGGGCCTTCTCGGTCAAATGTTGTAAAAATTCTAAGAGAGTAAGTTCAAAACTCTACCTGTACTTTGTATTCTGGTGGGAATGAGGAACTATGTATATTTATATGTATGTATTCTTACTATATACACATCATTGCAGGTATTTAGAAGTGGAGTGGGAAGTTAAAAAAGGATGCAAAAGAAGTTTTTCCAAAGATGTTATGAAAGGCTCTAATCCAAAAGTACCCCAGCAAAACAACTTCAGTGATTGTGGTGTATACGTATTGCAGTATGTAGAGAGCTTTTTTGAGGTGGGTTTCAGTTTGTTGGATCTGATTTAATAAATAATAAAATGGTGTGTTTGATCTCATGTTAGTGTAAAAAACACAGTAAGCAAATATTTTGAAGAGATTGAAAACTATTGTTTCAAAAATTATTCCAAGGAGCAAAGACTCTTAAATTGGAGAGTTTTTAAGGCATAAAATAAAAATGACTATACTCCATCAAATCCAAGGCTTGTTGACCTCATTACTCATCACTAATCAGTTCCTCTCCACTGGCTCTTTCTGCCTTATGAAATCTCTCCCATGATTCGGGCTATATCTTTTACCTTCTTTTCTCCCCTTCACAGATATATTTCTGGACAAGTGTTTATATTCATTGTCTTCATTTCCACGAATCCTATTTGCTTCTCAAATCTCTATAATCCGGCTTGACCCTCACCCTTATATTGAAATTGTTCCTGACCTCGCAGCACCGTTTGACACTGTTTTATTCCTTCCACATAACACGTTCTTCCTTTGACTTCAGAGGTACAATACCATGCACACCTCCCTTGGATATTCTTTTTTTTTTTTTAACATCTTTATTGGAGTATAATTGCTTTACATTGTTTAACCCGTGTCCCCTGCATCGGCAGGCGGACTCTCAACCACTGCGCCACCAGGGAAGCCCACATTTAGGTCTTTAATCCATTTTGAGTTTATTTTTGTGTATGGTGTTAGAGAGTGTTCTAATCTCATACTTTTACATGTAGCTGTCCAGTTTTCCCAGCACCACTTACTGAAGAGGCTGTCTTTTCTCCATTATATATTCTTGCCTCCTTTATCAACAATAAGGTAACCATATGTGTGTGGGTTTCTCTCTGGGCTCTCTTGGATATTCTTTACGGTTATCTTGACTTCTTCCTCTTCTTCATCCACCACCCGTGGTGCCATAAGCCCTGTGAATTCTGTCACTTAGTGTCACTTATGTTCAGTTATTTACCCCTGCTACCACTAAGTCCATTTCATTATCCTCACTATTCCAAACTGCTGCACCAGCCTCTGACGTGGCCTCTTGCCTTGTATTTTTCACAGTTGTTTTCCCAAAACCCAAATCTAATTGTGTTGCTTTTCTGCTTTAAATCTTATAATGGCTTCCTGTTATTCTTGAGTTAAAGACCAGAATCCTTCAGTGGCCTGCATCATCCAACTCCTGTTCAAGCTTCTAGCCTCATTTCTACCATTCTCACTCCAGCATTCTACACACCATCCCCCTGGATGTCATTCAGCCTCTCATGTTGTGTCATATTGTCTCTTGCCTCCAGGCGTTGGTATATATTTCATTACCTGGAATACTCTTCCCTGTTGCTTCTGTCATTCCTTATTTGGCTAACTCCTACTCATTCTTCAGGTCTTAGCATAAACATCACTTCTTGAAATTGTGCTAAGCCCTTAGATATGTATTTGCATAGGACTCAGCTTCTCCTGCCTTAATACTTGTCATATTCATTGTTTTAATTGTTGAGTTATCTATCTCGACTGGAGTTAGCAGTCACTTTCATAAGGCACCAGGTAGTCAGGTAGGAAATATTTCAGGCTCTGCGGCCATACGGTCTCTACACTCGGTTCTGCTATTGCGGCATGAAAGAAAGCATCCACAGGCAGCATGTAGATGAGTTACTGTGGGTGTGTTCCAGTAAGGCTTTTATTTACAAGAACAGGCAATAGGCAGAATGTGGCCCACTAGCTGTAGTTTGCTGGCCCCTGATCTAGACTATAAGATCTGTAGGCAGAAACTGTCTTGTCTTACATCTCCAGTGCCCAGCACAGTGCCTGCATGGAATAGATAATGAGTAAGTACTGATTTTTTTCATTTCTTCTCTGGAATGCTTTTGTGATTGAAACCAAGATACTTTTTATTATAGTTTTCTAAGGTGCATTTAATGTTTTTATTTTCAGAATCCAATTCTCAATTTTGAACTGCCCATGAATTTGGAAAACTGGTTTCCTCCCCCAAGAATGAGAACGAAAAGAGAAGAAATCCGAAACATCATTCTGAAGTTGCAGGAGGATCAGAGGAGCAAGGAGAAAAAAAAGCATAAGGACACGACAGAAACATCTTTAGGCAAAGGAGCAGAACGATATATCAGTAGCATCTCAGTTTGACCATTTTTGATGCTTGTCAGTATTGCCTTCAGCAACTGAGTGACTTTCAAGGGTATAGACAATAAAGAACTGAAGTGCTCACTATGCAGTGATTTGGAAATGTTAATGCTTGTATAATAAATGTCATATAATTTCCAATGGAGTCTGTATGAAATAAAAGTCTGTAAATATGTCAATGAGGCCAATTTTTCCAGCATTTATAATTATTTTTTTTCACTTGTTAGGAAGCTGTTGTTATGTATTTTCTGTTAATAGTACTTAAAACTGCAACTTCTAAACACAAAATAAATAAAAAGAAAATATTTATAGGAGGAGATGATTAAGTTGATATCCTTTAGTGAGATTGTATTAAATTCTTCAGTGGGTGTGTATCTATGATAATCTTTTGACCTTTGCATTTGTTTTAAAATAACTTGAAATGTGAAAATAAGATTAAATCAAAGGCATTTTGAACATGAAAGACATCCTCATATGTTTGTATAGCAGGAAAAAGTAACAGCTTTTAATTCAGACACTCCCTTGTGTTTAGAGAACTTGGCCCCAAAAGTGTAATAAATATTTATAGTTTTACTCAAACATTTAAGAAGAAGCAGTATTTAGAGCACGTCAAAGAAAAATAACTTTGAATTATACTACTAAATATTAACTATACTTTATCATACATTATTGTCAAGTACATTTCTGAAGATGTCAGAGACTCAGGTTAAAACTATTTTGGTAAGTACAACTTGAATTTCAAATATCTCATGTTACCTTTCTATATTATAGCTTAAAGTATCTACAATCTGTGATATAGTTAATTGATAAACATTTTTAACCTGTGAGCACAGGACTTTAAATAGGAATTTACTATTTTTTGTAATGACTTTTGCTATTTTATCATTGCTCATTTTGTTCTTGTTATTTTGATAAACAGAGTATCAGACTTTTTGCACCTGAGTTTTTTAGTGTAAATTATTTTTACATGTAAAAGTGCTGTCTTTAATCAGTTGCATAATGCAGAAAAAATCTCCTATATTGAATTCCCCTTTAAAAATACTAAAATGTGATGGTTTTGATGACAGATTTACAACTCATGTAGGAATCTTGCATATATCTGCTGAAACTGTTATTTTCAAATGAAATGTTGCACAGTTCTTTCGAATTAACTTTGAGATGTGAAATTATATATTTTAAAGGTCATTTTTTTGTTAAATAATTTAAAAAGCACATATAACAAACATAGTTGAGAATAAAAGGAAGACCGTTTTTCATCAGCAATTACTTTATTTTTAATCTGGCCATTTCTGGCATTGAAACCAACATTTTAGGCTACTTACTTGGATTTAATAAAGTCCATGGATGTGTTTGGGGCAGATTGTGGGTATTGTTAACAACAACCAAAAAATATGTATATATTTATATTTAGACACACTCATTAAGGGAAACATTAAAATGTAAGTTTAAGGAACATCACCATTAGTGGTATTGATTATGGATTTGTTACTTTGAACTGTCTTAACATTTTTATTTATTATTACATTATTTCTTTTTAAGGAATACCCTAGAGCTCTTAACTCAGATATGAAAAGAGTTTAATTTTATTATTTACTGAATATGGACCAAAAAATGGAAATTTTTAAAAACCTGATAGCAGTAGGCAAAATTGGCATATTTAATTTTTTTACTGTCCTGTATTTTGTCAGAATTTGAAGGTACTGAAAGAACTATTCCGAAATGCTTGTTTTTGTTTCAATTTCTAATGGTTACATTTTGCACTCTTAATTTTTGAAAAGATAAAAAGGTAACCTGTTCCTTGGGCCAATTCAGTCAATCACGTTTTGACACATGAAAAATTCTATTTTTTAAAAGTTATGCTAATGGCTCTGCTTTGGAGATAAATCTTTGGAGACTGCCAGGTTGAGCTCCAGAATTAGACTTGAGACTCTTTCTTCGTTGTTTATGCGCATTTACTTGTTAATTGTGTACTCTGGTACTTTTATATGTGGTTTAAAGTGGGTATCAACCTTTTTAAATGTATTATTAGTGCTTAGAAGTTGTGAAACAGTTTTAAAGCTTAGAGGTTTGTTACTAGATGCTGAAACTGCATGACGAGTATCTGGTGTCTTAACTAATTAGATAGATTTGTTGTATTTGTTTTCTTGTTGGATAGAATAACAGTTAATCATTTTTAGAAGAGTTTTAGATTACTTGCCATAAAATTTGTATGTGTCTTAGCTCTTGGTAGTTTAGGAGCAAAGGTGGCATTTAACTAGTCCTTTTCCTTTGATGTTGCTAAGACAGCTGAAAACTTAATGGTATTATTTCAGATTCACATAAACCTAAATAAGTTAAGCATAGTAACCTGTGCTTAAACTATTAGTCAATTAAATGTAGGCGGTCTTATTTGAAAGGATAAAATAATTATCTAAATTATATCTTGCTTTAAGTCACCAAAATGAATTCTGTATTTTTTTCTTTAAAAAACTATGATCTCCGAAAACTGTAAGATATAAAAAGAATAACAGGGCTTCCCTGGTGGCGCAGTGGTTGACAGTCCGCCTGCCGATGCAGGGGACGCGGGTTCGTGCCCCGGTCCCGGAAGATCCCGCGTGCCGCGGAGCGGCTAGGCCCGTGAGCCATGGGCGCTGAGCCTGCGCGTCCGGAGCCTGTGCTCCGCAACGGGAGAGGCCACGACAGTGAGAGGCGCGCGTACCGCAAGAAACAAAAACAAAACAAAATAACAGTTTTAATTTCCCAGAGATTAAAAATTAAAGTCTCAGAAAATTCACTGAAGAGGAATAATAAAGAATGTATTTTAATATATATGATCAAGAGTTGGTGGGAAAAAAGCTACTGGGATATAGTGACAGAAAGGGTAATATAGTTAGAAGAAACAGAATCTGTAAGAGATGAGGTGGTGTAGTGCTGCATATCTAGAAGAGGTACAGACAACAAGGTGGCTCTGTAGTAGATTGCTCTGAGGACAGAAGGAGAAGGGAGAGATATTTGGGGGAGGATACTACAGCCTGTCTAGCCAGGGGACTATCAATGGATAGTTTAAGGCACCCGAACTCACAGAGGCCAACACCAGACCCTATTAGGAAATGTAATCTACTGAAGAATGTCCTAAAATACTCCAGCAAGACTTTCTGGTGCATTTGTTGTTTCCCTACTCCCGAGAAGAAGAAAAAAAGTTAAGGGAACTGCTCTTTGAAACTTAAATTTAACCACAGAGGAAGTATTGGTTGATCAAGTGGAAGAAATGTGTACCTTGGGGGGAAATAGACCTCCCATCTTAATTCTGATAATCAGATCAAGGAATAATGGTAGAGAGCCCTAAAGTGCTATTCAGGAAATCAGAGTGTAGTGTACTCAGAGGAAAACACCACAGACCTATGGCCTGAAACAGAATGAAAAAAGCTAAAAAGCTTGGAGGTCTTCTCTGCCTTTATCACAAATAACAGTTACGTTGTGCTTATTGTAAAAGATTACAGTGAGGAACATATTATCCAAAACAAGGATTTTCTAGAAATGTTTATCAGAATCACCTGGGGAGCTTTTCAGAATACGCATGCATGCCTAGGGTCTTAACCCCAGTGATGCCATGAATTTTCAAATAATTCCTCAAGTAATTCTATTACGCACTTCCCACTGATGTAAAAGGATCAATATTTGTCCCTGACAACTTTCAAGTTGCTGGTCCCAAAGGTAATGAGGCTTGTCCGCATTTTCTTCTCTCAGATGCCGTAAGATAGCCCTTTACCCCCAACTCCCAAATTCTCATTAAGAACTTGATGGGTAAACTTAATAAATTGCTGTTACTAAGCCTTGCAGAATTATAAAGAAATTATTAAGGTACTCAAAGGTTAGAGACTGGCGGATACCTTGTTAATCAAAAGGCAAAAAGTAGATTCTGCAAATTGTAAGATAGAACATCAACTCTTGAGATTCTAAAATGGATTAATAAATGGATGATTTGTGAACTCTTAATGGTCACCAGGAGTTATGGGATCACTATATATAACCAAGGTGGTTTTATATTTTCACTAGGATTCTGAACCTGTCAATCTGTAGAGTGCAGCCAGACTAGCAGTTCTCAAAGTATGTTTGCTAACTCTAGTTTTGAGAGATAGTTATAAGTTCTGTGTCAAATAAGTTGGGGAAAATTTAGAACAAATTAAGCAGGTTGCTTGGAACTAATACGCAGAATGATTAAACAAGAGGAAAATACAGAACACAGTATCCTCAATACAGAATTTGGCCATATCCTTCTCCTCTCCTGCACTGATTCTCTAAACTTCCTTATAAATACTAGCCATCAGAAGACAGAGTCAACTATTTGGAGTGTTTGTGAACTGAACTTTATGAGAAGGTGCTTTTGAAACTTACCTGAGGTCAGTTATTTTTTTACATTTTATTTTATTAATAGTTGGGTATATGATTTGGAAACTTGAAAATGACTAGTGTCTTGGGGAGATGAAGTTTCATGAGAATCATTCTTTTATAATTATTGTAATGAAAAAGTTACAAACCTAATTCTTATATACAAGTGGATTCTTCTAGGAGGAAAACAGATTTGATGATACTAATATTTGTAAGGTAATCAAATGCCCTAAACTCATACACAGGTAGAAATTGTGTATAAATATGAAAGTCAGCTGAATGATTATCTAGAGGCTCTTCCTTCTGTTTATATCTGAGCCACTTAACTGCTAGCTTAAACCTCCCCTGACTTCCACTCCATCAGCCTTTTGCTTTAGAGTTCAGTTGAAACACACAAACTTTATACCTAGAAGCATTTTTTTCCTCCTGTGCAAAGAAGTACTCTTTATTAACTTAATATGCTTTCAATATGTTTAATCCCTCAAGTAACTGAAAATTAGTTGTTTAAGCCTGTTATAAGACTTACTACATTTATTATAATTAGCTTTATACATGTTGACAGCAGAGGATTTGATCCAAAACAAATTAGTTGAAAAGAAATTGATCCTTAAATATTGAATAGATGTTCTGAGTACCTACTTTGTGCTAGGTATTAGGGATTTAAAACAGGGAGCCAAACATACCATCTTCTCCGCTCATGGAGCTTCCTTACAATGGAAAGACAACTGTTACAGCCTCACCAATTAATAATTTTAAATAAGTGCCATGCAGGAAAAGCATAAAATGTATGAAGACAATATAGGCTAATCTAGGGAGGTTGGGGACATCTTCCCTAAAGATGTGGCATTTGAACTATTGGTAGACATAAAGTCTGAGAGGGCAAAAGAAGAATAGTGCTTGTAGACTGTGCAAAGGCCCTGAGGTAGGGGGATGTGTAACCTGTGCTAAATGGTAATGACCTCATTTATGAACTGTGTACTATATGCCAAACATGTTCTAAAATTCTAAAATGTATGAATTCATTTATTTATAATGACTTTATGAAATATGTACTCCCAATTTATAGAACTGAGGTCCAAAGAAATAGTTTCTCCAGCAAAGCTGGGCACCGTCTTACCCTATAAGCTAGGTCAACCTGGCTAGAAAAAAGAAGATGAAAATTAATGTCCATATTTTTTTAGAGATGCAATGTGGCTAAGTCTTGATTATCATGGAAACTGGTTTTATAGGGTTTTTTTTGAACTATGTTATCTTTTAGTATGTTTAAACATTTTCATAATTTAAAATACAGAATTATAGTAGGCCTGTGTAACTGGAGCTCAGAGTAAGATGGAAAGGTAGGCTGGGACCTGATCATGCAGGGCCTTGAAGCCATGTTCAAGATTTTGGTCATTACCCTAAAACGTTACCGAAGCATTTCAAACAGGAAGAACATGATGCACTATGAATGTTGAAAAGATCATGATGGCAGTAATGAAAGCATTAGAGGGGGGCAAGAATGAGTGCAAGCCTGTGCTGTGAGTAACTAATGATGAATTACCATAGCTAGGGTAAAGCATACAGTTATACCTGTGATCACAGGAATGCCAAAATAATAAGACATAATTTGCATATTTCATTTGAAGTGTTCTTCTTAGAAACAGGCAACAAAAACAGGAGGAAAGAGAGTTCCTTTGTCCCAGTCAGAGCTTTGCTTTTTTCTCTACGAACAAATGGTTATCAATGATACTTAAATATAGGACTTCCCTGGTGGCGCAGTCGTTGAGAGTCCGCCTGCCGATGCAGAGGACGCGGGTTCGTGCCCCGATCCGGGAAGATCTCTACATGCCGCAGAGCGACTGGGCCCGTGAGCCATGGGCGCTGAGCCTGCGCGTCCGGAGCCTGTGTTCCGCAACGGGAGAGGCCACAGCAGTGAGAGGCCAGCGTACCGCAAAAAAAAAAAAAAAAAACTTAAATGTAAATGGAACATACAGCTGAAAAACGAACAGAAGATGATTAACTGAAGATATTGTTGACAGAAAATTGATTTTAAAAAGAATTATTTATAAAGCATGTGAAACTGCCAAAGGAAAAGCATTAAAAATTTTTAAAGTGTTGTATTTTAAAAATATAAACATAATAAAAACGAAGTATAAAATTAGCATAAAATATCAACATTCCATTGTCTTCACAGGAGAAATACTTTATCAACATAAAATTAAAACAATTATAGTAGGTCAATTGCCTGACATTTCCAAACACACTTCTTTGGAAAACTGCCCAAAGCACCTGTAACAGCTAGTTACATTTTGTACCACTCGCTCTCTTATCCCAGTCTCACTTCGGTCACAGCTAACTGGATTTAGGGTCAACACCTGATCTCAAGGATGTTTATGTGTAGTGATGTGACCTAGCAGATAAAAAACAAACAAAACAAAGCCAATCAAATCCGGTCATTGGGAATTTATACTGTAAGTAAGAAAAAATTTGCAAATCGGAAGTAGCACAGAGGACAGTGTGTTAAAATGACAGTCTAATAAGTTACCTTATTTCTAAGGTGGACTTTTTTTAAATCACATTTTGACCTCTAAATTAAGGCTACATCTTATTAAGAACGAGTTTGCATTGGAATCACGTGCAAGGGTTGATAAGACACATATTACTGGGCCCCACTCCCAATTCCTGATGCTGGATTGTCTTCAGTGGGGCCTGCAAATTTTCATTTCTAACAACGCAGGCAAGAGCACACCTTGAGAAGCCCTGGTGTATTTCTTAGTAGCATTTCCAGCCAGGTATGTGAAAACCTGATGCAGGTAAGACCAAGAGAGCACCAAGCATAAAGCATCCTAGATTCAATGAAATACTGTATGAAATTATTTGATGATACCAGCTCAATAATACTTTATTTGTACTTACAATTAAATATGAATAACTCTGAGGCATGTGATCACACCACACATCTTAGCTTTTTTTTTAGTGTTACAGTCTAGATTTATCTTTCCTTTATAGCCTCGTTGAACAACTTTGTATGTATTTCTTCATATTATTCTCCGTATTCATATAATCTCTCTATATAGTAATATATGTATAAAGATGTATTAATTGTTTTTCTTATAAAAACTGGGATAATATAAATGTTTCTAAGCATCTTTCTTTTGTCTTTCAGCAATATCTTGTGAAAATCAACCCAAGTCACCTGGTAGAATCAAGGTCAAAGTTAATTATATGATGGACCATAATTTAGCCATCGCGTTACTCTAGGAGTCCTGATAGGCTTGGTTATGCTGTAGTAACAGTTACAAAATCTCAGTGGCTTACCCTCTCCAAAAGTTTTCTTTCTTTGGTTATGCTACATGTCCAAAAGAGGAGGGCAAGTGAGTTCTGTTCCCCAGTTACTCAGCCGGCCAGACTGATAAAGCTCTAGGTTGATACAAACTTCCACAGCCGCTACAGGGTAGGAAGGAAGCCTGGTGAGCAGCACGTGGACCCAAAGCTTCCCCCAAGAAGGGGCACATCACTTCCACTCACAGTGCCCTGGCTCAAACCAGCTAGGAGACACTTCTAGTTTCAATAGGAACAAAGTTCACTCTTAACCATATTTCTAGAAAGGAATATTTTTAGCAGCTTATGTGACTACCACACTACTAATGGGCATTCCCTTTGTTTCCATGAGCATGCAACCAATATATTTCCCTGTTTTTATTTTTAATACACTGGTAGTTTTAGCTCTTTGGAATAGATTCCCAGGGATTGCTGGATCAAAGAGCCCAGGTATTTTTATAAATATTATCTACTTATTTCCTAAAAGAATGTAAGAATTTATATTTCCTCCAGCAATTTATTAAAATACAGTTTTTTTCCTGCATCCCCAGCAGCAATAGGTATTATTGCTCTTTTTAATTTTGCAAGTCTTGTGCATATAAATCTGCTTTCATTATTACTTTGATTTGCATTTCCCTGAGCTCTAGTTTAAATGTGAGCATTTATTTTCATGAAAGCTGTGCTTATCATTTGTCCATTTTTCCATTGGATTAGTAGTTGTCTTTTTTCTATTAATGTTTAAACCTTCTGCATATTACATTGTCATCTGTGTTATAAGTGTATCTTTTCATAACCTATTATTTGTAGACCTTGCTCACATATTTTTCATATCAACATTTGTATGTATTTTCTGAGTTTTCAATCTTGGTTAAGAAGCTCCTTCTCGACTCATGATAGTACATACAGTCACATGTTTCTCGCAAGATTTTTTGAACATTTAAGTAATGAAACTGAAACATTTCTGTGTATGGCAAAAGATATGAATGTTATATTCTTAAATGCATATTCTTCAAAATAGCCATTTGTGCCAACATCATTTATTAATCTTTTTTGGCATTAAAATGAATTTCCGGGCTTCCCTGGTGGCACAGTGGTTGAGAGTCCGCCTGCCGATGCAGGGGACGCGGGTTCGTGCCCCGGTCCAGGAGGATCCCACATGCCGCGGAGCGGCTGGGCCCGTGACCCATGGCCGCTGGGCCTGCGCGTCCGGAGCCTGTGCTCCGCAACGGGAGAGGCCACAACAGTGAGAGGCCCGCGTACCACAAAAAAAAAAAAAAAAAAAGAATTTCCATCTTTGTCATAGATTAAATTGCTATAACACTAATATTTATTTCTGAAATTTCAATTCTTTTCTTTAAGTGTTCTCATTACTTCATTAATACCTAATAACTATAAGACATAGTGAAAGCTGTACCCAAAGAAAGTTTATAGACTTAAACACTTTCATTATGAAACAAACAATGAAAAATAAGGATATTAAAACATGTTAGAAATTAGGAACCGAACAATAAAATGACATTTTTTCCAAAAACTAAGGAAGAGGAAATTAAGGAAAATGAAAATTAATGAACTGGAACTTCCTCCATCACACTACTGTACCCTGGCACACGGATCTGGATTTTTTGAAAAGATAATAAATTAGGTAAACTCTGAGCCTGATCAAGGTAAAAGGAGAAAATGAAAAAAGGAAAAAGGAGCCATGTCGCAGATACAGAAAGAGACTTTAACGTGTAATTCTATGACCACAATTTGAAAGCTTGAAGGAAACGGGTGAAATCTTAACGAGTTAGAAGATATCAGAACGGGTTCAAGAAATAGACAACTTGGGGCTTCCCTGGTGGCGCAGTGGTTGAGAGTCCACCTGCTGATGCAGAGGACACGGGTTCGTTCCCCGGTCCGGGAGGATCTCACGTGCCGCAGAGCGGCTGGGCCCGTGAGCCATGGCCGCTGAGCCTGCGCGTCTGGAGCCTGTGCTCCGCAATGGGAGAGGCCACAACGGTGAGAGGCCCGCGTACCATAAAAAAAAAAGAAAAAGAAATAGACAACTTGATTATGTTATGTACACATAGGAGACATCGGCAAGGCATTACAGAGCTACCGTTATAATGCACAAATACCTTATCAATTCTTGGATTTGAACATTTAAACAGGTAAACCTGGGTTATTTAAACTATTCCAGGCCATTACAATGGGTGAAAATCTCCCAACTCATTTATGAAGCCAGCATACCTTTAATAAAAAATTCTAGTGAAGATAGTGTTAAAAAGGAAAACTAAGGAAGTATGTAATTTGTGGTTCAAGACTGACAAAATCTGAATAAAATATTGGTCATCAGAATCCATTGATAACAAGCGATGCCCTGTGACCAAGTTCAAGGATGTTCAATATTAGAAAATATATCTTTTTTTTTTTTTTTTTTTTTTT